>NC_060128.1:130853112-131163129 GCF_021461395.2 Schistocerca americana
TAGATAGGAGTGACAGGGAAAATGTTGGTATATAGGGTGTTTCACAATTCATGTTACACCCTTCTAGAGGTTGGAAGGGCGATTTAGCAGATGAAGTTTTATGCCGTAACACATGTCCGGGAACATCATCCAACGATGCTACAGAGCGTACATGCAGGGTGATTTACAGACGATCGCCGGCCGAAGTGGCCGAGCGGTTAAAGGCGCTACAGTCCGGAACCGCGTGACCGCTACGGTCGTAGGTTCGAATTCTGCCTCGGGCATGGATGTGTGTGATGTCCTTAGGTTAGTTAGGTTTAAGTAGTTCTAAGTTGTAGGGGACTTATGACCACAGCAGTTGAGTCCCATAGTGCTCAGAGCCAATACAGACGATCATGAGGACGGTTAAATGTATCAGTTGCAGGTAATGATCCATGGTTCTGATACGAACGACTTGAAAATAAAAAGCGAAAACATTTCTCGTACCTCTGACAGTGGGATACATGTACTGGTACAGTTGTTGCTAAAAATGTAGGGTATGTAACTTTCAGAGTATGTAGCAAAACAAGAAAAAAATGTCTACTCAACCTGGGCTCTAAAATGCAGGCCGTAAGAACTATGAGCACCAGTTCATTACGGGAGAAACATCTGACAATAGTGAAGATGAACAAATGCACATAGCGCCACAGGAAAGCATTTTGGAGTCCATGTCCGCTAGTCATTTTTTCTTGTATTTGTCTGTACTACGACTCCTAAAAGTTGCCTATCCTACAACCGTAGCATTAACCGTACCGGTAGACGTATTCCACTGTCAGAGGTATCAGAAAGGTTTTCTCTTATAAATTTTTGACTTGTTCGCTTTCGGTAGAGGGTCTTCTACCTCAAATTCTTACGTTTATCCTTGTGCAACATTATCACGGAATCGCCCTGTGTATACATACATTTACATGCGCCAGCGCCTACATGCCTCTTTATGACTGTTTACATCACGTACCTTGTCCACAAGACACAGTACAGATCATGCCGCAGGGTACTTATCATTGATAATCATTTGTGGGGGAGGGAGGGAGGGAGGGAGGGAGAGAGAGAGAGAGAGAGAGAGAGAGAGAGAGAGAAACATTTGCCTGCATATACGCGTATGAGTCCTAGACCGTTATCTGTATTTACCAGCGCGTACACCCGTAAATGACCCGTTTAGTGTGTAAAATAGGAGAGAAGGAACTACAGAACTCTACTCTGTATTTCATTTTTCCTAAATCAGTACGGCAAACATCGAAGTACATTGCAGCTCTAGACAATGAATCTTCCGCAGTTTGTTTAATAACGACAAATGGTTAACACGATACAGCACACACGTGTACTCGCGCGCTTGGGGAACTTCACCGCGTACATCACTGTGCGAGGGGAGTCCCCGGACAGAGTGCGGGGCTTCCCCGCCTGCTCCGGTCCCCTCTTTGAGCCCCGGCGGCTGCTGCGCCAGCCCCGGTCCCGACTCCACAAATCACGCCCGCTCTGCTTCTCCGCGCTGCTGGAAAGCTACCAGCGACTACAGCGCCACTTCACTCCACCCCCACCCCCGCCTCCACCCCCGCACAGTGTACGTAAGCGCACAGAGCCTCCGCAGGGCGCCTTACCCTTTGCGCCATGAGGGAGTCTCTGCCAAGATTTATTCCGCGGCTTTAATTGGTAAGAGAAGAGCGGTAGCTTCGCTGAGTCGGAGGCAGCAAAACCCTCCTCCCCTCCCCCCTCTACCCCTTCCGCCCCCACGCTCCTCCAGCCCCTGTCCCTGCGCCTCCCTCCGTACTCTGTCACAGCCGAGTATACGCAGATAAATTACACCCCCTCCTCCTCCACCCTCATTCTATTCTTGCACGGGTAGCACGTTCGTTGCGCTTTCGTCTCTGCACCACCGTCTTATTTACTGTTTCCTATCTTTCACCATACTTTTTCAGGTCCGATAGATGCACAATTCGTCTCCTTTCCTTGGTCTATACAAACGCCAGAACTAACTCCAGCTGTGGCCAGCTAAATTTCTAGTGCACAGAAATCGGTAATAAAAATGGTTCAAATGGCTCTGAGCACTTATGGGACTCAACTGCTGTGGTCATAAGTCCCCTAGAACTTATAACTACTTAAACCTAACTAACCTAAGGACATTACACACATCCATGCCCGAGGCAGGATTCGAACCTGCGACCGTCGCGGTCGTGCGGTTCCAGACTGTAGCGCCTTTAACCGCTCGGCCACTTCGGCCGGCCAAAAATCGGTAATACAATTGTGGACTCAGCTACTGTAGTCGTTGAATGTATCCTTGCCTTTCGTGTCTCCCCTCATACGAAACAAGCAGTAGTTGAAAATCGCTTTATCTTGATCAGCAGATGAATCCACCGGGTGAGCATTAATAAAACCCAGAAATGGCAGGGACGGATTCCTGACTTGAAATGGAGGAAAAATATCCTATAATATGTCTCTCGAAATATATCGTTGCCACAGCAGACGCCACTGACGAATGAAAGTTCCTCTGAAAATGTGCCGTCTGTTGCCGGCTGTGTGCTTGACGCAGCAACATAGGGCAGAACGTTGACAATAGCTATTACACTCAGAAACTAAATCATACGACTGAAATAATGTAAAAAATAAAGTATTTGAAGACAAACCAGTCCTCATACTAGCGATAACAGGCTGTTAATTTGACTGCTCCACTAACCCACTTGAGTGTAAAAAGACGAGTTCCTTTGTACACGGAAGCTAATCGTGCTGCACACCGCAGACGATCTGAACAAAACTATGGTTTGAGGTCAGGTATACACGCACAGTTAAGCCAGAAATTCCTATGGGGACGAAATTAGGAATAGGGGCGATTTTTTGACCCCTTACCTTAGTTATGTACCATTTGAGTCTGTAGATGTTGAGAGTTCACTTGAAGCGTCTTGGTGATGTGACCTCTCCTGTTAGAGGCTTGGAAGACGGCACGCAAGAAACAAATTACTCAGTCATTTCCTCTCCTGATGAAGGGTACGGATGTACCGAAAGCTCGCATGTTTGTGCAGAATGTACGAGGGAAGGGAATGACAACATTTAATGAAAGAAATCCGTCGTGAAAGGGTTGTCTGTTCCACCTTGTGGCCAAAATTGAAACTATTGTTTCCCAACGTATATCTGTTCTGCATCAACGTTTTAGATTATCTACCCAGTTTCGCTGCCATAAATTAATCACAGTCCAGCAGTTTAATTATAATCATCCAATACTTGGTAATACGCAACGGCCTTTGCGCAGTGGATACACCAGTTCCTGGCAGATCACCGTGGTTAAGCGCTATCGGGCGTGGTCGGCATTTGGATGGGTGACCATCTGGGCCGCCATGTGCTTTTGCCATTTTTCGGGCTGCACTCAGCCTCGTGATGCCAATTGAGGAGCTACTCGACCGAATAGCAGCGGCTCCGGTCAAAGAAAACCATCGTAACGAATGGGAGAGCGGTGTGCTGACTACACGCCCCTCCTATCTGCATCCTCAGCTGAGGATGATACAGCGGTCGGATGGTCCCGAAGGGGCACTTGTGGCCTGAAGACGAAGGGCGTTTTAATACTTGGTAATAATGCTATAGCTTTACGTTCTGCCACAGATGGATGTCACAT
This sequence comes from Schistocerca americana, assembly GCF_021461395.2. Classification (NCBI taxonomy): domain Eukaryota; kingdom Metazoa; phylum Arthropoda; class Insecta; order Orthoptera; family Acrididae; genus Schistocerca; species Schistocerca americana. Next base: position 130,856,729 of record NC_060128.1, read on the forward strand.
TACACGTCGCAGGCACTTGTTAGTAACCCTAGATTGTAGCACAGATGAAAGTCACGTTACATGTCGTGGGCACCAGGTAATAACACCGCCGCTAACGTATGTTACTTCACACGTCTCGGGAGAGAAGGAAATCGAGGGTTCAGTAAAATCGAACAACGAATCTGTTGGTAGGTGGCGTAACATTTAACGTACCCGGCGGATAAAGCCGCCCGGGCAGCAGTATCGGAGCTTGCTGGTACACGTCAGAGTCCGCCGGAGCGCGACCGGAGAGAAGTAGGAGGCGGCGGTGGCGGCGGCTTTGCAGAGGCGGCGGTGGCGTCAGTCGGGGGCGGCAGTATTTCGCTCAGGTGGTCCGCCCCGTATTTCTGGCGGCGGCGGGCTTAATTCTCGACCCACCTCCCCGGCGCCCCTTGTAATGGGATTAGCGGGGGCCGGCCCGACAATCAGTCGCGACAACCTGCAGCCGCCCCCACCGCCCCTCGCGGAGGCTGAATAATTACTGCGGAGGCGGTCGGCGGACGCCCCCGGCTGCCGCGTTAACAAACAGAAGCAACGCGCTCGCGCGCGCACCGCCCCCCGCTGCCCGTACTACGTCTGTCTGGATAGAGCTAGCAGCTGCACCGCGAGCAGAAGATAGGGCCTGCAACAGAGGTACGTGAACAGACGTCTAATACGATGTAGGCCGACTGTTACATTCAGTACGTCCACACTTACTCGTGCAGCTATATTTTGCAGAGGATTGCCAAGGGCATCCCTTTGTATCAGATAATAGGGTTCCATCCCAATCTATTCACGTATATACCGTGGGGACGATGGCTCCTTGAACACCTCTGTCTTCGGGCGCCCTACAGGAGCGACATATAGGGGTTGAAACACGTTGCTAAATCCCTCTCTCAGTGCTGCTGTTTGAAACTTTGTTAGGCTTTCTCGGTATAGTTGGCGTCTGTCTTCTGGCGTTAGAGATTATGCAGCATCTCGGTGACGCGCTACTGTAGGTCAGACAAATCTGTGACCATTCGTGCGGTCTTTCCTTGTACACATTCAGTATCCCCTACTATAGCTACTACGTCTTTTTTTTTTAAAAAAAAAAAAACTTTATTGATACAACACAACATTTTAATTCAATTGAAAAACAAGTGTTATGATACAAATGATTCATGAACAACAACATTATATTATACACACTAACTCACCACCTTATTTAATTAGTGGGTCCTACTGACGTCGATCTGTTGTAGAATTTTAGAACATGTTTTTTGCTCGAGTATCATGTCGTTTTTGGAAACCCAGAATCTACTATGTAGGAATCAACATGGATTCCGTAAACAGCGATCGTGTGAGACCCAACTCGCTTTATTTGTTCATGAGGCCCAGAAAATATTAGATACAAGCTCCCAGGTAGATGCTATTTTTCTTAACTTCCGGAAGGCGTTCGATACAGTTCCGCACTGTCGCCTGATAAACAAAGTAAGAGCCTACGGAATATCAGACCAGCTGTGTGGCTGGATTGAAGGGTTTTTAGCAAACAGAACACAGCATGTTGTTATCAATGGAGAGACGTCTGCAGACGTTAAAGTAACCTCTGGCGTGCCACAGGGGAGTGTTATGGGACCATTGCTTTTCACAATATATATAAATGACCTAGTAGATAGTGTCGGAAGTTCCATGCGGCTTTTCGCGGATGATGCTGTAGTATACAGAGAAGTTGCAGCATTAGAAAATTGTAGCGAAATGCAGGAAGATCTGCAGCGGATAGGCACTTGGTGCAGGGAGTGGCAACTGACCCTTAACATAGACAAATGTAATGTATTGCGAATAAATAGAAAGAAGGATCCTTTATTGTCTTTATTGTATGATTATATAGCAGCGGAACAAACACTGGTAGTAGTTACTTCTCTAAAATATCTGGGAGTATGCGTACGGAACGAGTTGAAGTGGAATGATCATATAAAATTAATTGTTGGTAAGGCGGGTGCCAGGTTGTGATTCACTGCGAGAGTCCTTAGAAAATGTAGTCCATCAACGAAGGAGGTGGCTTACAAACACTCGTTCGACCTATACTTGAGTATTGCTCGTCAGTGTGGGATCCGTACCAGGTCGGGTTGACAGGGGAGATAGAGAGGATCCAAAGAAGAGCGGCGCGTTTCGTCACAGGGTTATTTGGTAAGCGTGATAGCGTTACGGAGATGTTTAATAAACTCAAGTGGCAGACTCTGCAAGAGAGGCGCTCTGCATCGCGGTGTAGCTTGCTCGCCAGGTTTCGAGAGGGTGCGTTTCTGGATGAGGTATCGAATATATTGCTTCCCCCTACTTATACCTCCCGAGGAGATCACGAATGTAAAATAAGAGAGATTAGAGCGCGCACGGAGGCTTTCAGACAGTCGTTCTTCCCGCGAACCATACGCGACTGGAACAGGAAAGGGAGGTAATGACAGTGGCACGTAAAGTGCCCTCCGCCACACACCGTTGGGTGGCTTGCGGAGTATAAATGTAGATGTAGATGTAGAACAAGCAGCTTATACTAATTGGTTAATGGCACTTGCTATGGACAGGGTTAATCTAACTACTCCGTCTTATTAAAAGTACCCGGACACCTGTTACTGCATATTTAGTGTGGAGTGTGGCCACCTTTCGCGCTTGTAACGTCTTGAGCTCTGCATGCGATACTTTCAATAAATTAGCTGAATTTCTACATCGGACCGGGACCCCATTACTTCTCAAGAACCGAAACCAGAGAATGTAGTAATGTTCGACGCTGGGATGTGGAGCCAAGACGACGTTCCATCTCATCCCACATGCGTTGCATTGGGTTCAGGAGGGGATGCTGAGCAAGCGAGTCTTTTTCCAGCAATCTTACTGTCCACAAAGTATTGCCTCACATTCGCTGCTTCACGACATGGTGCATTGTCATGCTGGTATAAACAACCACCTCCGAATTGTTCCTCTAAGGTATGCAGTATACGACACTGAAAAGGTATTCCTATACTTCCGCATTTAGTGTTTTCTCAAGCACAATTAGGGACCACTGCCGTAACGATGAAAAGCACAATCGTAACGTATCCTCGTCCGTACTCCACAATTGGTACGACACATGACAGCAGGTAGCATTCTCCAGTTATTCACCGGATGCGAAGCTCGTCGGATTGACACGGGCTGGGTCGTTTCCATTCACCCACAGGCTAGCGCCGTCGCTGTTTACACCTCCTCAGAGCTTCGCTAAGTACTGACTACACAAAAGGGTGGTTTATGAAGAGCTGCTCGGCCGCTTTCTTAGCCGCATATTCATAGTCATTGAGCACCTTTGAGCTCAAAGTTGATGACTTCCGGTGACTTCATTTTTTTTTTCTCTTCTTCAACCATCCTCCTCAGTGCTCGACGGTCACTGTCGGTCAGTACATGAGATGTCTCTAGTCTTGGTATAACTGTGGTTGTTTCTTCACTTTTTCACTTCACAGTCGTGTCGCCGACAGTGAATCTGGGCAGCTTCAGAAGGGTAGGATTGTCCCTGATCGATCTGATACTTAGATGATATCCAGTGGCTAGTCTACGTTCGAAGTCACTGAGTTCCCGTGACCTACACATTCTGCTGTTCCTCCTCTTCTACTGACAGAACACAACACTCTTCACCTCCTTTACACTGGCAGATCCTGCGCTCGTAGCATACGTTGGTTAATTTCGCATTTCTTCTGATCACGTAGCATGCATTTGTGCACTGTTCCAGTGAACTGGAGTTTACCATCTGTTTTACATACGGTTGGGACTGTGTGATCATTACATCCCGTGTCATTACATCCCGTGTCATTACAAATTGTTATGCCCTGTATTTGTATGAGTATACTCTTTCCAACAGTAGCTCAGTAACATTTCTGCGTTCTGTAAAGAAATGCACAATTTTACTTTTGCGTACATTTGAAGCAGGTTACCAGATTTTGCATCATTTTGAAATCTAGTCAAGATCTGAGTAACTTGTTGTGCACCTTTCTTTAGACTATGATTGACTAACGCCCCGATTAGGTATAGATTTTAATACTGACAACCTTGATTCGCATTTAAAAGTTTTTTGGTATCTGGCGATGTTGAAACTTCATGTAAATAAAGACTTTTATCTAGCGATTTTCACGGTTATATTAATAAATTATTCATGATAATCGCGGACTCATACTAGAGACTTATTAATAAAGCAAACAAGTCTTGAAATGACGTGGACAACGTGACGGTTCTCTAATTATCAGTTCAGACCAGACTTGTTCAGATATTTTCAAATGTCTTGGTTATAAACATAATGGAAGATACGTTACTTGGGCCTCCTGTTCATCTTCCAAGCTTAGATATTTTTAGGAGGGTGGTGGGGGCATTGTCATCTTGGAAAGTGCAGTCGACTGCGGGAGTTGGGTACGGCCTACTGTAAGTAACCAAGCCAGCATTCTCTGGAAGCGATTTAGAGACACACGGATTTCTACCCAACGTATTCCGAATGTCAGCCCATAGTGTTACTGTACCCGAGCTCGCTTTAAAATTTATTCCCTGCCCCTCAAACTAACTTACTACTTTCGTATTTCTCACGACGTCTTTGATGCTCCTTCCCTGTCGAATAAATCTGGCTGAATTACTTGAGTATAGGATTGCAAGCAAGTTGTACGGGAAAATATTACCATTTTTTCATCATTGCGCTACAGCTCCATTAGTAGACCCATTTCAACATCAAAAAGCGAAAAAAAAAAAAGAACAAGTGATCTGAACTGTAAATTGCGTGCATATTCTGCTCTTCCCCAGGGACTGCATAAATAATTCAGATTAGCAGAAACGGCCGCCTAATGTTATCCCGCAGCCATTACACGGCCCATATTTTTTTCCGTACTTTTTTTCGGCGCCATCTGTCAGCGGATATTGCGTCGGTGGCAGCTGGAACTGCGCAGTAAACAACCGCCTGAAGACGAGCGGGGACTTCCTGCCGAAACGCCACAATCTACTGCGGGTCCGCGGCTGCCGCAGAAGTACATAAAGTCTGGACCGGTACCAAGAATAATTGGCAAGCATTAGAGCTTGTTTTTTTATTTTTGTCCGCATTAGTGGGGCGGCTGCCAGACTTGGTACTGCTACTCGATGCTCCTCGTCGCTGTAGTTTTGGGAATATATCGCCGCTGCCGTGACAAGTGTTTCGGCGCTATGCAAGCGATGCTTCTCATTGAAAGATCGTCCGCCGGAAGTTTCAGAAAATCGTTGTCGTATAATGAGGATCGTTTCGTTTCGTTTCGTAGAAGAAGATGTTTACAGTTCAGCGCGAGCCAACTTGAGCAAAGTATTTAACTTTGGAAGGGCTACAATACGAGCCGACATATGATACCGGCACACTGTCAGAGTTCATGTTTCAGTTTATATTTCTTGAGTCATGGGCAGAATATCTCGCCTGTAAAGTGACAGACGTCTAATTCAGAGTAGCTGCGTTTGATCGCCTGACACTGTCACAGCCAGAGAGTTCAAAACCGAACTTAAATATTTTCCGTACTGCACGGAAATAATTAGGATTTGGCTACTGTATCATGAAATTTGTAAAATAACCATTTTTTAGTTTGTCACGTTTGTATTGGAACGACACATCTCGGCACTATGCTGTCATCATCATGTGCCTAAACGTCACTTATATAGCAACCATTTTGCCACACGTTACTGTCAAGTTCGAAAGAACTTTAACTGTATGCGATAGTGAGTTGAAAGATATTGTTGCCTCTGCCTACAAAGATGAATTTAGTTCCCACTAGTCTGTTATTTAGACAATACGACATAAAAAGACGTTTTAATTACTTTTAGTGGGGCTGCCTGTATATCTCGCATACACAATACAAGAACAGACACTCCGGCATCATTTCACTCTTCTTCATGCATTTATTTACGGTGATGCAGTTGGAACATGCAAAGATTCTTTTATTGTAATCCGCATTAAGGACCCTGGGCATCCATTCCATGATAATAAAAAATGATCTCCATAGTTTACAGAAAATGGACAAGGGATATAAAAAGGATTTATATTAAGAACTTGATTCTTTCGTCAACGGCACCGTATGCTGGAACACGTTACTCAATGGCAAGTTAGAAAATAACACTAAATTTCTTTAAAAATTTCCGCAATGTTGAATGCTTGTCCGGCAGTAGCAAAGACAGTGAATGGTCGTCTCCGAGGGCTTGTTCAAAAGTAAAGCTTCCGAATTTTTAATGTGAACGCTCTTAAAGCTTTTTCAGTGAGAAGAACGTTATTAAGATTCTACATCCTTATTCTAGCTGCCTACAAATTTTGTCCTCAATGTCGTCACCCTGGCGACGAACACATTTCCCCGAACGAGGGAACAGTTTGTTGATACCGTCACTGTAGAATGTTTGACTGATGATGGAGCCACAACTTCACCTCTGCTTGAACCTCTTCATCACTGTCAAAGGAAAACCGTCGAAGGTTTTCCTTACGTTTTGGGAACAGGTCAAAATCGTATGGGACCAAGTCGGGAGCGTGTGGTGGGTGATCGATGGCAGTGGATCCAAGGCGTCGCTTTGTTGCAGATACCGCAGCGGTTGTGTGTAGTCTGGCATTTTTGTACTGAAGTAGTGGCTGCACCATGTGTGGACGAATTCTCGAATTCTAAACTCGATAACAGCAAGCGGGTTCTCACCTGCCGACATTGTTACGTTATTCGGCGCCATGTCACACGATACAAATGGAAGCCCTATAGTGGCAGAGGGCTGAAAATATTTCGACAAAGAATGTAGGTGTAAAATGTTAAGAGCGTTGGTTTTATTTATAAAGCTTTAAGATTTCACATAAAACAAGCGCTCGTGTATTTGTTGTGCCAAAATAAGGAGCACGTTCGACTTATTTAGCACATTTTTCTTCCTTTCCTCGCAGCACCCCTTTATTCGTTCGCTGTGTTTCTTTATGTTGTGTCAGTCCCAAACTTTGTCGAGTTGAGATTTCAGCAAATATGTTACAGCAAATTTGTGTTCTAAATTTCGATGTATCTTGAATGGGCTCCTTCATGAATGCTGACGTATTTTAAGCGTTTATTAACTTCTGTTAGCCAGTGCTTGTGATTGTTCGTCGACAAGACTGAGTTAAGAATTTTGCTAGTGGGCGTGTTATTATTTTGTGAAGCTTACAACAACTTACCATTTTAAAAGAATGGTGGTCCCAAGCTGTAGAAACCTAAAGATGTCCCAATTGCATCTTCGCAACAACTGTGCAGTCACATTAAGGAGATCAATTGTCAAAAGCCTGAATAACCACCTATTGCAGTTGTACCGCTGTGACACGTGCAAGAAGGGAGTAAAAGAGCTCCTGGAACGTACCGACAGGGATCTGGAGCCACATCGACTCCCGTGACCAGCTGCGCTAAACGTAAGTTCGGGGAGTCTGGTGGCCACGGAAGTTCAGTGAACTCATCCGGGTTTTCTTCGAACCACGCCCGTACTTTGGCAGATGTGTGACACGATTCGTTGTACTGGTGGTAGATGCCATCGTGCCGGGGAAAGAAACATTCTGCATGTAGGGGTGGACATGGTCCCCAGTGATAGATGCATACTTGTGTTGATTCATTGTGACACCCAGAATGGCGAGATCTCCCAAGGTATTCCACGAAAACATTCCCCAGATCATAACGCTCCCTCCTTTGGCCTGGGCACGTCCAACGTTTGATGCAGTGCATTTGATTTCAGACGTTTCACGCCCTACACGCCAAAGCTCATCTGCCCCGTGGAGCATAAAGCGTGAATCGTTTGGAAAGGCCAGCTCAGTGGACGTCCATTCAGTTGCGACGCTGGCGTGCAAATCCCAGCCTTCATCGCCGACGAATAGCAGTCAGCATGGCAGCGTGAACTAGGCTCGTGCAGCAGAGGCACATACCCTTAGAGAGAACAGTGAAAATCGTGACGAAAATAATAATAATGAAAAGATGGAAAATAATTTTTTAACAAAGTAACGAAAGACCAGAATCTGGATGAGCAGACGGGTGTTATAACACCGACGCTCCGGAATGTCGACTTCGCCACCAGTAATATACAACCCAGGCCCCCCCCCCCCCCCCCCCCCCACGGGTCCAGCCCCGGCTCCTTCGGACAGTCACTGTTCCTCAAGAAACGCACTCCTGTCCGATGCCTGTCTCACCCTTTGACCACCAGGACATCGCCCCCCCCCTCCCCCCCTCTTCCCCTTCTCGTCGGTCGCAAACGCTCCCCAGAGGCCTGGTCGTCTGGCAACAGCTAACTCAGTTACGTCTCGCAAACTTAATGCCCCGCGCGGAGACGGACGCGCTCTGCGAACCAAACTTGGTACTTTATGCCCCACCCCTCGGCACACAGGAACAAACTCCCAGTCTCGCCTTTCCATTTCGCTTTGTTTCTCCAACTGTCTCCACTTTTTTTTTTTTTGTCGTCCCTCCTTCCCTCTTACTCCTTTTCGACTCCAACGAGACATTACTCGCCGTTCGCGAGCCCACAGCACGGTTTTAAACCAACGTCAGCTTCGGTTTTCTTTAGTACTGCAACTCCTTCCCCTCTCCGCTACGCCCCCACAGCATCTTCCGTAGCGGGCTGTGTACCACCCAACTCTCCACTCACACCCCTTATTTCCTCTTCCAGCTCACCCCTCTCCTCTCCCACCGCTCACTTTCTTTTTCTTTTTTTCCTTCCTTAAACCTGCTCTAACTTGCTTGATGCGGAGCGCTCGTACAACTTTCTTAATTTATCTGGCGCAGTATTTCACATCTTTTTCTTTTTATTTCTGCCCCTAACTCACTTTCTCGGTTCTCCCCGCCCGTCCTCTTGTCTCCCTGTATTCCGGGCGTCAGATGAGACGAAGAAACATGGCCGCTTCCTTGGCTTGGAGTCCTCGTCCATTGTTAGCAGGGCGACAGGACTGAGGGAAAAGAAACTGTCCATGTAACTATTTTCTCTTTGCAAACTACCGATGAGAAACGAGCCTAAACTATCGCAAGGCCCTAATTTCATACATCGAAACACGTACGGCAGTAGGATCGAATCATGTCTTACGTCCACACAAAAGGAAGACTTTCGAATGACTAAAAAGTTATCCGTCATTGCATATTAACGCGTAACTGTTTTCCTACCTTGTATTATGCCTCTTCAATGCGCGTCAAATTTTATGAAAATCACAAATTTCACCAAATCGATCGTTCTGTAACAGTATACGAGCCCGTTTACTGCACTCCGCTTATTGCTCGTCGCCGGATGTAAACTCAGTGGTGCTCCTGTACACTTTCGTTGAAAATTAAGTACAAAAGTGTTTTTAACAGTAGAAAAGATGCATGTAAATGTTTCTGGATACAAATGACTGAACGCATCTGCTAAGTACACAGATCTGCAGCATCAGTCGTCATCTTTTGTGTTAGACATCACACCTGGCTTTTTACAGCGGACGGAAACGTGTGTAGCAAACAGCACATCCAGCGCCACTAAGTTGATCGATTGTGATGAATCTTGTTGCAGGTTACAGCTTAAAACGGACGAATAATTGCGTCCTAAATGGCTCAGAGCACTATGGGACTTAACTGCTGAGGTCATCAGTCCCCTAGAACTTAGAACTACTTAAACCTAACTAACCTAAGGACATCACAGACATCCATGCCCGAGGCAAGATTGGAACCTGCGACCGTAGCGGTCACACGGTTCCGGACTGAAGCGCCTAGAACCGCACGGCCATCTGCGTCCTAATACGCCGGATCAAATACTTGTTATTGCGAGTAATGTTTTTTTTCCTTTGTTTTCGAGCAGTAAAATGTTGATAAATATGGCTTTTCAGGAAGGAAAAAAAGTGACTATGAACTCCGGCGATGTCTGCCGCAGCAGAAAAGGAAACGTAAGAAAACAGATATATGGCTTCTTTGACAACCCAAAAACTAGAAACCATAAAGTGCAGCTAATAGAAAAGATGTGACTATTTACTAATTTATTTATTTTAGTATTTGATCATGTTGACGATACATCCGTCTACGTATTACAACATTTCTTAACACAAACTTCTTTCAACTTTTTCTTTTCGGGCTTATACTATGCCACCGTTATGTTTCAACATTACATATATAACCTTCACACCAACATTTATTTTATGCACCGTCAAACAGTTCGTGGATAACAAACAGTCGTCAGGAATATGTAGCTTCTGGTTCAGATTTATTGAAAAGGGTCATCAGATTTTCGTGAGGACTGTCGTACCGCTTTGCAAGAAGAAACTCCCACGATTCAAATCCCCAACAGATTTTGTCTCAAACTCATAACTCTGCGCCGGCCGGGGTGGCCGAGCAGCTCTAGGCGCTACAGTCTGGAATCGCGTGACCGCTACGGTCGCAGGTTCGAATCCTGCCTCGGGCATGGATGTGTGTGATGTCCTTAGGTTAGTTAGGTTTAAGTAGTTCTAAGTTCTAGGGGACTGATGACCTCAGAAGTTAAGTCCCATAGTGCTCAGACCCATTTGAACCATTTTTTTATAACTCTGCCGTATTTTAAGGACAACTCCTCTTACGGACTGTAACTTTCCCCACACACTTAAATTCAGGTGTTTTGACTGTGTCATACTGCAGCCGATAGCTTGCTTATCTTTACTGACATGCATAACAATAACAGTGAATGTACCTCTGAACTGAAGTTACGACCCGCAACATGGCATACACGCTAAACCACCTCTGCCAGCACTGTGCTCTGCTGGTAACAGCCCCAGCAAAATCTGTAGTGTTTGTCCCCCTCCTTAGCCACAATTAACGGCCGTTCACTCCGTATTTCTTGCGACCGGCCGGTAACTAAGTACTGCCGACACAACTCTCAGACATTAGTCACCCGCCGGCGACAAGAAGTGGTGGGGGAGGTAGGTTCTCAAGATGGCCGATGAGGTCTTCCTACATAGCGAACAATGTGTCATCGCCTTAGCTGGCCCCCTTCCTCAGAGATTCATAGCCGCCCCCGCGGGGACAACAACAACAATGGATGGTAATTAGAGTACCGGAGTAAAAAGACCCCCGCGCCGTTCGGCGTCGCCGGCGGTACAATTAAGACAGACGGGCGAGCTGAGATGTGTTTTTCGTACGGAACGACTAAAGTATAGAAGGCCGTGAGAACGGCGCATTACCGTAGGGGATCAACTCGAGGAGGTTAGAATGTAGCGAGTTTGGCGTTACCTATCTGCTGGACCGAAAGTCCGCCATTTTGGTGAGCCCAAAACGTTCGTTTCTCTGGAAAAGCCCCGCGTGGAACTCGTCCTCTTGTTTACATTATTTGGAACAACAGTCACTTCTCAGGATGTATTTACACTACTGGCCATTAAAATTGCTACACCACGAAGATAACGTGCTACAGACGCGAAATTTAACCGACAGGAAGAAGATGCTGTGATATGCAAATGATCAGCTTTTCAGAGCATTCACACAGGGTTGGCGCCGGTGGCGACGCCTACAACGTGCTGACATCAGGAAAGTTTCCAAACGATTTCTCATACACAAACAGCTGTTGACCGGCGTTGCCTGGTGAAACGTTGTTGTGATGCCTCGTGTAAGGAGGAGAAATGCGTACCATCACGTTTCCGACTTGATAAAGGTCGGATTGCAGCCTATCGTGATTGCGGTTTATCTTATCGCGACATTTTGCTCGCGTTGGTCGAGATCCAATGACTGTTAGCAGAATATGGCATCGGTGGCTTCAGGAGGGTAATACGGAACGCCGTGCTGGATCCCAACGGCCTCTTATCACTAGCAATCGAGATGACAGGCATCTTATCCGCATGGCTGTAACGGATTGTGCAGCTACGTCTCGATCCCTGAGTCCACAGATGGGGACGTTTACAGGGCAACAACCATCTGCACGAACAGTTCGACGACGTTTGCAGCAGCATGGACTATCAGCTCGGAGACCATGGCTGCGGTTACCCTTGACGCTGCATCACAGACAGGAGCGCCTGCGATGATGTCCTCAACGACGAACATGGGTGCACGAATGGCAAAACGTCATTTTTTCGGATGAATCCAGTTTCTGTTTACAGCATCATGATGGTCGCATCTATGTTTGGTGACATCGCGGTGAACGCTCATTGGAAGCGTGTATTCGTCATCGCCGTACTGGCGTATCACCCGGCGTGATGGTATGGGGTGCTATTGGTTACACGTCTTGGTCACCTCTTGTTCGCATTGACGGCACTCTGAGCAGTGGACGTTACATTTCAGATGTGTTACGACCCGTGGCTCTACCCTTCATTCGATCCCTGCGAAACCCTACATTTCAGCAGGATAATGCACGACCGCATGTTGCAGGTCCTGTACGGGTCTTTATGGATGCAGAAAATATTCGACTGCTGCCCTGGCCAACACATTCTCCAGATCTCTCACCAATTGGAAACGTCTGGTCAATGGTGGCCAAGCAACTAGCTCGTCACAATACGCCAGTCACTATTCTTGATGAACTGTGGTATCGTGTTGAAACTGCATGGGCAGCTGTACCTGTACACACCATCCAAGCTCTGTTTGACTCAATGCCTAGGCGTATCAAGGCCGTTATTACGGCCAGAGGTGGTTGTTCTGGGTACTGATTTCTCAGGATCTATGCAGCCAAATTGCGTGAAAATGTAATCAGATGTCAGTTCTAGTATATTTGTCCAATGAGTACCCGTTTATCATCTGCATTTCTTCTTGGTGTACCAATTTTAATGGCCAGTAGTGCAGGTACGACTTAAATTTGATGAAGAATACAGTAAATGAAAGAGTTGGTAATGTCATTCATTAATCATGGCCTACAGCCCGCCACAATTCCTAATCATTTTGCTCCTATTGTAAATGAAATCGAACTACCAGCTGGAGTATGAGCGCGAGCAGAAAGCTTCAGTTCGATAGAGGTACAGTCCAGAGAAGTCCCATCGGCCCACCAGGTCGAAGACACCCGTTTGGTAAACCGCGGTGTCCTGCTGCGTGAGGAAGTCCCCGCCACTGCCTTCCGTACATCGTCGTCCCACCGGAGTCGTCACCCCTTCAAGGATTTTTTTTTTAAGGGACCGAAGCCGTGATAACGGCACGGGCAGAGGTCAGGAATATAAGGCCGGTGCTCAAGTGTCTCCCACTTTACTAGTCCGCTTGTGTCTAACCGCGACCAGCATGGAACTTGGAGTACCATTCAACAATTGTGGTTTTCGACACACATGCTGTCCCATAGAGCAGGGGTCTCCAAACTACAGCCCGCGTGCCGAAACCGGCCCGCGTTAGCTGGCTGGACATCCCCGGTATCCGGCCCGCCAAATATTTGAGGTGGTACCCATACTGCCAACAATTGAGTATCGAGGCCTATCGCGACCAATACACCGCGACATTGGTTCTGCTACTCGCTACAAGACTACATAACTAAACTTATTGTTGCGCCGGTTGAAATAACAATGCGTGGACACACTCTACCTCTGTTAAGTCTTGCAGTAATAGTGTTCCTAACAATGATTGTGAGATTTCGTTAACTGCAGGACGCTTTCGTGAAGAATGTGCAGTGATATACTTTTTTGTCGGTGAAATTCGCCAGAATAAAATACGCCAGAATTTCGGTCAGGTACGCCCACGAATCAAAATTATGTAATTAAAAACGTAGTTCGTTTCAGTGCTAGCTATTCCCACAACCTTAGATTTTTTACGATTTCATCTTTCCTTTAGCCTTACATTACGGTGATCGTGGAGTGCTAGGGTGCTTTAATCCCACTAGAAAGATCTAGGCCCATATGACTTCGTGGAGGAGTCAATGTGGCCCGCGGGCTAGAAAGTTTGGATACCCCTGCCATAGAGATTCGTCATTCTCCACTGAGTGTCTATCGGTGTTTGTCTTCCGGCAGCTAAGAAGTAAATAATAATACGTTGGTATTGTCTGCACGCATTTGGTAATAACGTCGCCACAATTCACGTCTCCGCGTTTGTTACATGCACGTTTCAAACATGATAGTCACACTAACCTCTTACTTACATATCAATGATTATATATTCGCATCGCAGTCCCGATAGGTTGTCTATACTCCACGGCAACGTCCTCATATGGGAACTTTTTGATAACCGCTTACTGTTCCCAGTATAAACGGTACAAAGTTCTTTCGATCACATCCCTTAAAAAAAAAAAAAAAAATCTACGATTTTCAGAATGTTGGCAATGAAGTAAATTTTTAGTCAAAGGAATACTGCAACGTAGTGTAAACTGTTTATCATCCGTGCGTTAAGTAGTCCTAGTCGAATGAGTTTGAAGATACATGTAAAGCCATTTTCTCCCTCTCTAGCATTCACTCCGCCCCGCCCGTCCTCTTCCCCTCCCTCCCTCTCTTTCGGTCACTCTGCACTCGAACAATTTCGTTTTTGCCGTTTTGCATAACTAGGAACACATTTCACTCATGATTTTCACTTACCTGTAGACTTAATTCTCGTTACATGTTCAGCCATGGTGTCTGAAAATAAATTTCGAAAATTCACCTCGTGTTGGCGTAACCTTTTTTATATACAACACTATTACGAATCCATCACAACAGTTAATGTTCTTGATTCGCTCCTTTATTTTACAATATGTACTAGAGTTCTATCCTTCCTTATTTTGTTAACCATGCAACGTTTATAATTAATCGCCTTGTTTCTGATTCATGGGCCTTCTGACTGGTTTTGTGCGGCCGCCATGAATCCCTCTCCTGGGCCAACCTCTTTATCTTAGTACGGCACTTGCAATCTACGTCCTAAATTATTTTCTTGGTGCATTCGAGTCTCTGTCTTCCTCTACAGTTTTTGCCCCCTACAGTTCCCTCTAGCACCATGGAAGTTATCCCGATGTCTTCACAGATGTCCTGTGATCCTCTCCTCCTCTTCCTGCTCCTCACTGTTTTCCATATATCCCATCCGTAGCCGATTCTGCAGAGAACTTCCTCATTGCTTAGCGTATCAGTCCACCAAATTTTCGAATCTGGAAATTTGTGGTAAGTACGATGGGACCAAACTGCTGACGTCATTGGTCCCTAAGCTTACACACTACTTAAACTAACTTACGCTAAGGACAAAACACACACACACACACACACACACACACACACACACACGCACACGCGAGGCTCGAACCTCGAACAGGGAGAGCCGCGCGAACCGTGGCAAGGCGCCTAAAACCGCACGGCTACCCCGCGCGGCTCAAATTTTCGACGTTCGTCTGTTGCATCACATCGCTTCGATTCTCGTCTATTCCGGTTTTCCCACAGTTCATGTTTCAACAACGCTGTACTCCAAACGTACATTCTCAGAAATTTCTTTCTCAAAGGCCCATGTTTGATACCAGCAGTCTTCTGTTGGCCTAGTCGCACCGTAAGATGATAATGAATCACTTGAGAATGGGTTTAGAGCCGGGATTGCAGTGCTCGGAAGGAAATGAAACAAATCAAACGTGAAAAGCGTTATCGTTTAGATAATTCTGCACGACAGACTCCCTAAAATAGCTTAAGATTATCAGGATTTTTCTCTTCAATCTCTCCATGGTCGGTCGTAAGAGCTTTATCTGCGACTTTTCGCTTACCTCTGGCAATGTCTGTTGTAAAAACTTGCGAATTTTCACCGTGGTTTAGGGTCCACGTTAGAATGTACGTCTTCCTTATATGTGGCTGGTAAGTCCAAAAAATTGTTCAAATAGCTCTGAACAGTATGGGACTTAACATCTGAGGTCACCAGTCACCTAGAACCTAGAACTTAGAACTACTTAAACCTAACTAACCTAAGGACATCACACACATCCATGCCCGAGGCAGGATTCGAACCTGCGACCGTAGCGGTCGCGCGGTTCCAGAGTGAAGCGCCTAGTACCGCTCGGCCACACCGGCCGGCTCTGGTTAAGTCAGTTTAAAGGTGTGAGGAAGGTAACGCCTTACGACCTCCAACAGGTCCACGTCTAATGAATGACTGTTGCGTTCAAAACAACCTTCAGGTTGTATTTTATATTTGATATGGTGATGTTCGTTGATACCTTTCACTGTAAAACGACGCCACATATCACCATGTTACTTGCAAGTTTCGTAAAGTTTGTGAACTTCTGTTAATATGGTACATGACCCGATGATGAGAGTACAGAGCTGTAGAAAACGGTGATCAGTTAAAGATTTTACAAACGAACTTGGCGTATTTGGTATTTCAGAATATTGTAACCTTCAAATTCGTGACTGCTTTTTGTTAGGTGAGAATGCAGACTTTCTTGGCCAATTTAACTGATGCAATCTTCTCGGGTTACCAGCCGAGTAGTTGGAGTCGTGTTGTCGATACGTTTCCAAGAGTTTGCTACTCGTCAACTTCAGGTGAAGATGATCACCTGAAGATGACAAGTAGGAAAGTAGTCGAAACGTTGCGACAACAGCTCAGCCTTACTCTGGCAGCGCTGATAGCAGTGGTGGTGCCGCCGCTTTGCTGATAGCCGCCGTACTAGCAGCGTAATTACAGAGGCCGCCCTTCTTCGACAGCGCGTGCTCCGCACGGCAGGGCGAGCGGTTTTATTTAGAGCCGGTAGCGCTTGTAACGAGAAGGAAGCGGCTCGGATGTCGATAGGCCGAGTAATTGCCCGGCAGATAAGACGCCGAATATTTCTGGACGGGCGCCCGGCGAGCCCGCCAAAGTTTCCGCCACGCGATAGATAGCGCTGCGGGCGCCGTCGCCGTTCTAAAAGCGGGATCCCGCCCCCGCCCCCGCACACCACACGTACCACTCACTCGCCGCCTGCAGACGCCGGTGCTGGCACCTGGCGCCACCGCCACCGCCTCTCTCCCAGTTGTCTGCTTCCGGTGTTCCCCATTAGCCTCCTTTTCCATCCGCAGCTAACGAATTCGTACCACTCGGTAATATTTCTTCGAGAATTACGGCACGAATGTCAGGACTCCTACCTGTCCTACACTAGAAAAAGCACAGGCGCCAGTGTTTGCGTCGTTCTGTCCACAGAAAACCTCTGAACCACTCCTTGCCTGCTGCGAAATTTGGATGAAAAGAAGCGCTTCCCTGCGATGTTCCGTATCTTCAAATCGCCCACTCTGCTCTTTGGAAAAAAAATGAATTCCACCTTCTCAAGCCTGACACCACACAAGGCAAATTTTTATTTAGGACGACGGACAACAACGTCCAAAAAATGGTTCAAATGGCTCTGAGCACTATGGGACTTAACATCTATGGTCATCAGTCCCCTAGAACTTAGAACAACTAAAACCTAACTAACCTAAGGACACCACACACATCCATGCCCGAGGCAGG
Organism: Schistocerca americana; assembly: GCF_021461395.2. Taxonomy (NCBI): domain Eukaryota; kingdom Metazoa; phylum Arthropoda; class Insecta; order Orthoptera; family Acrididae; genus Schistocerca; species Schistocerca americana. Next base: position 130,873,978 of record NC_060128.1, read on the forward strand.
ATTCGAACCTGCGACCGTAGGAGTCGCGCGGTTCCAGACTGTAGCGCCTAGAACCTCTCGGCCACATCGGCCGGCAACAATGTCCAGAACTTAATTAAAATACGAGGCGAGTTTTTCAGTAACCACCGTTTTGAAATTTATAAAGAGACGTGCTAAGGTATCTCAATTTTATTTTTACATGAAAGCCTGTACCTTAATCTACGCACTGACGCCAGTGCAGACTGATTCTTCCTTGTTTACGTTGTGTACTGAGTGTTTTAAGACGCCCCAAGTAATCGTGAGTCCCACCGACAATGAAGTACGGGCTGTTATAAGATTTCTTAGTGCTAAAGGCCTAAAAGCGATCGATATTCAGCGTGAGATCTGTGCAGTTTACGGAGAAAACATTATGAGTGATGGAATGCTAAGAAAGTGGGTGAGAGCGTTTAAAGATGGCCACAGAAATGTGCATGATGAACAACGGAGTGGGCGTCCTCCGGTCGTTAATGCAAGTTTTGTGCAGGGAGTGGACAATAACGTGAGAGAAAACAGACGCCTTACGTTTTCCTGTTTGCGGGATGACTTTCCCAATGTTGTATGGCATTGTGACCGAGCACCTGAATTACCGAAAATTGTGCGCACGTTGGGTAGCGAAAATGTGGACGGATGTGCACAAAACCAAACGTTTAGACAGTTCATTTACTTTCCTTGAGCGGTACCACAAGCAGCACGCTACCAATGTTGCAACATAGCGGGTTTGTTTTCCCTCATCGGCGTTAACTTACATTTTCCTAAACAAAATTTATAGTTGGTGTGATCTAAGTCACCTATCCTCCTGTACTCACTCAACCTTCCTGTACACCAGAGCATCATCATCAAACCATCTCAGATTGCTGCCCACCCTCAGATCGTTTGTATCTATAGAAAATAGCAGCCGTCTTGTCACACATACCTGGGCCATTCCTGATGATACCGTTGCCTCTGACGATCACTCACCGTCGAAGACATCATCCGGACTCTGTTACTTGGAGCCACTCTTATCTAGGAACCTATTGGATATGTTCGTACCTTCGTTAACAATCTACAGTGGGGCACCTCATCAGACGCTCTTCAGAAACCCCTTGGTTCATCATTCGCAGTATATCGCGTGAGAAAATGGCAAGCTCAGTTTAGGACGAGCGATGCTTTCTAAAATCGTGTTAATTCGTCGATATAAGCTTCTCAAGAAAATTTATTATATTCGAACGGACAGTATGTTCAGGGATTCTGCAGCAAACCGATGTTAAAAATATTGTTCTGTAATTCTGCGGAGTCACGTGCGCATTTTTCCAGTCCCTTGGGACTTTGCACTGGGCGAGAGATTCGCCGTTTTGTTACAGCTGATTATCACTCACGGCCTTGGCGTGGTAGTAACATCGGTACCCGTCAGATCACTGTGCTGTCGGGCTTGGCCAGCACTTGGGTGGGTGACCGTCCAATCTGCCGAGCGCTGCTGGCCAGCGGATGTCCACTCAGTCCTTCTGAGGTCAATTCAGTAGCTACTTGATCGTTTAGTTGCTGCTCCGGTCGTGGCAACTAACAACGGCTAGCAGAGCGGTGTGCTGACCACATGCCACTCCATACCCGCATCCAGTGGCACCTGCCGGACGCGGATGACACGGCGGTCGGTCGGTGCCGTCGGTCCTTCCGAGTCCTGTTCGTACGGAGAGAAGGAGAAGGACCATCATTCAACAGCTACGTGTTGGACTTCACCAGAAACAATTGTAAAAAATATCAGACCTGTAATAATTTATCATCTATAGTATGTCGTCATCTCGCGTATGTTCCCCAAGGTCCCTGACTCACGTCGGCAGCTTGCCCGTAACGTGTACACTTTTTTTTGCGGTACTTGAGGCGCTTTCACGAGGCGATAATAGGATTCCAGAGCCGGGCTGTTCCTTTTTCCCCCTGCGGACCACGTGCAGGTGGCGGCTACGCGGCAGTGCGCACAGGCCGCCTCTCCCGGATGCCATCGGGTCCGAAGCACAGCCTCCAGCCGCCATCCGCCACCGTAGCCAAGCGATTCCCGCGGCCCGAGCCGCGCCGCAATTCTCACGCAACGCCGCACCGCGCCACACTCCTGCTTACGCCGCTAATGTCTCCTCCTCCTCCTCCTCCCTCCCCCGCCGAAGCTCTTTTTCTTGTTTCCGACCGGCGCTCGGTCGTGAGATATTAATCTCCATTCGGCACGCTTGCGAAAATCACGCCGAGGTGCGGGAGCCGGCGAAGAGCGGCGTGAACAAACTGCAGCCCAACACTCCCTGTTTCGTCACCCACCGGCTCTCCGCTCTTCTCCACGCCCTCCTTTGCTACACACACATTTGTGTGGTACTCCGAACCCAACGATAGCAATAATTCCAGAATCCGAAAACAAGCTAGTAGGCGCCACGTGGAAATAGTGTTACAGCGATAAAAATACGGCTGTCGAAGATACGGAGCTTTGGACCTTACATTTACAGTCTCTCAACACGACTCAGCCCAGATGCATTACAATTGACTACTCTCTTAATGAGTCACAACTGTTGTCAGTAGCGCATACACATATTTCTTGTTAACAGTTTCTGGATGACATGATAATCATAACAAGTCGGTGAACTCATAAAAGACCATTCTGACTCCAGAAAAATAGCGTCTCCATCCCCTACTGTTACCAGCTTCTCTTAGAGTATTCTGAACAAGTGGAATGGACATCTACATCTACATAGATACTCCGCAAGTCACCGTACGGTGTACGGCGGATGCTACTCTGCACCACTATTTGTGATTTCCTCTCCTGTTGCACTCGCAAAAAGACGATGGAAAAGCGATTATCTATACGCCTCCGTATGAGCTTTAATATCTTAACTTACGTGAAATGTATTTTGGCGGCAGTAGAATCTTTCGGCACCGAGCGAGGTGGCGCAGTGGTTAGACACTGGACTCGCATTCGGGAGGACGACGGTTCAATCCCGCGTCCGGCCATCCTGATTTAGGTTTTCCGTGATTTCCCTAAATCACTCCAGGCAAATGCCGGGATGGTTCCTTTGAATGGACACGGCCGACTTCCTTCCCATCCTTCCCTAATCCGATGTGACTGGTGACCTCGCTGTCTAGTCTCCTTCCTCAAACAACCCAACCCAAGAATCGTTTGGCAATCAGCTTCAAATCCCGGTTCTCTAAATTTTCTCAATAGAGTTTCTCGAAAGAATATCACCTTCTCTGCAGGGATTCCCGTTTGAGTTCCCGAAGCATCTCCGTAACACTTACGTGTTGTTCGAACCTACCAGTAACAAGTCTACCAGCCCGTCTCTAAATTGCTTCGATGTCTTCCTTCAGTCCGACCTGGTACTCATCCCAAACACCCAAGCAGTACTCAAGAATAGGTCCCTCCAGCGTCCTATATGCGGTCTCCTTTACATATGAACCAGCTTTGCTAAAAGTCTCCTAATAAACCGAAGGCGACCATTCACCTTCCCTACCACATTTCTCACATGTTCGTTCCATTTCATATCGCTTTGCATCGTTACGCCCAGATATATAAACCACCTGCCCGTGTTGAGGTCACTACAGGTTTGTTGTTCTTACCCCTCCGCATTAACTTACATTGTTCCGCGTTTCTTCCGGATTTGCTCTATTCACCTGTCCACTACTCGTACACACTATCTCGTACTCTAGACCTTTCCTTCCATGTCGCTATGTCTTATCAAAATACGACCAAATAAATGTACAATTTTTTTGATTCACATGATATGAAAGATGAATGGATGTAATGATTTCGTTTATAATGGACACATACTTCTTTCGACTCATTTTATTCTCAGAATCTTGCGCCAAAACCAGAGTTCTGCTTATCTGTGAACTTAAAGTGCATCTTCCTCAATCGTAAAAGAAGACAGAAAACATGAATGTTTCAACAAATCTGTTCATTATCGCTCTGTTCTGACAGATCTTGTTGCGTTTCTTCATTGTCACTCGGTTTAACATCATCCATGTTCGTATCTCATCTTCACGGCTTCCCCTGTCGCAGATGGTTGATCCAAGGTGAAGAAAGACAGCGCGATTCCCAGTTCCCATAATTAACTCGTGAGATGTACGTGCGCTCCTCTATTATGATGAGTTTTGACTTACTGAGATTGTTGTCTAAGCTATGTGATGGACCAACGCCGTTTACTATCCTTACCAGGTCGGCAAGCTCGTCTTCAGTGCCAGCTAAAAGCACTGTGTCGTCGGCAAAAGTGTCTCTTATTCCTACAGGAGGTATTATTGGTCCAAATAAGCAAAAAAATTCAGTAATTGTATGTCTGGAAACCAGTAAGTATTGAGATATGGGCCCTCTTCTCGTGACGATCAATGTACTTGTGGGCAGGTGCAAAGCAATCATGGATGTGAGGCATCGGGATCGCTTCAGTATCAGTTTATGGGCAGCAAATTGTTAGTGACAGAACGACAGGACCACACACTGTGCCAAAAAGATTTCTGCGCAATGAATTACCAGCGCCGCTTAAGAACATTACCCTTGCAGAAAGAAGACAGTGGCTTGTGCACGACGGGACACCACTCCTTTTCCTACAGATCGTATGACGGTATCTCACTGCGTCGAGTCATGAGTGACGAATTGTTGGACGAAAAGCCGGCCCTAGGAAGATGTTAGCTGCTTTCGATATCAAAATTGTCCGAAACCATTATAGGTAGGTGTTGAAACAACGCTGTCGGAGGAGGAGGAGGAGATTAGTGTTTAACGTCCCGTCGACAACGAGGTCATTAGAGACGGAGCGCAAGCTCGGGTGAGGGAAGGATGGGGAAGCAAATCAGCCGTGCCCTTTCAAAGGAACCATCCCGGCATTTGCCTGAAGCGATTTAGGGAAATCACGGAAAACCTAAATCAGGATGGCCGGAGACGGGATTGAACCGTCGTCCTCCCGAATGCGAGTCCAGTGTGCTAACCACTGCGCCACCTCGCTCGGTTAAACAACGCTGTCGAACCTGTGCGCTAGAAAAAGGCGACCGTGACAGGATCGCAAAACTGATTCCCGTAATCTGCTAAATAGCTCTCCGTACGGTATTTTCTCTTCAGTGCCCAGTAATTTAGGAAAACATGAGGCAGATTACCGGACAAGCGTTTATAACTTAGCCTTATCATCTTGCATCATCTCTCTACATTCAACAGATGTTCGCCGTGGGCGGAAACCTCGTTCGGCAATTTCGCCTTTGCAAGCTGTGATTACTATTTTCTTCCCCCCCCCTTTTTTTTAACTCATCCGCTCGTCTCTTCCACTTCCTTTCACTCCGTTGCCGAAGCAGGTGCTTCCTGATATCTGCGGAGGGAAATTGTTGGCGTGCATTAATCACATTTGGCTACCTGAGCCGATACATCAGCTCTCCAAAGAGTTTTTCATCGCAGGGAACCAGTGCTCTTATTACGGACGCATTTAAGACGGTGCTATCTGGGCTCCCATCTCGTTTCTACGTACAACCCGGCTGTTTGACGAATTAACCTGGTCGCCCCCGGGAGCATCCGCAGCTTTCGGATTCTCCTAACTACCAGTTAGCGACCTTAATACTTGAAAGGCTGTTATTTTCTCGTCAGAGAGATCCTAGTGCATCCTTCCAAGTTCGTTCAGGCATTTCTTTTCCGTGTAATCTGCCACTTTTGAGTCTCATTTTTGGTACGACGCAGTTTGCGGATGTAAAAACTGTGGCCTCCATTCGGAAGTCATTACAGAGATTTTTGCCTCAATTTGCAGTTTTTAATACACCACTTTGTAAGATAATGAAAGTGCTGCTTTGTTAAACTGCCACGCAAATGAATCAGTATCGGTGAATGTTGAATATTTATTTTGTTAAGTAACTAGCTGGAAACAATATGAAAAGTTGGTTTGAGAGGGTAAATGAAGGACACTGGGCTCAAATACACCAACACAAGGAAGACGACGCTCCACGAAGGAATTACCCGAATGGAACGGAAATCGGTAGGTAAGATGCGCATGTTCAGACAAATCTTTACATTTTTAGAAAAAGTGGACGATTTATTCAAGAGAAAGACCTTTATTGATTAAGTCAACAAAATATTGGTCCAGCTCTGGCCCCTGTGCAAGCAGTTATTCGGTTTGGCGTTGATTGATACAGTTGTTGAATGCCCTCCTCAGGATACTGTTCCAAATTCTGTCCAATTGGCGAGTCAGATCATCAAAACCCTGAGCTCTGTGGAAGCCTCTTACCATAATGCTCCAAACTTTCTCAATTGAGGTCGACCCGGCGATCTTGTTGGCCAAGGTAGGATGTGCCAAGCACGAAGAAGAAGAACATGACAAACTCTCACCATGTGTCAACGGGCGTTATCTTACTGAAATGTAAGCCCTGGGTGGCTTGCCTTGAAGGGCAGCAAAGTAGGGTGTAGGATATTGTCGACATACTGTTGTGCTGGAAGTGTGTCGCGGATGAGAACCAAAGTGGTCCAGCTATGAAAAGAAACGCCACCCCAGACCACAGTCACTGGTTGTCGGACCGTGTGGCTAGCGACAATGACGGATTTCGCTTGTCATCGGGACTTAGTTGGATACGGTACTCTCCACTGAAGACAATTCTACTCCAGCCATTAAGATTCCAGGCCCACGACGTGTATGTTCATTTAATTTCATTTGTCACTTATTTAGAGACCTGTCGTCTAGTATTTTAAAAACAGGTCGGAGAGTTTTTTTCTGCGATACCATAGATTGTTTCTTACTACCAGCAAATATCGTTTTCCGCAATAACAAGCCGAGGTAATAGCAATGAGCTACAAAGAAGAATTAAACTAACGGAAATGGAGAATGTTGAATAAGAATAAAGACGTCAGCTAAACAATTCCACAACAAAGGTTTATAAGCCCTTGACCTAGGTTTCGGTATTTCTAAAAATACCTTATTGGGAAGGCGTGGGCGCCGTTACACCACATTATGGTACATTAGATTAGCTGAAGTGGTTATTGTCATACATAAAAGTAACACAACAACAATTATTATTAGCTTGTAGCAGGATGTACGCATAATTGGTCCAAATATTTTATCTTGTGGCTCCTGTGACAATTTTACGCTGACAAGAGCTCTACGCGGGGCATTTTCTAATGAGCATTCATTCTGAAGTGCGCTAAATGTCATCTGGGTGCTATCTAAAGCCATGGCTTGGGATAATTATTTTGTCAATTTTGTGGTGTCTAGTAAGCCTGAATACTCGGCTCGCTAGACACACAATCAAACCAGTCGTATTAATGGGTTTTATTACAAAAAGGGTAGATACAACACTCAACTTTTGCAGTTACACAAATGTGTTGCAAGCAAAGGGCGACGAACGAAATAAACTATCTTCTTCAGTATAAACTGTTCCAAGTCTATGCTACATAGGGCGTACAAGCGAAGTAACTGGGCCGTTACCAGTCATCGCGGCTTTATGTCCTCTTTCTTCAGGAGCCGCTGCTGTCGCGTTGTCGTCCTGGAAAGGGTCATAGTGCGATTAGCTGACGTCTTCTGACAGCCCTCTCTTCTCTATCATTCCAGACTGGCGTGGCGGCGCTTGAATTTACGCCGTAGCCAATTTTATATATGACAAACGCCGCTCGGCTTTTGCTAATCTAATGTGCCATCATGTGATGCAACAAGGCCCACTCCTTCTGAACAAGGTATTTTTAGAAATACCTAAACTTACGGCAAGGGCTAATAAACCTTTGTTTTGCAACTGGTTGGCTGATATTTTTCAATCTCTTCAGACTTACGGACTTGCTGTTTCTCAGCTATGTGTAAGATTTTGAATAAGAATGTTAGTAACTGAAGGTGAAGGAAGTTTAAAGACGATAGGAAAGAATAGAGATCAATTGTAGATTCCCGCAACGAAAACCTAGGAAGGGGGGGGGGGGGGGAGGAGGAGGGAGGAGCCTTGAGCCAATGCTTGTTGTCACACTATTTTCGTTTATGTTCTGTACATGTCTTACGTGACCATAGGTACAACAACCTGTCAGCGCTTATGTACCAGATGATTTGGTCAAAGCATTCATCACCATTATTTCTATTGCTTGGGTCAGTTTCGCCATCTTCCTCTGAGTTGTCTGACATATTGATTGTTCGTTATCTCATGTCCACTATGTCGTTCTTTGAAGTACTGAAGGTGCAGGGCCTTTGAGATGGTGTCCCCGCACTGTCGACTTCTTAACATGCTGTAATCGCGTTGTATAGCTGGTCGTATGTCTCTTATAGTCGTCTGACATGAGCGAAAAATGTGCAGCGTATTCTGGCGTGCTTTGGGGAACGTTTCTCCCCACTGAGGTACATGCGATGTAAATGCGTTGACCATGTCCATTCACAAAGCGGACCATGTGTCTGCTAGGGTCCTTAGGTCTCACTTCTAACCGTTCCCTGATGTTGACACCTCCACCTACATCGATACTCCGCAAGCCATCAAAAATGGTTCAAATGGCTCTGAGCACTATGGGACACCTAAGGACATCACACACATCCATACCCGAGGCAGGATTCGAACCTGTGACTGTAGCAGTCGCGCGGTTCCGGGCTGAAGCGCCTAGAACCGCTCGGCCACCGCGGCCGGCCCGCAAGCCATCACGGTGTGTAGCGAAAGAAGGGGAATGACGCATGAACTCTCAGGCCCGTATCACAGTCACCCCATTCCCGTCGCCAGCCCGTGATCTGACCATCCAACGATTCAACTGAAGTCAGTCAATGGCGAGAGTAGCCAGTTGGATAACGAACCCAGCTCCTCGTGTGACGCGCCGTTCCGCTCGGATCGGTCTACTCTTTCGAACCCGTGGGTCCAGGGTGTGGCCGTCCGGACTCAGAGATCTCTCTCTCTCTCTCTCTCTCTCTCTCTCTCTCTCTCTCTCTCTCTCTGAGGTACACCGGTCGTCCTTGAGGAGCTGATCTCGACCCGGCCGGCCGTCCCTCCGCCTCAACATGGCCGAACCTCCGTCGGCGGCCTATCGCTTCCTCTTCCTCTTCGGTCGCTCCTTTATTCCTTCCTTCCGTTCTTCCTCGTCGCTGCACGCTCCGCCGCACGGTTCTCCCCGTGCGGCCAATAGCGTTCCCGCGCCCCGCAAATGGCGTGCGACCCCAACATCATGTCTGCCCGTTGCTCCCAGCTGTAGATGCCGCATACCGCGGCGCGAGGCACGACTCCCTGACACTCACTAAACTCGTTCGTAAACACAATAGGAAACGTTTTATAGAAATGAACGTTTCAAGGAGATCTCATTTTGTTGCCGAGCGAGGAAGGAGCAAAAATATTCGGAAGAGAATAGACTCAAAAACACAAAGCACCAATAATTTGTTACTTTTATTTTACGATTCCCTGATCCGTTACACAGTAGAACCAACATCCGTCACCATGCTGAATGGTCCTTCATTGCGTATGATTTGAAAATTTGTGGTAAGGTCTTACGGGACCAAACTGCTGAGGTCATCGGTTCCTAAGCTAACACACCAACTTACGCTAAGGATGACACACACACACGCGCGCGCGCATACACACCCGAGGAGGACGAACCTCCGACGAGGGGAACCTCAGGGACCGTGACAAGACACCTAAGACCGCACTGCTACCCCGCACGACCTGTACGATTTCAAGGTCACCGGTATAGTTTTCGGAATAGTGTGCTCCTCAAAGAACTTGCCATCCTCGGTCTAGCCAGAGAGGTCGAGTGTTGACCGAAACATCTCTTACGGCATTATATTCGAGAAAGCTAATTTTTGGTCCTCAAGTAAAAAAATTCTTTACAATAGGACTAAAATAATGAATAACCAACATGTGGAAGAGCAAGCAACTGACAATTTTTATGTAGAACTTGTCGCTGGGTTTTTGTATTTAGAGCAGTTTAAAATCATCACTTTATTGCCAGGAAAAAAAATGGAGGCAAGAGAGGAACGTCTCGTATGCATTTGGTAAACCGAATAGTGTTTTCAAAATAAAGCTTCTCGTATGTTAAAAACGAAAATTTAAAAATATTGTGTATTACGAACTACCATTGTTGTACATTCTGATGAGGCTGCTTCTTTGACGATGTGAAATACCTGGATTACGACCAAACTGCTGTTACCAACACAGCCACGTAGAGTAGAAGACGATCGTGTCTGATGCAACAAGAAATTTTATCCCATGCTTCTACCTATTGTGATTCTGTCATCACAGAAACATCTACCCTTAGTGATCCACGGAAGGGACTCTCGTTGGCAGAAAGGTAAATTTCAGCCATCCTGTATAAGATTCACCGACGATACTGCTACCCTCAGTTAACCCACGAAAAGCACTGGGACCTGTTGAATGGAATGGACGCTACGAGTGCAGAGTATGGATCGAGAATAAACTGAAGAAATATCGAAATGTGAAGAGCAGCAGAAATGAGATTAACGGTGAATGGCAGAACAGGGGACATCGAGGAAGACGATGTAAAGGTATTGTCCTACCTTACAACCAAGGCAATACGTGATGGATGAAGCGAGGAGGACATTATAAACAGACTAGCGTTAAGGATGGCATTCCAGTCCGAAAGAAGTCAACCGTTATCCTATGTAGGCCTTAAATTAACAAATTTCTAAGAATGTACGACTGGAGCACACTGCGGAAGGGAAACATGGTCTGTGAGAAAAAAAGGGAAAGAATGCGTTTGAGATGTGGAGCTACAGAAAGACGTCCGAAATTAGGTGGATAAGGTATGACGAGGGTCCCAGCAGTACCGTTAAGGAGAGGAACGTGCGAATAACATCGTCAAGAAAAAGGGACAGAATGATAGGAAATGTGTTATCAAGGAATAACTCCCATTTTAGGAGAAGACAGTTCACAACACGAAATCTAAGTTCCTTAGGGCCACATCCCTGTATAACATCTCTCGGCGTTAATATTGAGCTTTCGAAGATTATCACCATTTTCCTCGGCAGGACGTAACAGTCATCTCCTGGCCATTGTAATAACCTTCGAAAGCTCGAGTTTTATCTCAGATCTCACTGTCTGAACACCGACAATATTCTATGCAGAGACTGGAATACATCGAACAAATAATGGACGATGTTGTGCGCAAGCTCCACTCTGTAATGTAGAGGTTGGCACAGACGACAAATTCTTGCGGTGACCGCTTCAAACGAATCAAAAGACTGATGACGGAAAGACAAATCTAACGGAAGGACGATAGCTACTAACGTTTCTAAGCAGAGTCATGAACATGAGCTTCGAGGTTTCTCTATGACATAATTTGGCCAACTACACACGAAAATACGACATAACCTACTAATACGACAGATCAAAGTTCGAGTTTGCAAATAAATGTGACAGGGAAAAAATTTGAGAAACATTTATCCACCGAGGAATAAAATGGTGTCAGAAGAGCGTCTCCTATGGACTTCCAGCCAGCTCAGAGCAAAAAATAACGGAACACAAGGTTAGTATTTAACGTCACGTCGACGACCAGGTCATTAGAGATGGAGTACAAGTTTGCATTGGGGAAGGATGGCGAAACAAATCTACGCCGTCAATTTCAAATACAACTTTTTACGTCTTCCCCTTAAGCTAGTACGGTAAACTGCGAAAAATTTCGATGGCTAGACGCGGATTTGAACAGACGTCCTCCCGAAAGCGAGTCCACTTGTGAGGACGCTGGAGAGCGCGGGCTGATTAACTCGTAGTGCCCACGTGAAACGGCGGGACTATCGAGTCGGCATCTGTGTACGCCGCCCCTAATGGAATACCGGAGCGCCGTCGGCCGTGTACCGCGCACCGGGCTGCTCCGCCGGCGCTGGTTTACGATCCCGGGACTCCGGCAACGCGAACAAGACCTCGGACGGGTGCAGCAGCCAGTGCGGCTACTGTGCGGGTTCCCGGGTCGCGGTCCGCTTGTCCACGGACTCACCTGCGGCGGGAAACCTTGTAACGTTCCGCGCCACTCTTAAGGACACAGGAGCGGACTTTGCTCCACTGGATTCTCAGCAGTATGGCAGCGATACCTATTACTTTTCGACATAGTCACCGTATACCAATCACATTTCTTCCAATATGCTCTGACACAAAACTAATCGCAACAGCAAGGAGGCGTCTATTGAAATTTCTCGCCAGTCGCATAAGAGCGGATCCAGTAAGAGAATGCAAATGATATTTGCTTCTTTAATGTTAGTGAGCTTGAGTTAGCTTTGTGATTGTGATGAGGTGGTGTTAGTCAAGGATGCCCTTAAGGCGACAAACACGCTATTATCAACACCTCACTGAGTTTGTATGAGGTCGTGCAATAGGGCTGCGAGAAGCTGCATCTTGTTCTGCGACACTGCAGAAAGACCTCGCAGGAATGAAGCCATTGTACATGACTGCTGCCAGCTGTGGTCATCAGAATATAAGGTCACAAAAAGACCTGGCTCCGGACCGGCACATGACACTACCGAGAGAGAAGACCATCGTGTTCGGCGTACGGCTCTGGAGCATCGTACGGACCCTACAGCAGCAATCTGAGCAGCAGTTAGGGCCACAATGACACAGAAATGTTACACTTCAAGGACAGCACCGACTCAAATACCCTGAAGCCGGTATTCCACTGACCCCAAACCACCGTCATTTGGGACTTGAGTGGTGTCAAGGGAGAGCTCATTGGAGGGCAGGTTGGTGGTTTGTTTTTTCCGACGAAAGCCGGTTCGGCGTTGATGCCAGTGATGGCTGTGTGTTCGTTAAAAGTGGGCCAGTAGAGGGGCTGCAATCAATCTGTGTGTGCTGGACGCACTGGATCTACACTTCGGGTTATGGTCTGGCGTGCGATTTCGTACGGCAGCAGGAGCCATCTCGTGGCTGTCCCACGCACCATGACTGCAGATTTGTACGTCAGCCTGGTGACTCGGCCTGTTGCGCGACATACATGAACAGCATTGCAGGGCGTGTTTTCCAACAGGATAACGCTTGCCCACATATCGCTGCTGTAGCCCAACATGCTCTACAGCGTGTCTATGTGTTGCCTTCGTCTGCTCAATCACCACATCTGTGTCCAATCGAGCACATACGAGATGTCATCGAACAACCGTAACTCAAGCTTTATTTACAAGTAGCATTAACTGTCTCTCTATTGACCGACGAAGTGCAATAGGCATGGAACCCCATCCCATAAATTGACGTCCGCCACCTGTACAACTCAATGGATGCACGTTTGCATGCTTGCATTCAACTTTTTGGTCCTTACACCGGTTATTAATGTACCAACATTTCACATTTGCAATGGCTTATATCTCGCTTACGTTAACCTGTGATCTTGCATAGCCGGCCGGAGTGGCCGAGGGGTTCTAGGCGCTACAGTCCGGAACCGCGCGACCGCTACGGTCGCAGGTTCGAATCCTGCCTCGGGCATGGCTGTGTGTGATGTCCTTAGGTTAGTTAGGTTTAAGTAGTTCTAAGTTCTAGGGGACTGATGACCTCAGAAGTTAAGTCCCATAGTGCTCAGAGGCATTTGAACCATTTTTGATCTTGCATATTAATCCGTTAAATGTGTTACCTATACAAATGTATTCCCAAAATTTTATTACTCCACATTTTTTGATTTTGCGGTTTTTTTATCAGTGTATTTGTAGTGTTATTATTAGCATCACGATTCACCGCCAAGAGCTACTGGTGAAAATTCCTTTGTCATACAACCAGTTACGGTCCATAGAATCCTATCAGGTGTCGTAAAATAATAAAACAGCATGTAAGTTCGTACAGAACCAAAGGCCTCTAATAACGTGCTTCGTCACTGTTCTGAAATACTGGATTTTGTATTATTTGATGTGATTTGACACGGCCTTGTAAGCTGTTGTTAATATTTTACGGTACCTGGCGATGGTCTCCGGATCGAAACTTTGTGTACAATAAAGAAATTTTTACCAGCAGCTTTTGGCGTAGGATCATGACCTTTTTTTCTATTCACCAGCTCTGAGGTACCACCTGCTTGAAATATATTATTAGTACATTTGAGACATCATTTTGAGCTGAGCTATTCCTGAATTTACCGAGAACTATAAAAGTGACAACATGAACGATGCCCGACTGCCAATAGTAAGGCGAACTGTGTCCCGTCAACACCTGGCTGGTCTGAAGAGTAGGGGCCGCTGTGGCGGGCGAGATGAGATATGGAAGCGGCGCTGTAGGCAGCGGCTGCGGCTGCTGAGAAATTCCAAACATCCGGCTGAACCTGTCGGCCGGCCGGGTGCGGCGGCCAATCAAAGCCTCTCCCATTAGGACGCAGCAGCGGCTCTCGGCTAAACGCTGGCTGGGGGGACGGGCCATCACGCAACCATCGCTCTGGCCTCGCATCGACACAAGCCAGCAGCTAAACTATTTCACTCCCTGTCTCGACTGGCGTGTTCACAGAAATACACACATGCAATCACCACATACATAAACACACATACGCACACGTCCACTCTTACGCGTATCAATGAATAAAATTTACGCACGAATAAATTAACAATGTTTCCCATCCCCCACTTCCTACGAAGTTCGAGTGAGAGCCACTATTCTCACTCACAGCCCAATTCTACAATGACCGATCATGCCCACTTTGAAAGACGACGAAAAATATGTGCAACAACAAAAAATGTTTTTGCAATGGAGATACATACACATAATGACAGTAATGATCTCCCGTCAGATCACCGAAGTTAAGCGCTGTCGAGCGTGGCCGGCACTTGGATGGGTGACCAGCCGAGCCGCCATGTGCTGTTGCCATTTTTCGGGGTGCACTCAGCCTCGTGATGCCAATTGAGGAGCTACTCGACCGAATAGTAGTGGCTCCGGTCGATGAAAACCATCATAACGACCGGGAGAGCGGTGTGCTGACCACACGCCCCTCGTATCCGCATCCTCAGCTGAGGATCACACGGCGGTCGGATGGTCCCGATGGGCCACTTGTGGCTTGATGACGGAGTGCTTAATGATTCCTTCCCCCACAAGCAATCTCATCTATTGGATGGACGAGCCTCAGCGCGTTGTTTCAATGGTGGCTGTCACCTTTCTTTAAAATATAGCGTGTATGTTAACCCATCACAACACTACGTTTTTTACTTTCTTGTAGAGGGAAATATTTACGAACATATCCATGCCCCAACAAAGCTTTCTACACTATTTTCAAGTAAGTATATGACCTGGTGGTAACATCGAAAGTTCCATGAGTGTTTCTCGGGCCACGCTGCTGTATACAGAAAAGTCACGACTCCAGAAATTTGTAGCGGATGCAGGAAGAGCTCAGAGAATCGTCGCTTGGTGCTGGTTGGTGATTAACCCTCGAAATAAAAACAAATCTAAGGAAATGCATATAAATAGGCTCAGTGCGGATGACCCGCCATTGTATGAGTAAACGACTGCCGTACAATCACTCTAACCACTCACATGTATGCAATATGTGTAACTAAGCGCAAGGAGCGATTTAAAGTGGAACGATCACATGAAACTAATTGCAGATATGGCAGATAGCAGACCTGAGATTCACTGGAAGAATCCTCAGCAAGTGTAGTTCGCCCACAAAGGAGGTGGCACATAAAAGCCTTATTCGACCAATATTGCTCGTTGGTATGGAATCGGTATCGGGCAGGACTGCAGGGGGAAATAGAAACGATCCAAAGAACGGCAGTACGTTACAGGTTCATTTACTAAGTGTGAAAACGCCACGGTGATGCTCATCAACTGCAATGGCACACGCTACATGAGAGGCATTCTGCATCACAGTGTTACTGTTAAAATTTCAGAGACCGTACATTCCTAAAAGAGTCGACAAACATCCCCTCCTAAGAAAAGATCATCGAGATACGAGCGAATACTGTCTCAACCCACGTCTAACTAAACGGGACGACGCGATGGAAGGTGTGTCCCTTCGCTGAGCATGAGAATCATTACGAAGCGGAGAGCACTAAGAACGGTATCTGAAATAACTCATTACGGGTGGACTCGTTGCCGCTCCAGAGACGTGCAGTCGTATACCGTGTAACTGCCTCCCTTGTTCTACCCGGGCAGCTGTTGTTCCACGCCGGCCATCCAGATGACGTAGAGCCCCGCTCCGGAATCCTTCACATAATTCCTCCAGCCGGCCGGCCGCTGCTCGCCGGCAAATAGGCGCCAGACACGACACGTGCCCGCCGCTGCCGCGTCGTAAACTCCACACTCCACTGTGCGAGTGCGTAAGCGCGCGCCAGTGCTGGCAGCTTATCTTACGGCCTTGTCAAGGCCCGCCGTAGCTTACTGCGCGCAGTATACGCGCCGGCTGCGACGAGACCTCTCTATAGAGATTTCTTTCACCCGTCTACATCGCTTGTAATCGTCTCACCCACGCTACAGGAAGAATGCCGCAATATTACGTTTTATACTGAGCGAGTGTCGTCAGCAGATCGGCCCAAAGTGACTATCGTTCTTGACTACATCACTTTGGGTGCTAGGCCGTCTCATTTTCTAACACCAAAAACAACCGTAAACAAAACTGACGTTTCGGCCATCTTTGTATCCGTCCTCTTCAGGACCGTGAAATTGCTACAAAATTTGTACCATTTAAAACCTGAAGATCATAGCTGCAGAGGCAGTAGAAACGTCTGTAATGTGTATGCTTGAAAGAAAGCTAAAAACAACCCGTAAACAAAACTGACGTTGCTACCGTCTTTGTAGCGGTCCTCTTCAAGGTGACTAAACGGCCACAAAACTGCAGTAGTTTCAACCTGAAGCTGATAGCTGTAAGGACGATAGGAACGTCGATTTTGTTTGTAGTTGAATAAAGGCGACATTTTTCAGTTTAAGCTGTAGAATTCATAAGGGCAACTAGTATCTGCTTAAAAAAGCCATTTTATTGTGTTTACCCAGGGCAAGGCGCCGTAGGCATGAAAATAACGAAATCAGACTGTACTACCGATTGCGATGGCTAATTGCAATGAAAATGTTACTGTTTATAAATCATCTCAAAGAGATGCTCAGAGAATGTCTTTCGCTGCCTTTTTCCGACTGATGGACTTTGCTTACGGTAAACCCTGGAAAGTAGTTTATTTACGCCAGAACTATTTATATATTCACGGACAGGCTTTAACAAAAATTACAGCTCAAGTAGAAAAATGTCGCCTTCATTCAACCACGAGCAAAAACCGCGTTTTTACCATCTTTGCAGCTGTTATCTTCAGGGCGATGATACTGCATTTTGTGGCAGTTTCGCCTCCTTGAAAATGCCAGCTGCTTAGACGCTCAAAGCGTCAGTTTTGTTTATTATTGGTAAAACTGTTACAAACTTACGAGGCCTGGTGCCCAAAATAGTTTTACCCAAATTGACACTGATCAGAGCAGACACTTCTGTAGCAAATCATTTGCAAATAATATGAGGATACACCGTTATCTCTAAATACTTACACAAGTAATTGATGGACACTGACCGCAACGACGATGATTGCGTCGGAAAAAAGTGAGAACCAATACGTGCTGCTACATCGTACACATGCTTGCTGTATTTTTCCAGTGAGGTGACATAATTGACGTGTTTATTATGCCAAATAAACTTCTGTAAAATGAAATTGTCCTATGAAATAACCGTACTCTGAGCGTCGATGATGAAATGAAGGTAAAGAAATAATATAGATTTACTTGTAGTTTTCCACCCTAATAAGTGTAGAATACTATATGTTAACCACTTACCTTGTCATGAGCATTATTTGCAATTTTAGTGTTATTGCATATACACTATAGCAAAATCCAGTGATAACGCTCTTAGGAAATGACTTCTCTCTGCTATTAAAATTTACTCCACATTACATGTATGCATATAACATAGTGCTTCTGTTGAAGTGAAATTTTCTTCTTAGACTTTATGTTAACTCATTTTTAGTGCTTTTCTTTGTTAAAAACTTTACTTTCAAGAGAAGTCCGTTGTTTATACGTTTCGTGGTCACAAATTTCTGAGTTATCAGAACAGGCAGAATCTCCGTATTTGTTTCCTTAACGTATCTTTCCTTGTTTAAGAAATAGTTTTTTATCGAGTAGTCATTAAATAATTCTCATAATGAAACCATTCTACATCAAGAAAATGAAGAGAGATTTCTCTATGCAAAGGTCGTGATGCCAATTCTCATTAGCTTAGCGTGAGTGTATGATCATGTACGGCGGAGCAGTTAGTATTTAATGGTCTAATTTAATGAAGGCGCTTTAGGTTAGCCAACTTCTTTGTTAAGAAGTGTCTAAGTAAAGAAGCTTATCGGTTTGCACGTTGTGTGTGTCGTTGGAGACTTCGACGCACGATTAAGCGAGGAACTCTAAATTCACCCCCTAATCCCTACGTACGTTTCTGTGTTCACAGGCGCCAACGGGTTGCGCCGAAGAGGCCGGCAGACATACACACGCTACCAGACGCTGGAACTGGAGAAGGAGTTCCACACGAACCACTACCTGACGCGGCGGAGGCGCATCGAGATGGCGCACGCGCTCTGTCTGACGGAGCGCCAGATCAAGATCTGGTTCCAAAACAGGCGCATGAAGCTCAAAAAGGAGATACAGGCCATCAAGGAGCTGAACGAGCAAGAGAAGCAGGCGCAGGCGCAGAAGGCGGCAGCGGCGGCGGCTGCGGCGGCGGCGGCTCAGCAGCAGCAACAGCAGCAGCAGCAGGCGGGGGCGGCGGGTGGAGGCGGCGACAACAACTAGGAGCGGTGGGGCGAGGCGGCGTGGGGCGGCGTGCACTAGCAGGTGAGTGGGCCGCCTCCAGACTCTCCCATCTGACAGGGGCTTGCTGAAGCCCCACCGAGATGGCGCACACACAGTAAAAGGCCAATAGGTACACAAAACGACCTCTTTTAGTAAACAAGCAGGGACAAGTATCTCGTTCACAATCCGTAAGCTTCACCTGTAACTTCTATCAGAACAAAAAGTCGTAAACCATGAACAGTTCCTGCTGCCTGACTTTCTTAATAACACTGTGTTCCGGATTCTGTGCCCCATCTTCATACAATGCAACTTTCGCCGTTAGTGTGCTCCAGTTTCCACCATCGTAACTGACTGCACTTCTGTTGACGGTAGCAGCACTACACCATTTTCGTCACAGCAGACCTGAATGACGACTGCGACACAGAATAAAGAGAACACACACACCTACCTTTAAAACAAATATATTCTCAGAGTACTGAGGATAAACATTGAAACTCACTGTGCTTTATTTAAAAAATGCAGACCAAGCTGGTGCTGGTTAATATCTTTATTATAACATGGAATGAAGAATCGTCATAAACAATTAGTTATTTTAAATAACATCTCTCCCTGACATTCTCTTCTAACATTGTTTATTGTAGACATTGTCAACTGCATCAGTATCAGTTCCTCTTGCAGTCTTGGGTTCTGGTATCCTAATCCAATGTCCATAGTGCCTTTCTAGCCCCACACGTCTTTCTTTTAAGAAATTCACGGCTCCTTGATGCACCAGGAAGTATCCAATGAACCGATACCCTCTTGAAGGCCACAGTTTCTTCCCCACGAGCGAGTACCTCATCAGTTCTTCGATCTACGCATCTAGTTTCATCACTTCTGTCGAACCACATTGAAACGCATCTAATCTCTTATTGTGTAACAGCTTAGGGACCACGTTGCACTCCCGTACAAGACTATC
Organism: Schistocerca americana; assembly: GCF_021461395.2. Taxonomy (NCBI): domain Eukaryota; kingdom Metazoa; phylum Arthropoda; class Insecta; order Orthoptera; family Acrididae; genus Schistocerca; species Schistocerca americana. Next base: position 130,893,563 of record NC_060128.1, read on the forward strand.
CTGTAAACAAGTATCTTCATGAAAGATTTTGTAACAGTTGTATTTGTACACGATATTAACAAATTTATCGTATTCAAAAATCCTTTTCTTACTAGACAAAGGAATTACAGACGTTGGCTGCGAGTAGGCATTAATTAAAATCAATGAGGAAATCTGAAAGTTTATGCCGAACCGGGACTCGAACTCTGGTCTCCCACTTACTATGCAGATGCTCTGACCACTGAGCCAGCCGGACAGAGTGGTCATCGCAACTGCAACCCTCTCGTCAGACCCAAATTCTCAACGTACACACACTCTGCTTATCCTTATTACTCGCGGGATATCGCCTCTTCCCGTGACAGTTTTAGCCTGATGTGCACCTGCATTCAAGAGATCATTGGCCTTTCTCTTCTTAAAAGTAAATAAATATATGAATTTTACATCATTTCTACTGTGGCCATCGTCATTTTAATATCCGAATAGCAAAAGTCATCGCCTACTTTTAGTGTCTCGTTTCCTGGTCTCTATCACCTCACCTTGTTTTACTACTGTTGATATGCACCTTTTAACCTTTTTTAAAGTGACTTTCCAGTCCGTTCAACTGCTCTTCCTAGTCGTTTGCCAACTCTGACGAAGCTACAGTTTCATCTCCAAACCGCGAAGTTTTTATTTCTTTACTGTGAATTTTAATTCCGTTCTTGTCTACCTATACTGATTGCTCAATGTACAGAGTTAACAACAATCGAGGAGAGGCTACAACTCCGGTTCACTCCCTTGTCAAGCACTGCTTGTCGTCTTCCATATTCAGCGAGTGTCGTATAACTGCAGTTATATTCTGTACAAGTTGTAGATAACTTTTCGCCGCTTGTATTTTACCCCTACATCTTACCGAATTTTATTTACTACTCCGCAGTCGACCACTGAAGTCGCCAGACCACAACCGAGCCTCGAATTTTCTGAGCGCCCGCCGCTCTTGGCGCCTATCGCAATGCTTGGCGGGTCTTCCTGGTAGGCTGCTCTGGCGACACCTGGTCGTTACCTCGGGTAATTGCCGGGCAATAACTCGGCCGTCCGGCGCGTCGTTTAAAATTATAAAACGTTCGTTTCCTACCCGTCCGGACCGCCCAATTAAACGGCTATGCCTGCGCTCCGGTGATTCATTTACCGCTGTCGATCGTGGACTGTACGACCCCACCTGGCCTTTCACAGGCGTCTTCACAACGAACGGCATGTTCCCAGCGTTCTCTTTCCCTCTTTATGTCAGCGCATGCGCTTCATTTTAGAATACCACACAACATGGGAACGTCCTCTATCTCCGCGAATTTCAATGATGAAATTTTCTACGGTTATCAGCCGAGTCCTGACGTCGTGTATTCGCAACGTTTCGATGAATTTCCTACTCGTCATCTTCAGGCGAAATTGCCCCAACACAAGCAGAAACACGTCGAAAAGTTGTGAAACCATGACGCCACGACTCTGCTCACCATCCCAGATATTATCCAACACCAAACATTTCATCTTTTTACCTCATCTATCACACTTACGAACACACTAAAATAATCCGGACTAACCACTAACTTAATCAGATTTTCATTCTGCAACGGAGTGTGCACTGATATGAAGCTTCCTGGCAGATTAAAACTGTGTGCCTGGGCGAGACCCGAAGTCGGGACCTTTGACTTTCGCCGACAAGTGCTCTACCATCAGAGTTACCCGAACACGACACACGCCTCGTCCTCACAGAACTTGCCCGTGAAAGGCAATGGTCCCAAGTTCCGGCACACAGTTTTAATCTGCCAATAAGCTTCATAACCACTAACATATTTACAGTTAGATTGGCTGAAAATTGGCATTGGGTATACGTTGAGGCTGATCTGGTACCGACCATTAGCTGCAACCGTGCCACTAAAGCACTTGTATGTATAGAATATTCCTAAGTGTTCTTATGTGTGCTTTCAATCACACTTTCACTGTCTAAGATCTTTTATCTCCACCTTCAAGTGGGTGCGCCTGCATTGGAACACATTTCTCGGCGTATGTTCATATGAGCTTTTTCGCTCCTTACTCCCCCAGGGATCATTTCCTGCAGATCATCCTGTATGTAAGATGCTCCAATTCCTCGTCTCCATCATAGCCCACTTTTTTCCATTCCTAATCATTGGCTCGTGATTTACACAGAATTAAGAAAAAAGTTAGTGCAGTGGTTCAGACTGGGCTAAAATTTTGAAGCAGAGTAGCTCAAATCTCAGTCCTACAATCCTAATGTATATTTTTTGTACTTTGTCTAATCCACTAATGGAAAAGAATATAATGGTTCCTTTGGAAAAACACACATTTGATACCTTCCGCACCCTTACCGAGTTCCAACTGTAGCTTCATACTCAATGCCATTAAACCCTAGTCTTCCTTCCTTTCTTTCATACCTAGGAATCCCGAAAGCTTTTCAGCAGACCCTATTTAGCAACCATACCTTCATCACTTCTCCACGCACCATTCTGCAATTCATTCAACCTCATGTTTTCTATTTTCGCGAGCTTCTCACATACCTGGTGCACGTCTTCCCACATAGAATCGACTGCCGTTAGTCACCATCATTCATCGGGATGAAAGCCAGTTGGTTCCTTGAAACTGTGCCCAGACCCTCCTTCAGATCCTCCCTCCACCCACGATGTCAACGAAACGTGATGCCTGCCTCATCCTCTTCGAGTCCTGATTCAGAAAAACTTTTGATGTTGTCACGGACGTTCACTTATGTCTGTCAGCTGCAGTTTCATTCCTCGCGCATGAAGGAAGGGTAACAGCATTGATCCTTGTGGTTCAATTCACTGAGTGTGAGTAAAAACTCGAGCTTTCGAAGTTTTCCGTTATCAAGAGGCGATACTGAAGAAGGTGGAAAACTTTTGTCTCTACTCAAATTCTGCGCTGCTTGTACAGAGAGAGATTTACACAACACACGCTCAAACCTGTCCACTGATATCTTTTTTTCAGCCTGCAGAATTCACTTCGTTCAAATATACAGAAATGTGACATGCCTCGTTTCTCTTTTACAGGTAGGGTACGCTCGCTGACTCGCTTGCATGCGTGCGTTTACGAGTGCGTGAGCATGCGTGTGCGTGTGCGGTTGCTGCGTACGAAGCGCCAGCGCCGCCACACACATACACATTCACGACTGCCAGCCGCCACTGCCGACCTCCACCTGCGCCGACTTCGCAACGACCACGACCACGCCGGCGTCGCCGGGGAACCCCCACAAGATGCCGACTGTGAGTGGAACGCAGGGACGAGTGCAAAGGCGACACGAACCCCGCCACGTGGTGTGCACGTGCGTCAGGTGCCTCGCTTTGTTTCTGTTACCGCCTGTTACAGGTACCTCCGAGTATCGCCCGCCTTGTATCATAGGACTACTATTCCACTGTATACCAATGTTCAAAGCCGGACATTTTAGCCCTTTTTGTGCTGTGCTTCGAGTAGAACGTTCTTTCAAAGCGACGTTCTGCATTTTTTTTTTCCACTGTTCGAGCTTCCGAGTTCAGTTTCCCGTGCCGTGGACACACCTATAGCGAAGCGGAACTGTGGAAAGAAAGTTCAAAGTGTTTTCAGATTACTTGATTTCACAGTACGAAGCGTGGACAATAAGCGCTCAGTTTCGAAGCAGGAGATGTGTACTTAGAAGAGAACTCACAAGTGTAGAAATGTTGTAGAATGTATCTTTCCTCTCCTTCTCACTTGTGAGCACAAAAGATTCTGCTAATTATTAGCCATTACTGTGTATGAATGTAATGCATACTGCATGTGTTGTAGCGAAGTATATACTGTTAGCTATTAATCCATCAATATTAGTTAAGGTGTGTCTTACATTGTTATCTGGAAGGCAGTAAGGATTTCAGTCGTTCCCGGTTGGCTTAAGACTTGAACTGATTAAAAAAACTGTTGAGACAGCTGCGAACATTTGCCCTCGAATGACAACGTTAACTGTTGATTCTGACATTGCTTGTACCTGCAGACAAAAACTTTTTTGTACGGTCTAAGCACTTTGCAAAGCTTTAAAATCGTAACCATTACTCCGGATTTTCGTGGTAACCGCGAGATGAACTTTTCCTTAAAGTAGGGAAGGGAGTTCGATGAGCTCTTATCTCTCTACTGCTCACCATAGTTCTGGGAACCTAGCTTAAAGTCTTTCATTTGCTCGAAAATGGCTGATAAATGTGTAACTCTGACGTAAAGATTGGAGGTGACTGAGTATAGTAACTTCTACCTCTGCTCTAAATAGCAGGACAGTTTGTGTACTTGAGGTGCTGTGGCATATCCGAGCCAAACCACGTCTCAAAATTTGCAAATTTTCCAATCTAGAGGACCTGTGAGGAAGAGACTTTTTTCTGTATATAAGATCGAGTAATGTCCATACTTTGGCTCTGATATGACCATCGCGATAGACATTTCTGTGGTGTAATTACAACAAAAAACTGGCCATTCATTCGGTATGGTTCATTTGTGTGAGCATTGTATTCTTGATTGTATATATTGTACGGGATTCCCGTTTTCAGCGGATGATGTGGCCGTAGAGCGAAACGTTCTGGTACATGCGAGAATTGGTGAACATCGAAGTGTCTCCTCAAACGAAGGCATGTTTCTCATTTTTCCGCAAGACTGTTGAGAGTTGCAAAGAGAGAAAATTCCTTTTGCAGCGAACGGGAGATTCCGGTTTGCCTATTTGGTCACTAATATTCCAAGGTCGGAGACATCAGAAAAAACTAGTGGTCTCCAAGGCGACAGAAGACGCAAGAAAGTCCTGTCTCTGTCAGTGGTGGAATCGCAAATGCAGGCAGGCCACCTTAATGGTACGGACTTCGACCCTCGTAAGGAACGAATTGGCCTCGCTCGAACCACCTTTTTTAGCGTGGAACGTGGTGGACGGGACTATTGTTGCGTTAAGGTTGGCACTACCTGTTCTCACTCGCATCGACAGCGAGAGGGACCGGCGCCGGTGTTGACGTCGAGACGTGCGTCTTCCCACACGCGTAAACTTTGCGTACGCGTGTATTTCCCTCGCTAACAAGCTGGAAGCCCGATCCCCAATAGGAGTTATGTCTCCATTGAGACGCCAGGCGGGAGCGAGATGGTTCAGCTGGAGGGACCGCCCTCCCCTCCCACACCTCTCCCCCTTTCGCTGTCTCGTCAAACACGCCTTCCGGTTCCTGAAACTGCCGCCGTATCCAGGTAAACTGCGTACGTCCTTTTCAGAGACATAAGGTCCTCATGACAAAAAAAAATTTCCTCCCTCTAGTTCATAACATGGTCTACTTCTCCTACTCCCAACAATGATGCCCTCTCCCTCTCACCTCCCCCTCCCTTCCTCTCCCGCAATCACCGTAGCATCAAAATACTATCCAGTTGCCGTAGTTAGTGCTCAACCTGAACAAACAAAAAAACCAAGTATTAATATGTGTAGTAGAGTAGCTCTTGCTTCGTATATTTTACTCGTTCAACGTTAGTTAAGAAAACAATGTTCTCCCAACGAGGAAAAAAAAACAAGTACACGTCTTATATGTTTGTGATATTTATTAAGTTGTTTGTTAAAAAAATAAGTTTTCGTTGTGTTTTCGTTTTACTCTTTTCCGAAAGCGGTTACTGTTAAAAAAACTACGCCTTCGGATGTTAAGAAAAATACTCGTATTTTAGTTTACAAACCAAGAAACCATTCTACAGAAGCTGTATACGACATAAGCATTAAGAAAGTGTATGGTTGTGATGTTTATTTATTGATCGATACGTTTTCTGTACAGTCTGTTCGTTTTGTTTGGGTGTTTGGAGAAAGTGCGTTTTTTTCTCGTTTTGTAAAAACAAGCGTGTGATTGATGTTACGTTTTCGTTTTGCCTTGTAAATTAGCATGTATATCAGTTCTATAATTACTTTGTTTGGTTGAATTTTACGTAATATTTCGAAGATACTTTTATTGAATAACAGCCTCTTTCTTTACCTTCTTTGGATTAATTTAGATTTTAATTTCATGTATAATTCAATTGCGTTCTTTAATTTTTTCAAACATTTTGTAATTACTGATGGACAGAAATTTCTTAATTTATTGTCGAAATTTGTACAAGGCTTTTATTTTTTTAAATAAATTATGGCACTGATTTTGAAACGAAACCACATTTGTATTCTGTTTCTCGAACGCACCCAAGTCCTTTTATAAAGTAATTAGTTGATATTCCATAGAGGAAGGAAAACAGTGTTCACACTGGAATAAGGAAGAGAATACGTCAGGTCACTGGTATTCTCCAAAACACTTCTAGTTGGTTCTCTTTCAAATCCTTGTCCAACCCTAGCTTGTGCTCCGTCTACAATGAACTTATGGTAAAAATCAAGCTAAACTCCAGCTTTTCTCCAGATCAAAATAATTCCTTACGCTAGACACGTACGCTTTTTCCCTTTGTCCTTGCTCATCTCAAGTACAACCCCTTCCTGCTGATCCCTCTTCCAATACTACATTAATACCAGATAATTAAGGTGACACTGATGTAGACAATTTTATTGCTAGCATATAAAATTTTAGTTTTTTCTGATTGTGTGTTTGTTGAGTAGGGGTTTCTCAGACCAACACACACTCTTCATAAGGAAGTCACATTTAACCGTTGTGTGCGGTCAGAGTAACATTTAGCTCAAAATTCAACGTGTTCGATTCTACGAACAAAAGAGAAAGCAGGAAATAAATTTGTGATGCACATTAATCAGAAAACTTGACTGATGACACATTTCTATACACATTCAAACTTAAGATTTATTGATTTGAAGATAATAACACTGTACCTGAAGAAAGAAGTGCACACATGTATAAACATTCACTGATAAGCAACAAATGTTAAGAATTACTACTTAAACGTCGATTAAAGAAGCAGGTAATCTCAAAACACTCATTTCTTTTCACACACATACATGACACTGAATTATTATTAGTTACATACCTCAACGTGTTATGAAGCAAAAGAACTTCGCAACAACATGTGAAGGAATGATCGCTGTCTGGTCATTGAGGATGAAGGTAGGCATATAGTTAAGCTGGTGAATGTTAGATGAAACGAAGTTGAATATGTGGCAAGTGGCAACTATTTATGACTGTCATCTTTTCTAATTCTTTCTTAAGGAGTGAATTTGTTTAGAAGTAAAATAGTAACGGTAATGTGGAACTATGAGCACTTCTTTAAGTAACATCCTGGAGCTTTATGACACAGTAATGAGAAAAGTGGTTTGGAAGAAGAGTAGAGGAGTGTGTATGACCTTTTTAGCAGGCATCAACAAGTCAGGCAGTGGATGTTCATTAAAAACATGAGATGTAAGAGGGAAAATAGAATACGTAAACTGGAAACGAAGACCATCCGATCTTAAAACTTGAGTTAAAAAACAGATTAATATGAAACCAATGTGGTACTCATAATTTACACGAATCGTCGACTTTCTTTATTTTGTTTTCGCAAAAGTTTGTTTCACAAGGTTATAACCAAATTCACTGAGAAACATACAAGCTATTTAAACACCACATGCCTTACGTCCTAGATGACTATTGAATCACGTATTTAATACATAATGTCGCAATCACATTTTTTTCATTTGAATTACTTCGTTTTACACATTCGTGTTTCACACTAATACGGGATAAATTTTGAGAATGGCGTTCGCCTGTATCGTACTGAAGTAATCTTGCGTGTTTAGTGCACAATACAGGTAGTAGTGATACAGAACTATTCTGTGATTATGTTCATTTAGCTGCCATATGTTGTGGTTTTTAGAGAAGTTAATAACTTTCACCTCACCAGTGAAAATTCCTGTTTCGTGCCGTAGCGGGATAACTTTTTGTCCTTTCTCTGTAATGCTATTTTATGCAATGTTGTTTTTATTGCTGATATCAAGGAAATCGTGCCGACAATAAAACATCAGTACAAAAAGACAATGCGATCCCGAAACGTTTTGACAATAGGCAACCCGAATTACATTATTACCCTTGCATGTGGATGACGTGAATTGAGTTGCCTGTCTTAAGGTGCATGATACCGATTCCGGCTCAGCTTTATTTTGCCGAGTTTACACAAGCAGACATTTGATAAATAAAGACATGTGTCTGCAAACTGACAACTGTAACAATAAAACAAAGACGGCCTCCGGGTCACTTTTGTTTTATTTCGATTTACTGGTTTTGGTGGATAATACAGATGATATTTAGACCCACATGACTACAAGTCCCATTTCTAGTCTGCCACGCTAGCCGCGCGGTCTAACGCGCTGCTTCCCGAGCGGGAAGGCGTGCCGGTCCCCGGCACCAATCCACCTGCCACATCAGTGTGGAGCTCCGTTATGCCGGTATGCCGGCCAGCCTGTGGAAGGTTTTTTAGGTGGTTATCCATCTGCCTCTGCGAATGCGGGCTGGTTCTCCTTATTCCGACTCAGTTACCCTATGTCGGCGATTGCCGTGTAAGCAGCGTCTCCACATATGTGTACCCATGATTACTCTACCACGCAACCATTTTGGGTTACACTCGTCTGGTACGAAACGTTCACAGGGGGGGGGGGGGGGGGGGGGCGGTCCACATGGGGGCCGAACCGCACAATAACCCTGGGTTAGGTGTGGGGCAGCAGTGGGGTGGGTGGACTGCTGTGGTCTGTTGTGAGGGTGTGAACCACTTAGGGCTACGGCAGGGCGAAGCCTCTGTAGTTTCTAAGTCCCCAGTTCAATACACATACACACCCCATTTCTGAAGTTTCCCTGCCGCTGTGTCAGTAATTTTGTAATATATTTGCGTCCCCCTCATCTAGGATACTGCTGAAAATCTTGAGTCACCATTATGTCTGTATCTGTTTTGGTGTTTTTCGATTTACCATATCCACTGCCAACGATGGTAAAAGGTAGTTATCCACCTAACTGGTACATTAATAACAGCAGGTAATAGTTTATGTAGCTAAGCGACATGACCTCAGGGATATTTCGTGAGCAATTGCCTCTGATCCACGTAATAGTCAATAGCCTTTGGGCCTGATTTAGCTCACTCGTTTATTTTACTGATCAGCAGAATAATTGTGACAACACACATTTTCAGTGGACATCTAAACAAGAGGATCAAGAAAGTAACAGGTGTAGAGCTGTGCATGAGCCTACATTGAGATCAATTCCGATGTGATAAGAAACCAACACAGACAGAACTGCTGAAGAATGTCACACCATCCGAAAGTTTTATCATAAAATGTTACAACTACGAAAATATCTGGTGATACCTCCTCGTTGCTCCTGGCATCTATGAGCAACATATACACCCCTCTGACGAAGTAATAAAATAACGTACATTTTATTGCATTTACGTTATCATACTTTTCAACGAAGACATATCAACAAATATTCTTTATTCACGATGTTCTCCAACATCTAGGTTCATTCAGCCTCTGACTTCATTGTCAGCTTGGCGTTCCATTTATTACACTGGAAACCCAGAATACAACTTTCGAATCCAGATCTGTAGAAGTTCCATCCACATTTCTTTCTTCCAGAAGACGTCGACTCCAGCTCAACACCCAGGCAGTGACGCCGTTTCCAAGCACGGTTTCTTTTTATGTTGGTAATACAGCTCCAAGTTTGTTTAAGTATGGTCTGAAATGTCAGAAAGAACAACACTGATTTCTTTGTAACCAGTTACCTTCGACACAACCATGACTATGAGGTGTCATTGATTATAATACATGGAAAGATGACCTGTTGCGAGTAGGGTGTCATCTTTGTAATTCATTATACACTGAAAAGTGAAACACGAACTCTGACAAATGTCCTGGGACCATATTACACAGACAACTTGTACAATAGGTCACAGACGTAGCTTCTACATGTTTGTTTCACGAGGCGCCATGAGGTATCAATGAAAACTGCAACAAAATGCAAACAAATGTGTGCTTCTTATTTTTAAGTGCCTTTTCTGTATTGCTATCGGCTCGTATTAGGGGCACCTTACAAATGCTCCTGCAGACAGACAATTTTGTGACATCATTATGAAAACACTGGCGCCCACAACACTGCAAATCTTATACAGTAATAGTCCTTTAACTAATTATATTCAGTATTTGAAGAGTAAGTATCTATGAACTGAATGTTACTGCAGCACACTTTACAAGAAAAATGTATGGTAATATGTGGGTTTGCGACGACATTCCTGTCTTTAACAATACTATGATTAGGTGAGTGTATTCTAGTGAACTTACTTCCCTTTATACCAAATACAAAATCAACCTTCTTTCGCAAGTAACTCGACTTTTGATACTCAGTAACAAAACATGAAACACCAGTCTGTTACCTTGATACTTTGTCTAATGATTTTTCATAATTCAGTAGAGGTGCCTAATCCCTTTTCTAAACCAGTCCTTTCCAGAGACTTTATAGCGTGGCATAGGTTTTTAGTTAATTCTCCATCACATTAATAATTAATTTGTTCGATTTGTTGTGAAGGCAGGTGGAGCGAGATAATTTAGTGAATGTTACATAAAGAAAATTAGATTGTGTATGGCTGCTTTTACCTACTTTCCGATTATGCTTATTTAAGACGCTGTGCTATTTTTTAAAAGAAGAGAACAGTTCTTGTTGCTGTTGACATTAGGTCAGACATACATAAATAACAGCAAAATTAAAAATCTTTATCATACACATTGACCATAATTCCAGTTTTTAATTAAAATTTATCTTTAGAAGTGCAGTTCATCAGTTGTAATTTCAGATGGGATATAGGCCTTTATTTTCTTCCTGCAAGGTATTTTTGAACAATAGACCAAAATTTCCATGTCTGCATACTGAAGATCTTCGATTTATTGACAGCTCCAGTGATGGGAAATGACATTCATTTCTTCTTGCGTTATTCTCTCTTTTGAGCGCTTTTGTAATTCCACTGACAACAAACTCTACTCTCAAATAAGTGAAAGTGTAAGGCCTATTTTTCTGATGCACTGTGGCACACTACACTTACAATAGGTAAGAGTATTGTGTAATTCAAAACTAATTGTTTGGAGAGCGTTTGTCTTTTAATACAATACAATTAATTATAGAATTTACTGCAACATAGTTCAACTGGTTTCAAACACATTGCATTCCGTTACAATGACAGACACTGCTATACAACACGGGACACTGCTGCAGAATTTTATAAATTCAGAAAACTGGCTGTCGCCACAATTTTTCACAATGAAATTGTGGCTATGTCACTAAGATAGTAAGATGGTAGGGGTTCATATTGGTTTAGAAATGAAGCTGCTTCCAGAAGAATGGTGGCTCTAAGGCCTGCTCAGGTATGTTGACCTATGTTTCCTATGCTTTCCTCGATCGACCACACCTGAATGGTACAATGTTTCCTTCAATAAGGCCACATCGCTGTCACTCTTGAGTTAATGTTTAATTCATAAAAATAATCATGGCCATGGAGTGACGGAATTTTTAAAAAAATGATCTTGTAATACATATAACATTTTAATAATAATATTTATAAAGTCCGAGCAGGCGACAGTATCAACACTGAAATTGTGGAGCCGCTGTTGAGAAGACGCTAACCAACTCATTTTCGAGACAAATTTCTAATGTATCTCCTGGTTTGCACTAGTCATCAGAACAGTGGGCTGGGATGTTTCCCTCTGTAATGCAGTCGCATATGTGACTACCTTGAAAACGTCTGCTTCCATTAACACTTTGTTAGCTGTAGTTCCTAATATTTAAGTAAATACTCTTCACTTTGGACAAATGGTGGGTCAGTATTGTGCATTACACTACATAAAACACTAATTTCGGCATCGTATGGAAACACCACACAGCAGCCCATATTTCTACTACAACTGGAAAACGTTCGCCCATCTCAGAAACCATTCCTCATGGTTAGATTTGCAGATAACAGCGAGAGCAAAACATTCCCATTGGGTCCTAGGCTCAACCATAAACTGGCAAGAGGACTTCAGTGTTGCACGTAATTTGCTCTGTTTCTTGTTACAGATGACTTTTTTGATGCCTCATTTGAATGTACCTTTTCGCTTGTAGCTGCTCACTTCGCGCCATCTATCCACCAGAGTGAGGTATGTAGACTTAATAGTTTATATGAGAGATAATCCTTGCTACTGTACAGTGTTGAATAGTCATGTGGCGGATAATATTCATTCAGTATCTTCATGGCTTTCCTTCAGTTTTCTCAGCCTTCAGCAAAATTCTTACTAATTTATTTTTCTCACATCCTTTGGCAACAAAGGCCGTGCTCTATATTGGGAACACTTGCGCTTACAGTGCGAATTCACGCTCCTCTCCACATCGTAACTGAACAAATTTATTTTTTCCGTTCTCTTCCCCTGCAGTCAACACATTTCTTCTTTCTTCTTCTCAGTCTATTTCCCAAACGTCTGTTACGTAACGTAGAGCATCGTTCTTTTTGTATGCTTTTTCTGCAGACTTATTTGGTGGGTATTTCAGCTGTACGTTGTTAATGGCATACCAGATACTTCCATCTCTCGATATTCCCACTATGTCATCGATTTAGAAATTTTGAGTCCCGTCTTCAGACATTCATACAACTGTTTTCATTAACCGAAATCAGTATACGCCATTCAGACGAATATTACGTTCCACCTAGGTGGTGACATACTTGCTAATTGGCACGAACACCTGGTTTAGTACTTATATTGTAGACTCAATATTTCCCATTCGATCTGGCTTGAATGACGTATACCGATTTAGATTAATCAGGGCAACTATATGGACTTCTGTAGCTGGGATTTTGTAACTCTAAAATCGAAACGTAGTACAAATATGTGAAACAGCGGATTCAGATTTACCCTTTACAGAATTAACTGTGGACATGTGTTACCTCAAGTTAGTTTACAGTTATTTTTCATCCATATGCTGTATTCTAAAGTATTCCATGCTCCAGTTTTAAGAGTCTGTCCATCATTTCTGCTGAAAGATCTGAGTTCACAGCGTTAATCCTTATGGTATTTTTTCGAACATTGGGGGCTAAAGGAACTTTAAAAACCGTAATTTGTTTGGAGAAAGGTTGCTAAATTGTGACAAAGTATGTGTGCCACTTTTTGGGGTTAAATTCATAAACTCTCGATAGTATACAAGAGTTCCACCCTGTTTATGTTTATATGTCTTAACTGCTATTTAAGAGAAGTAATTGGCATGTTGCTCCTAGTTTCACTCTATGCATTCCTTACACTTTCACCTGTATCAGGATACTAAAAATGAAGCTACTGAAACCTTAAAAAACTGCAGTAACAATAAATTAGTGTCTCACTGATCAAGCATTTATTATGTCGGTTTATGTAATGCTCATCTGTAACAGTGAGTTAAAGATCGAGATGTGGAGTACTCTAAAAGAAATCAGTAATAACAATGCAAAATTAACTTCACACTCCACAAGCAATTATGTCTATTTACATGATACTCATGGGATAAGAAAAAAGATGTAAAGCTCATAAAAAGAAAAAAACTTTATTAACAGAAATTCTGTGGCATGCAACAGGAGAATTTATAGTAGTTCAGAAATTGCTTGTGTAATTCATTTGTGCTTTTATATATTGGTGCACAAGATTATAAACCACAGTTAAATTTAATAGCAAAATAGCCCTACATATCTTTAACACTACATATATTGCAGATAATGAACATTAAAATTAAACAATGAAAGCAGTGATGTTAATGTTGTAGACAGAACATGCTACTAATTATATGAAGTTTTGTACATATTGTGGCTTTCAGACAGTGAGTGGGCCTGTGTCAAATGCAAGTCCATTGTTTGAAAGTCCATCACTGTCCAGCCCAAGGATTATTTTTTTCCTTTCATTTAACATTATCTCCATCTTTTGTATTTCTTATTGTATGTAAGAAATACAAAATTGAAGCAAACTTTGGATTCAGTGTTACGCTATATAGTTCCCCATCCAGTTGACTGACAATTATCAGAGTTGCAATGGTATATATTCAATAGCTTTTGTTAGGCAATGAAGTGAATTTTTCCATACATGGCAATTTTTGTTAAACAATCATTCATGGTTTTTTGTTTTTTGACTCTTTCATTGTGTGTGTTTTTATCAAGCATGTTATTAATTTTAAATAACCAAGGAAACTACTAGGCTTACATACCATCACATTTCATTTCCTCATGATGTGTTTACGAGATTGAATCTGTATTGCTTCTACAAGAAAAATGTGCATGGGTTTTGTTGCCACTGAAGTGACATTAGCCATTAATGATTGTGTCGCCTATTCATAAAAAACTAACAGACATCCACCATTTCAATTAATTATTGTTTTGCCAAAATTAAGCTATAAAGCTCAGTTCTGCACTCTTGCTGTCTGAAGTGTAAAAACGACATATCATTTGTGCGCTTTAGTGGGAGGTGTGATGAGTTTACATGCTGAAATCACCACCATTGACACCGGTAACTGGGTTTAGAAAGCTTATATATTTATGTTCTTAGGTTGAAACTTTGCAATAAACAGTGCAGCTGACATATTTTATAAAATGAAGAAAAGTTTTTGGAACAGGTAACCTGAGGTTACCAAAATGTAGTTGTTTTCAGAAAATGTTGGCTCAATGCAACCATTAGTGTATACTGATACATTTAGCGAAACTGGCAGATGATATAAATAATAACCCATTAAAATTGGGTATTGTTAACTATTATTCATTTCGCTTGTTTACATGCTATTAAACCATTCATTGTAACAAAGTCTGTATTCAAGCTGTTACAGGATTATGATGCAATTTTTATACTGATTTATCATTTAGAATAATTTAATTCTTTTACATAATTTCTTACAAGTGTAAGCTTGTAGACAAACATGTAGACTTGATGCACAACACATCTCACTTTCCTTCATCAATAGCTTTTTAGTATTAATGCGTAGAAACTGGTGGATAAGTATCATAACAAAGATAATTTAGATAAAAAATCTTGTTACTGTATGATGCAATTATTCAGACTTTTTCTTGTTTCACATTTTATATGTTGGCAGTATTACCAAAATGTTATTAACTTTAAATTTATATAGTTTGGTAGAGATTCTAAATTGTGTTTATGTTGCATGTTTCAGATATTAAAATAAATATTTGCCAAAGCATGTTTGAGTAAAAAAAGGCTTCATTTTGCTTTGACAGACCTACAGGCATATTTTATGTTTTGTCGTAATCTGGTTACAGTATTTCAGATTGCTATTTCTCCTTGCATCATGAACTCCAAACCATAGTTTCCCTTATGGATCACGTTCGATGCAATATCTCATTTTATTTGCTATTTATACAATATTTGTAGGTGCTTGTACTTTTAAGTCCTTCTCCACTATCAGTATTTTTCTCCAGTTGAGGGGTGAGTAGTCTACCAAACATATGGTATTAGAGGATTGAGTTCATCACAGCTGGTCAGATTTTAAATTCCAGCTGTTTATATCATGCTGTAGTAACAGCAATACTATAACAAAAACACAGTTCCAGCAAGCGTTCCATTCGAATGCTATGCTCAATGTTTGCTGCATTGTCTTACATTCTTCAGATATCAGTTCTGAAACACAGTAGGTACTTCATTTCACTTTATTTGGTCTTGAAAACTGACATAGCCAGGAGAGTTGTGTGCTGACCACAGGTCCCTCCATATCCACATCAAGTGACACCTGTGAGCTGAGGATGACACAGCGGCCAGTTGGTACTGTTGGAGCCTTCCTTCATGGCCTGTTCAGGCAGTTAAGTTTAGTTATTATTTCACTTAATTATGCTATCACAAATTTTGGTATGATTATAGATCTTACAGAATCCTGTCATCAGAAAGTTTCACTTGTTGAATTAGTATTCCATTGTGAGCAAAGCTTTATGTAAGTTATATATGGCTGTTTGCATATGTACCTCAGATTAGAAAATGTTTTTCAATTTATTTTATTTGTTGTAAAATATTGTTACTTGTCCTCATCCAATTTTTGGAACATTGTAGATATAAACACTAGGAAATATAGATAATAGTTGGCACCTTTGTCAAACTCTTCAGTTAATATGTATGGAAGCAGCTGCATCTGTAAGTCTTTTCCTTATTACCTTCCTAGTATATGAAGTTTAAAGTGCAGCCACTTGCATATGAGAATATGCTATGACCTGTTTTCTTCTGCTTAGCAAAAATGCTTCTTGATTGACCTCATTCCAGTTGGAGGCAACTCTGTAACCTCAATTAGGATAGGTGGTCAGAACAAATGTAGTTCTAGATTTAAGACACTGCTGCAAGACAGCAAATGAGGTGGAACACTTTTGATGCTGAGCTAACATATTTAGTAAAGTGGATATCTTAGGCATAGAAATGGGAAAAGTGACTGTTGTCCATGACACCATTAAATAACGTATCAAATATTTTCAACAAGGGATTGCAATCTAACCAATGGTAATTCTTCCACTCTCTGTGCAGGAAATTTCTATAACTGGTTTAAAGGACATTAGGAGGTAGGAATGTGTCCACTGTGGTCTTTCAGAATTTTAATACATTTGTCACATTTTGGCCTAAGAAACAATTGTAAGAACTTTACATTTCTCCATTGAACAATGTCTGTGGCAAAAGGTGTAAAATCCTTTTTATCACAATTCAAAAATTTTGTATGTCTATTCAAAAGTTGATTTGGACACCTGTCACGAGTCTAACACCTTAATAAGAGCGAGGTCATGTTATCTTTGACCACTTTCTCTTTGGCTGTAATGGAAACAAATTTCCTTTGACTATAGAATGTCAAACTCCTCCTTCCCCTCAAACTTATGTCTAACTGGATGTGATCACTGTCACCTGAGAACTTCCCATGCCAAATTTTGGCTGGCCCTGAATTGTCATGACAGGTGCTTCTACTTCAGGACTTGCTCACTTTATAGAGCTACTTTGTGTGATCGAAGATATTTTACAACCTAGCCCCACCATTTGCTCTTCAGCATCGTTGTGTTGAACAGTGTTGGATACTTCTCGCCATGTCAGGTCCAAAATATCGAAGACTGGCTGATGGTATCATCTACAAGAAGAGTAAGTAACATCCTTCACTGTGAAATTTTTTTAATGTAGATTACAGGCTACTGATACACCTCAACAACCCAAAATGAAGCTATGGAGGCAGAAGGCAATGCAGATAAGGCACATGTTTCATTATCTACTGTGCTCTTCCAAAGAAGTATTGGGCTGTCATAGTATAATGTTGTCCACAAAGCCCACTCTTCTGGGTAAGTAAACACAGAACTCCATTACATCTTCGATCATACAAATAAGCTGTGCTGCTTCTGCTTCAATTAATTATTTAGAACTGACTGCATATGCAGCATACATACACTCATCTTTGCAAAACTACCCTTACTAACTTTTTTACATGAGGTGTGCTTTGTTACTCAAATGTAGTGGTTCTGTCTAATGGTAATCTTACTGTTCTGTATGGTATAACTTCGTGTATAAGAAAATATCTTCGTTTTAAATTTAGAAAATAATGGATTTCCATATCTAAATGCATGTAACTGTTTTGGGACCTTTGAGTTTATTTTTCCGCAGTAAATGAATTGATATTACATAGAATTTATAATTTTCTGACAAAAATAAGGGATTCATAAATTAACACAGCCATAAATTAATAATTTGACATCATTTTGGTTGGTCTTCAATACAAGGACTGGGTTGATGCAGCACTCCATACTAATCTGCTGTGGAAGCTTCTTTCATCAACACAACCTATATCCATTCAAACCTGCTTACCGTAGCAAGTGTTTAAGTGTTAAATTCCTTATTCTATTTTTACTTCTCATATTTCCCATGATTACCAAATTAAATGTTCATTTATACCTCAAGGTGTTTCCTGTGAACTGATGCCATTTGTTACACAAGATGTACATTAAATTTCTGTTCTCCCCAAGCTCGATTAAGAACATCTCTATTAGTAGCCTAATCCACCCATCTAATTTTCCAAATTCTTCTGTAGCACTACATTACAAAAGCTTGTATTCATTCCTTATCCTAGCTGTTTAACAGCGATATTTCAGTTCTTTATAAAGAAAAATACATAAATTTAAATTCAAATTTAACAATTTTCGTTCAGGAACACTTCTCTTGCTGTTGCCACTTAGCGTTTTATGGCCCCTCTACTTATGCCATCAACAATTCTTTTGTTCCCGAGGTAGCAAAACTGATCGAATACCTACAGTTCCTGATTCCCGAAGTGACTACCCTCAGCATTTTCTGATATAATTGCACTACATTACTCATGTTTTACTTTTGCTGATGTTCATCTTACATCTTCAACACACTATCCATGCAGTTCAACTGCTCTTCTAAGCACTTTGCCCTCTCTGTAGAAATTACAATGTCAATGGCCAACATGAAAGTTTTCATTTCTTCTTCCTGAAATTTAATACTATTCCCGGATTTGGTTTTATTTCCTTCGTACCATATCCACTGTACAGATTGAATAATATGGAAGCCATAACTATACTTGACTTCCTCTGCAACTACTGCTTATCATTGATGTATTTCGACTTGATAACTGCAGTCCAATTTAAGCAGAAGTTGAAGTTGTAGAACACCTTTCACAACCCATTTTTCTCTCATCTGCATCAAAATTTGAAAATGTATTCCATTTAACACTGTCAAAAGCTGTCTATATCTATCAATACTGTAACTGTAGGTTCACCTTCCTTCAGCCCATCTTGGGATGTAAAAAGTAGTCTCAGTATTTCCTTGAATGTTCCTTCATTTCTTTAGAATCAAAACTGATCTTCCTTGTGGTTACACTCTACCAGTTTTTCTGTGGTCAATAAATAACTTGTGTTAGTATTTTGCATCCATTCGTTTTAATCAGGTGGTTCAGTTTAGAAACATCTATCTCCTTTGGAATTGGTGTCATTACACAGTTCTTGTAGATGCAGGATGTTTCATTTGAGTCATTTATCTTTCATATCTTCTGGAGTAGTTTTGTTGTGGTTAGCTCTGCTAAGAGGACGGAATGTCATTCATTTCAGAGTCTTGTTTTGACTTAGTGCATTCAGTGCTGTGCCAAATTATTCTCACCGAATTCATCCCATGTTTATGCACTTCCTCTTCTCCATCTGCAATATTGGCCTTGTGTTATGATTTCCCTTGTAATTATATGATATCAGGAAATATTGAGACATGCACATCGTATTACTACATGTAACAGGCCATGCCAAACGGTAAAATCAAGGAAGTCTTTGTCCATAATCGTTCATGAATGGATAACTGCGCCACATATGTTGTACGTAGGTTCAGATCTGATATTGAAAGTATTTTTGCATCCAAAACTTTCCTTACATGTGAAAATTAACTCCAATTCCTTTATAATGAATGAATAGCTGAATGTAGGAAAAGAGTAAGATCTTCCAAGGCATCTCTAAACTTTTACTCAAAAACAAAACAATATTTAATTATTTATTCATATTCCACTTTTTACCAACCTGTAGTACTCATTAATTAAACTTATTTACTGTTCAGTAGCTGCTATTGAAGAGACATTCTGATAAATAAAATCAGTATATTTCAGGTAGTCTTAAATCCCCATAGAGTCTCTCAGACACAGTGCTGTCTTAAGTTGGCGAACCTCTTGTGAACAGTTTTGTGTAGTTATTTTTCTATAATAATGTTTCAGTTTATGGGTACACCCTCAGTGCTATTGATATTACTAATAGAACAGTAATTCTTTGTCCTAAGTCTCATTACAACCTTTAGTTACTGTTCTCAAATCCATTTCATGTATCTTCGAAGCTGTATCCACATTCTTTTCATTTAATGTGAAGTCTCTGTGTCTGGATCAATAGTATGCAACTGCAAGACAATGGTTAGCAAATACATGTCTGAACTCTACATCTTTTATGTTGGACATAAAGATGTTCTTTATTGATACCTGTCTGTGGCCTTTCCACTTCAGCTGACTGAATCATCCCCCATGTATGATTAATATGATTCTCATTGGACTCTGACTATTTTTATTTATTCCTGAGTGTTCCTTCTGCTTTCACTATCAAGAGCTCTCATTGTTGACAGCAGTGTTTGTATCACTGGCAAGGACAAATTTTCTTTCATATAGTGAGGTAAAACAATATATAAGTCGATTGGTACCATCCTAATTACACTGTCCAGATACTCCACTGCAACGTTTCTGATTCTCAAAAAATTTCACCAATTACACTGTTCGACATGGGTTCTATTTCTGATATTAAAGTATGTGCTTCTAGACCATTTTACCGTGGGTAATTCAAATATGTAAACAAAATATCATTGTCAGGGATACTTTTTATGTAATATGCATATATATGTATATTCACAATTCATGGCAAACACAGAGACGTTATAGAGAAATACGGGTATGTTGCCGCATCCAGAAGTGATAGAACGTGATAATGTTTTGTGCAACAGCAGGTGGGAAGAATCAGACATCATTAGGTTATCCCCCGCCACACCTATGTCATTAAGACCACCTGAAACATCTCATTGACTCGAACGGCGACAGCCGGTCGCTGCGTCGGCAGTAAAGCTTCACGCCTCCCATGGGCAGGTGCATCGAGTTTACAACAGTGGTGTTAGCCGCAATTTCTGTCAGTCTTAACGAGTGGGTGTTTTGGCTGACATGTAACTGTCTGCCATATTTCCGAGCACGGTTGAATTTTTTAGTTCCTGTGTGTAAACTGATTGAGCCTGGTGCTGAAGGTAAAATGACTGCTTGTTTTTACACATCAGCATTCCTCTAGTTCCCTTCTATTAATTTAATACAGGTGTATTACCAAAGTGGTATTTTTAAATTTGCAGAAATGCCACGTCGTCGTGGAGGTCGATATAAGCCGGACAACTTGTGCTACATCTGTGGGAAGTTCACTTTTGCCAGAAATAGGAAGAACATTTCTTCAGTCATTAAGAAAGCATACAAACATTACTTTGGAGTAGAGGTAGGAGACTAAGATAAAGCATGGGCACCACATTTCTGTTGTGCTACATGTTGCTGCTAACTAATTCGGTGATAGGAAGGTAAAGAGAATGTGGCGTTGCTTGCTGTTCCCATGGTGTGGAGGGAGCCTAAGGACCATGTTACTGATTGTTATTTGTCCCTAACAAAAATTCAGGGTTTCACAAACAAAAAGTCAAAGAGGCACATTGTTTACCCAGATCTGCCTTCAGTGAGAATGCCAGTGCAGCATTCCGACAACCTTCCAGTACCTTCAAGAACTCGAGGTCAAATTCCGCGTGACAGTGAATTAAGCAGTACTGAAGAAATCACAGATGATGATTCTTTATATCACTGCACAAGTGAGGCATCGCCACATTTGTTAACACAGGCAGATTTAAATGATTTAGTACGTGATCTAGGACTAAGTAAACAAAAGGTGCAGCTGCTTGGTTCAAGATTACAAGAGTGTAATCTGCTGCACCAAAGTACTAAAATCAGTGTGTTCAGGCACAGAGAACATGCCTTTATTTCTTATTTTTTAACTGACGAAGCACTGACATTTTGCAATGACGTTGCTGGCCTGATGAAAATGCTGAACTTCACTTATATTTCACAGGAGTGGAGATTTTTCATAGATGCATCGAAAACAAGTCTGAAGTGTGTTTCGCTCCATAACGGAAATAAAATACCCTCTGTTCCAGTAGCTTTAATTACGAATTCGTACAAAGGATGCTAAGTTCATTAAAATACAATGAACACAAATGGAAAATATGTGCAGATTTTAATGTAATTGCTA
Organism: Schistocerca americana; assembly: GCF_021461395.2. NCBI lineage: Eukaryota > Metazoa > Arthropoda > Insecta > Orthoptera > Acrididae > Schistocerca > Schistocerca americana. Next base: position 130,915,286 of record NC_060128.1, read on the forward strand.
TGGTACTGGGAATGCAACAAGGCTACACAAAGTATGCCTGTTTTCTTTGCGAGTGGAATAGTCGAGACCGAAATTCTCACTACGTGAAAAAGAAATGGCCTACGCGAAGATGGAAAGTTGGCGAAAAGAATGTACAACGTGAAAGTCTGGTAGCTCCTGAATATATACTACTTCCACCGCATCACATCAAACTTGGCCTGATGAAACAATTCGTGAACGCCATGGATCCAACAGGCTGTGGGTTTGCATATCTAGCTACCAAATTACCCCGTCTTTCACCTGCAAAAATAAAGGAAGGTGTATTCGTGGGCCCACAAATCAGGGAGCTGCAGAAAGGTGCAAATTTTGAAGCATGTTTAACTGATAAAGAAAAACCTGCATGGGACTGTTTCAAGATGGTGTCAGAAAACTTCCTCGGAAGAAGAAGAACTACTAACTACAAAGCAGTGGTGAAGGATATGATCAAAGCATATCAGGATTTGGGGTGCAATATGTCTTTGAAGGTACATATGATGGACTCTCATCTGGACTACTTCACAGAGCATTGTAGTGACGTATCGGATGAACATTGGGAAAGATTCCATAAAGACATTTCTACCATAGAAAGGCGCTATGAAGGGAAGTGGGTACCTTCTATGTCAGCAGATTATTGCTAGAATATCATTCAAGAGAAGAAAGATTCACAATACAAGAGAAAAAAGTGATGTGCATTACAAGGCAGTGGCTCATTGTTTGTCAATTTTCTGTAATTTCTCATGTCAAATAAATTCTTCAAAGTGTATACACAAACGTTACTGTGTTATAAATTAGATCCCACCCTCCATTAATGTGATGAACTTATAACATCATAAAGATGTGCATTTGTTTGTTGAATTTCACCTCACGTTTGCTGCACTATATCAAAAGCTGAAAAGAGAAATAAAATTGCGATTACTCATAAACTAACCCTGACAGAAAAAAACCGAAAACAGTTTTCACTTCAGCACTCAAAATACAACTAGGATCACAATATTTTTTATCAGAAATAGAGAAAAAGTTTTTTTGTAGAACAGTGTTATTTACGTTTATTCAAGGTTTCTCAAAACATCATCAACACTTCACATTAGACATTCCTTTTTATCCTAATGATTTTAAATAAATCGATAAGATTTAGTGCTCAACAGAAGGAAATGTAGTAGATCAGTCTGTGAAATACATGTTATTAAATCAGCATCAAGGGGATCAGGAACTACTTTCATAAATGTTGTAGCTGATTCTTCAATTTAAATGCATTGTTCTCAGTTTACATTTTGCTGGAGAGGTATAGAATTACATAATTTACGAATCTACCATTCACTGACGACTGCAGTGTTTCTAGACCATAGTTTCCCGTACCTTTGCTTTACCTTTGTTTATTAAATTCGTTTCTCTCACTTGTTTTAGATGCTCTTAGATGCTATGTAACTTCAATGACCTGTTTATTGATTTTTACAAAAGGTTATGTGCTACTATACTACCAAAAATGAATGCCAATGTGCAAACTGATATTCATCAAAAGCTATTGGTTTCTTAATCAGTCCTGTATTTGTAACTTCATGTTTGATGGCAGATAAGTATGGGTTTTTTCCCTGAACTTTCCCTCTCAGCTCTATGTAATTTTGGAAGATTTGTTAGCAACAAAACGAACCAGTTTCTATGAACTGGTGTCGACTTCCTTTTGTCACTGATATGATTGATTTATGTTTATAGTTGTCTTTCGAAAATAGCTCATTGCTACATTATAAATCCTTTTGCTTTTAATGTTGCAGTATATTTTGTATAAAATTTTGGCATTTAATATTTATTATTGCAGCCAACTGTACTGTTTGGTATACCTATAGATTAGTGCCATAAACTGTTTTTACCCAATGGGACTTTCAAAAATTATTCGAACGTACAGAAAATAAACTATCATATTTTGGGCTCACCATCTAGCTGCAGGTCCTCTGCTTATGACATTTGGTGTTCACAAGTTTGCACCAGGAGATGACATTTTTATTCCAATGAAGGTCATATTCGTAACACAATGAGTGTGCAAACCAATCTTATTGATAATTACTTTACTTCTCTCATTGTTACAAGACCTACACAACTCATACAAATGGACAATATAAATAATAATACATAAGCAGTATAAAGTAAAATAAAATATAACTAAATCATTTGCATGAAGTGCTGTTAGTGAGAACTGCTGAAAACATAAATCTAGATGGATACAATAATAATAGTAATTCAAATGGTATAAGATTAATCAGTATGTCAAAGCTCTCATGTGAAACTAACATTTACCTTCATGAAGCTCCCAAGAAATGGGTATTTCCAAATCTGATTTGGGGGCATTGTATACAGTTCAGTATCTATTTCTAATGCACCAACGAAATTATGAATATGAAAGTGGTAAGGAATGGTGAATTTTATTCTGTGCACCTTATCTCCAAAATGAAGATTACCATTCTATCTAATAAAATACAAAGAATATCACAAAACTTTTAAAATATAATTTACACTGACTTATTTTAACAAAAGAATTAAAAAATATCAAGATGAAATTAAATCAGCTAAACATGGAATTCGTAAGAATTGTTTGAAGACATTAGTAATATTGAACAGAAAACATTCAGGTCAATCAGAAATTAAGATATGATATGTGAAGAGGCTTTAACACAGGAGAAAAACTGAAAAAGCAGAAATGCTTAAGAAAAATTGGACAATATGATTAACTTAAACAACAAAGGAAGGAAAGAGCAAGAATACTGAAATGAACTAAAAAAGTTTTAGATAGAGAAAACTTGTGGAAACTGAGGAAAATTTTCCAAAAGTTAATATTTGATGAAAGTTAGTCATTTAAGGGCAGACTGAATGGTTATTGTCTATTTCATAACTTATAATAGAATACTTGGCTTAAGGAATAGTGAAAATTCCTAAACAACTGGAAAATATTTATATCACCTTTTGAATTGTCAGAATTCAATCCATAAACTGGAATTGTTAGACATTCCAGAAAATCTAGAGCAATCTTTACTCTAACTATCAAAGAAATTGAGGAAATAATTAAAATGTTTGAAACAAAGTTAGTCGAGGTAAGTACTGGAGTGAAACTTCTGAAATATCTTCTACCAGAAGAAATTAGTTAAAATTAATATCCAGAGAAAAGTAGAGAATGGAAATGAATTCTGGAGTGTGGGAGGTAGCCTTGATACACAAGCTACATGAAAGAGGAAATAAACATGGCATTAACAACTACAGGCAAATTTCTTTCTACCAGTTGGGTATGAAACATTTTCCGACTTTCTACTTAAGATTATATAAACATGGGACTTATTTAGATGAATGTCAAGAAGATTTTAGGAAAGGCAGATCATGTTGTGGACATATCTAACCTGAAGTAAATCATTCATTATAAATTACTGATTACAAAAGATATAGTAGTGATGTTTGTTGACTGGAAAAAGATCTTTAATTCTGTCCATAGGGAAACCATAGACATAATGAACTGAAAATGTGGTGTAAAGTGAATTAACATATCTGTTTCATGAAACATTTACAGACATTGGACGTAAAGTGAAATTCATGGGAGAAATATGTCAGCCCTTGGGAGCCCTATATGGCAAGCCAGTAGCACATATTTAATTCTTTTATAACTGTGTTTAAGGAAGAAATAAGCAGTTGGAATAAACAACTGAGTGACTACAAGGCTTTACCAATAAGATTCAGAAGAAGAAAAGCATGTTGGACGCTGTCTCGCATATTCAGATGATTTTGCTATAATTTCTGAATATGTAACATCTTCTGTAATATAAATTATTTTTTTACAAGAAATAGCCAGTAGCACCTGTTTGCAGAAAACGAATTTCTGGAAACAGTGTGAAAGTTAAAAGATTTAAATGTGAGAAGATAATGGTTTGGGAAAAGTTGCTGTAGAAGGAAGTTCAGCAAGTTATATCTGCACATGGTCGGCTTCAGCTGAAACGGCAAACGGTCAACGGTCTCGAGAACAGCTCTAAGATAGATGAAGACTGGCCGTGTCTTCAAAACATTTAGAATATTATCCTTTTAATTCCTTAAACGCCCTAATGAATACCCCAGACCTTATGTTTTCTTTAACGGCATTTGGCATAGGGAAGTGGACTGTCAGCATCTGTCCTTTCTACGCGTATAATGCGATTTCCCTTTTAAACGAATCTCCATCAAATTAGAGGTTTTTCTCACTTTGCAAAGTCATTTTTGTGTGTATGTGAAGTCAGGTCCATTTTAACATGTTCGAATTTTCGCTCCTGCACTCCTTTTTCCTTCATAAACTCAAAAATAGCAAGATTTAAATCTCAAAATCGTTCCAGGTATGCCGCTTGACTTCACAGTAACTGCAGTAATAGATAAGGTCTCCATGCTCTCTATTCAGTTTCATCGAAAACTGTTGCAACTGTTGGAACATTGAAATAATGTGTGCAATTTATAAATGTTTCCATTCATGCCACTTATTTCTTCACACGCTGCATACCACCACAAGCCATTTGGGAGTGTGTGGCGGTGGGTGCTATCTGCTGCTGGGAAGAACGCGCCCAACAGGAATGCGCTGACTGGTCGGCTGTATATTGTGAAGTACTCTAGAGCAGGGATTCCTAACCGAGCGAGGTGGCGCAGTGGTTAGACACTGGACTCGCATTCGGGAGGACGACGGTTCAATCCCGCGTCCGGCCATCCTGATTTAGGTTTTCCGTGATTTCCCTAAATCGCTCCAGGCAAATGCCGGGATGGTTCCTTTCAAAGGGCACGGCTGACTTCCTTCCACGTCCTTCCCTAATCCGATGAGACCGATGACCTCGCTGTCTGGTCTCCTTCCCCAAACCAACCAACCAACCAGGGATTCCTAAAGTTTTTCTCACTGCGAGCCACTTTTATTACCTCTTTGTACATTTTACATTATTACAATGGCTGTGGTTTCTATTCCGCCGGTAGTCACGTAGTGGTAATCGCCAGAGTTGATGCAGTTGGATGGAAACACACATCGACATTTATCACCGAGATGACAGGCCTCGAGGCTGGTCATTGAAATCAAGCATTCCGATGGTTAGGAGCTCACTGTAGTCAACCGAATCGGGAACACGGTACTACGTTACTATACAGGGTGGTTTTTCCACTGTGTACAAACTCCAGTGATTGATCAATGAGACGATACGGACCAGAAATGTCTAATGAACCAATGTCAAGAAATGACCGTTTTTATTCACCCATGCAGTGTCAGAGACTGTGGTCTAATACACACTGTACCATGCAGCCATAGTTACAATATGTGTTGGAAATGGTTTCCTTGTGCCTCAATGCATGTGTGTACATGTGTGTAACATGTTCTGTCAAGTTGCACCTGAACCGTGTCCAAGGCAGCACGAATACGCTGCTCCAATGTCTCCACATGTGGAATGGACTCTGCAAACACGCTTCTCTTGAGGCGGCCCCATAACCAAAAATCGCATGGGTTGAAATCCAGTGAACGAGCAGGCCATGCAACTTTAACCCCTCGGCTGATCCATTGACAAGGGAAGACTCGATTGAGATGCTTCCGGACGTTCACGGTGCTGTGGGCTGGGCCACCATCATGTAGCAGCCACATAACCCGTTGAATCATCAATGGCACTCTTCGAGCATTCAGCACCTAGAGACGCAGATAGTTCCTGCCCCTTAAGCCACGTGGAAGGAAGACGGGTCCCAAAATACGGACGGCAATTATCCCGGCCCAAATGTTCCGGCTGCACCGATGCTGATCATTTGCTGTCACCTGTGCTCTTTGAGGAAACCATACATAGAGCAACTGTAGCTGTTTGCTACAGCGCGTATTAGACTGCAGCCTCTGGAACAAAGTACGATTGAATAAATGGTCCCTAGCATTTCAACACTGCATTTCCGGACGAAAGTTCTTTAGATCTTATTTGTTTCATATACTCTCATCGATCAAACTCTAGAGTTTTTACACGGTGGAAGAAATCGTTCTGTAGCTTATTTGCTGGAAATGTCTAGCCGTATTTGTGCTGTGAAGTCACATTCGAAACAAGTTAGGATATCTCAAAACAGAGAGAGGGTGGTGGGGAAAGGAAAGGGAGGATTGTGTGTGTGTGTGTGTGTGTGTGTGTGTGTGTGTGTGTGTGTGTGTGTGTGCGCGCGCGCGGCACATGCTCTCCTTATATACACCCATAAATTCAGGCCAAACAGTTCGTAGAGAAATTACTTTAAGTGCAGCCTGGAATCTGGTAAGCGGACGTAGTTGAACGACAGGAACAAGAAGATGAAGACGGCACCACGCGAGCGGAGAGGGCGGCGATTTAAATAATTTCCGTCGCCGGAGGAGGCGGCGGAGGTGGTTTCGTGCCGCGAGAGCAATTTGCATCCGAAACGACCGGTGAGAGAAGAAGCCAAATCCTCCGAGCAGAGGTCGGCGCGAGGTGAAAGCGCGGGTTAGCGCCCTTCAGAAGGCACACCGGCAACTCAGACGGACGCGTCCCGACGAACAGCCAGGCCGGGGGAAAGAAACTGCCCTCCGCGTTACGCCCTGTTGCGTCACAGTGTGTAATGAAAACACGTAAGGAATGTGAGGCTACACGGAACAACCTCGAGTGACAACTTCGCGAGTGTAAATCTCCTACGCGAAGGCGTATTCTGGCGAGGCGACGCAGACACCACTCGTCTCTTGGGCGCGCGTCTACATCCACACTCCGCAAGCCACCTGACGGTGTGTGGCGGAGGGTACTTCGAGCACCTCTATCGGTTCTCCCTTCTACTCCAGTCTCGTATTGTTCGTGGAAAGAAAGACTGTCGGTAAGCGTCTGTGTGGGCTCCAATCTGATTTTATCCTCATGGTCTCTTCGCGAGACATACGTAGGAGGGAGCAGTGTACTGTTTGACTCCTCGGTGAAGATATGTTCTCGAAACTTCACCAAAAGCCTGTACCGAGCTGCTGAGCGTCTCTCCTGCAGAGTCTTCCACTGGAGTTCATCATCTCCGTAGCGATATCGCGACTACTAAATGATCCTGTAACGAAGCGCGCTGCTCTCCGTTGGATCTTCTCTATGTCTTCTATCAACCTTAGCTGGTACGGATCCCACACCGCTGAGCAATATTGAAGCAGTGGGCGAACAAGTGTACTGTAACCTACTTCCTTTGTTTTCGGATAACATTTCCTTAGGATTCTTCCAACGAATCTCAGTCTGACGTCTGCTTTACCGACGATTAATTTTATATGGTCATTCCATTTTAAATCACTCCTAATGCCTACTCCCAGATAAGTTATGGAATTAACTGCCCCCCGTTACTGGCCTGCTATATTGCAGCTAAATGATAAAGGATCTTCCTTTCTATGTATTCGCAGCACATTACACTTGTCTACATTGAGATTCAGTTGCCATTCCCTTCACCATGCGTCAATTCGTTGCAGATCCTCCTGCATTTCAGTACAATTTTCCATTGTTACAACCTCTCGATGTACTACAGCATCATCAGCGAAGAGCCTAAGCGAAATTCCGTTGTTATCCACTAGGTCATTTACATATAGTGTGAATAGTAACGGTCCTACGGCACACCTGAAATCACCCATACTTCGGAAGACTTCTCTCCATTGAGAATGACATGCTGTGTTCTGTTATCTAGGAACTCTTCAATCAAATCATACAATTGGTCTGATAGTCCATATGCTCTTTGTTCATGAAACGACTGTGGGGAACTGTATCTAACGCCTTGCAAAAGTCAAGAAACACAGCATCTACCTGGGAACCCGTGTCTATGGCCATCTGAGTCTCGTGGACGAACAGCGCGAGCTGGGTTTCACACTATCGTCTTTCTCGAAACCCATGCTGATTCCTAAAGAGTAGATTTCTAGTCTCCAGAAAAGTCATTACACTCGCACATAATACGTGTTCCAAAATTGTACAACTGATCGACGTTAGAGATGTAGGTCTATAGTTCTACATATCTGTTCGACGTCCCTTCTTGAAAACGGGGGTGACATGTGCGCTTTCCCAATCCTTTGAAACACTACGCTCTTCTAGAGAGCTACGGTACACCGCTGCAAGAAGGGGGCAAGTTCCTTCGCGTACTCTGTGTAAAAACAAACTTATCGTGTAAGTATCATGCAAGTTTTTTGTCGTAGTGTAAACAACAACATCTACATGTTGTTGCTGCTATTCAGTCCGAAGACTGGCTTCACTCAGCTCTATGTGCTACTCTACCTTGGGCAAGTCTCTTCATCTCCAAATAATTACTGCGACATACGTCTTCCTGAATCAGCATACCGTTTTCATCTCTTGGTCTCCCTCTGATTTTTACACCCCACGCTCCCCTCCAGTGCCAAACTGGTGATCCCTTGACGTCGTAGTGTGTCACCTATCAACCGGTCTCTCCTACTCAAGTTCTGCCACATATTTCTTTGTCCCTCTACTTCTATTTAGTACCTTGTAATTTGTTACGTGTTCTATCCATCTTACCTTCGCCATTCTTCTGTAGCGGAAGATCTCCAAAGCTGCTCTTCTCCACTGCTTATCGGCCATGCTTCATTTCCACACATAGCAACACTCCAACAAATACTTTCATAAGAAACTCCCTAACACTTAAATCTATATTCAATGTTAAATTTTTCTTCTCCTGAAACGCTTCTCTAACGAACTCCAGTCTACGTTTTGCATCCTCTTTTCTTCGGTCATCAGTTCTTTTGCTGCCTAAATAGGAAAACTCAACTACTACTTTAACAGTTTCGTTTCCCAATCTCATTCCCTCAGCGCCACCTAATTAAATAGACTAAATTCCATTATCAGTGTTTTCCTTTTGTTGATGTTAACCGTATATCCTGTTTCAAAGACACTATCCATTCCATTCAACTACTCTTCCTAGTCTTGTGCGGTCTGACAATTACAATATCATAGATAAAAGTGAGAGTTTTTCCTCCTTGGATTTTAATTCCCACTACAAATGTTTCTTTGGTTTCCTTTTTTCCTTCACTGCTTGCTCAATGTACAGATTGAATAACATCGGGAATGGGCTCCAACCCTGTCTGTCCCTTCAACAACTGCTTCACTTTCAGGCCCTTCAAATCTTGTAACTACCATCTGGTTTCTGTACAAATTGTAAAAGCTTTTCGCTCCCTGCTACCTTCAGAATCTGACATGTCAACTTCGGCAAAAGCTTTCCTTAGGTCTACATGTTTTATCAACGTACGTACGTACGTTTCCTCGACCTGTCCAGGTATTCCATTCTTCTGTAAAGAATTCTTGTCACTGTTTGGCATCTATGACTTACGAAACTGATAGTGCGCTAATTTTGACATAACTTCGCAATCAAGTGCCTGACAGGATTCACCAAACCACCCTTAAGGCATCTTTCTAGCGTTCCACACTAAGAGGACGTGGGAAAAACTAACAGTTCCGTGCCAGCTCTTATTCGTCTCTTTTTATTATGGTGATCGTTTCTTCCCATGTAGGTGGCCACCAACAAAATATTTTCAGTCACTGTGGAGAAAGTCGGTTATTAAAATTTCGTTAGAACATTTGGCCACAACGAAAAACGCCTTTATTTTAATGACTGCCATCCCAATTCGCCTATCATACCCGTGTTACTCTTTCCCTATTTCGCGATGTTACGAAACGAGCAATCCTCCTGTGAACTTTTTCGATGACGTCCGTTAATCCTATCCGATGCGGGTCCGACACCGCGCAACAGTACTCCAGAAGATGGCGGACAAGCATAGTGTAAGTAGTCTCCTTAGTAAATCAGTCACAGGTTTTAAGTATTCTGCCATAAATCTTAGTCTCCGTTTTGCTTTCCCCGCAACATTATCTGTGTGATGGTTCCAATGTAAGTTATCTGTAATTCCTAAGCATTAAGTTAAATTTTCGGCCTTTAGGTTTGATTGATTTATTGTGTAACCGAAATTTAGCGGATTCCTTTTAGTATTCATGTGGAGGACTTCACACTTTTCATTAGAGTCAATTGTCACTTTTCGCCCCAGGCATATCTTTTCTCCATCGTTCTGCAGTTGGTTTTGGTGTGATGACTGTGTAAGACGGTAAACGAAAATGCTCTCACTTACCGTCATCTGCCAATAATCTGAGGACTACCCAGATTTATCCTAAATCGTCAACGTAGACCGGAAACAGCAGAGTTCCTTGGGAAACGCGAGGCAGGAAGATGGCATACGTTTCGTCGATCTGTGGAATAAGCGGTTCTTAGTTAGCCTACATTTAATAGTTACTGCCTCTCCCTGCTTCGTACCAATTTTTTTTTTTCGTCTATCGACACAGTAAACATGGGTTTAGAAAACATCGTTCCTGTGAAACACAACTAACTCTTTATTCACACGAAGTGTTGAGTGTTATTGACAAGGGATTTCTGATCGATTCCGTATATCTGGATTTCCGGAAGGCTTTTGACACTGTACCACACAAGCGGCTAGTATTGAAATTGCGTGCTTATGGAATATCTTCTCAGTTATGTGACTGGACTTGTGATTTCTTGTCAGAGAGGTCACTGACGGAAAGTCATCGAGTAAAACAGAAGTTATTTCTGGCGTTTCCCAAGGTAGTGTTACAGGCGCTTTGCTGTTCCTTATCCATATAAACAGTTTTGGAGACAATCTGAGCAGCCGTCTTCGGTTGTTTGCAGATGACGCTGTCGTTTATCGACTAATAAAGTCATCAGAAGATTAAAACAAACTGCAGAACGATTTAGAAAAAATATCTGAATGGTGCGAAAAGTGGCAGAGGTCATCAACATGAGTACTTAAAGGAACTCATTAAACTTCGCTTACACGATAAATCAGTCTAATATAAAAGCCGTAAATTCAACTAGATACCTAGGTATTATTATTACGAACAACTTAAATTGGAAAGGACACATAGAAAATGTTGTGGGGAAGGCTAACGAAAGGCTGCGTTTTATTGGCAGGACACTTACAAAATGTAACAGATCTACTAAGGAGACTGCCTACACTACGCTTGTCTGTCCTCTTTTAGATTACTGCTGCGCGGTGCGGGATCCTTACCAGATAGGACTGACGGAGTACACCGAGAAAGTTCAAATAAAGGCAGCACGTTTTGTATTATCGCGAAATATGGGAGAGAGAGTCACAGAAACGATACAGGATTTGGACTGGAAATCATTAAAAGAAAGGCGTTTTCCGTTGCGACGGAATCTTCTCACGAAATTCCAATCACCAACTTTCTGCTCCGAATGCGAAAATATTTTGTTGACACCGACCTACATAGGGAGGAACGATCACCAAGATAAAATAAGGGAAATCAGAGCTCATACGGAAAGGTACAGGTGTTCATTCTTTCCCCGCACTGTACGAGATTGGAATAATAGAGAATTGTGAAGATGGTTCGATGAACCCTCTGCCAGGCACTTAAGTGTGATTTGCAGAGTATCTATGTAAATGTAGAACTGATCAGTGGCTGAAAGACATTAAAAATCTTCCGCAGTCATGTGGATTAAGTGCCTGGCAATATCTTTAACGGGTTCCACTGCCATTTCGCTCATGAGTTGGTTCCCGTATTGTTATCGTCAGCGGAGTACTTCCCAGCTCCACTAAGGGCGAGCTCATCACAACCTTTTTCAGATACTGCATTGTAGTGAGGGTGAACTCAGATACGGCAGCCAGATGAGCGACAGAGCGTGGAGACATGGTTGTTTTGATTGATAACCAAGCAGTTTGGTCTCTTTCGTCCCCCAAACTAACTAACCTACCATGGTTGTTTGCCCAGACTGATGGTTCACCCATTTCCTAAGCCTGTTTCACTTACTGTTTGTCTGTCTTAATCAGGGACGGTCATGGCGTGGGCAGCGTGCAGCCCGACGCTCGGCCTGCTTCGGCTTCGATCCTTCTCAAAAGCACTAAGTACAGAGACATTTCATTTAGCGCAGCGGTGCGGCGTTTATCGATCAGCGCAACTCTCTTGAGTCCGGCAGAGTCGTGATATCTGTGCTGTTTACTTGTCGCTACTTGTCTGTGCCATGAAGGATATGAACAGGTCCAGTACCTTTTTCAAGGAAAAAGGGCAGTCTATCTTCACAAGCCTTTAAAAACGAATGGTAATGACAGGGAGGGATTAAAATTCCCAATATCTATTACGCAAATTGGATGAAACAATACTACATAAATACAGTACACGAAGACCACGGATTTTGTTGACAATGAAAGAAAAGAAATTACAGCAATCGACAGATGCATTTTTCTGGACGTTAAGTAGTAGTGTGCTAGATCTGGAAGTATCAAATGTAAATAAACGATGAACATCGAAACAGTTTAAGGGAGAACATAATGAGGCCTCGATTGTTGATAGCCCTGTGCTACTGTAAATGCGTTGAGAGGCAACAAGTTCTTTTAAAAAACGTAAAAAAGGAGCGAGGAGAGTGAAGAGGGGTGGGACACGGGGCGTGGAGTGGTTTGTAGTGTAGTGGTTGGCAGAGGTGGGGTGTACTGGCGTCCGGGATGATCCGGCTCGCTCCCTGCTCGCATAATGAGTATTAATTGCGGCGAAATTGGGCGCCCGCGGGTGCCTGCGTTGTAATTCCCCGGTTCCGAAGGCCCGGCCGTCAGCCATTCATCAGCGCAGCCTCCGCGCTCCTACAATTACGGCGGCATCTGGTCGGTTGCCCACTCTTCGCCGCGCCACGGCAGCATGCATATTCAGCGGCTGGCGCGCGCTCGGCCCTCTCCCATGCCTCGCGAGGTCGCTTCTTTTCACTGTCTCTCGCGTGATCTCCTGCACAAGTCTCGTCTATGCGTCGACGCGTGAGACGAACAACTCAAGACAGTAGACGAGAGTTACTTGCTTCGATATTTTTTATTCCGTCTTTTTACCAACGTGCCAGGTGAGGAACTCGAGACAATAGATGAGAGGAAAAGGATGTCTTAAGATACTTGTGTTTATACTATTTTTTTTCGTGTACAAGTCAGCTTGTGAAAGAGGAAAGGAAGACAACAGACAAAAAGAGAAATATGTTTAAAGCTACTTGCTTCGACATTAATAGTCTAGTTGGCACATAGTAAACCTTTCTCAAGCACTGAACTATGCACCAAATCACAGACGGCTCCAATCTGAGATTTCATAGCTGGCATAGAGTGGGCTATTTTGAAGCTTCCCAGAGACATTGCAGAAGAGATTGGAAGCGCCACCTGCCTAATTTTAACTTTAACTCTACTAATGAAGAGTATCAGCTTAGCAGAAAGGCAGGCTCTGCGAGACGTTACAGTGGACTAAGATATTGTCATTTTACCTGCTGACAATGGGAACACTACTGTCCTCTCAGAAGGTGAACACAACAGCAAGCCGGACGCGGTGGTCGTGCGGTTCTAGGCGCTCCAATCCGGAGCCGCGCTGCTGCTATGGTCGCAGGTTCGAATCCTGCCTCGGGCATGGATGTGTGTGATGTCCTTAGGTTAGTTAGGTTTAATTAGTTCTAAGTTCTAGGGGACTGATGACCACAGCAGTTGAGTCCCATAGTGCTCAGAGCCATTTGAACCATTTTGAACCACAACAGCAAGATGGATGTGCTATTTTAGGTCCGTGCTTAAGTAGTACATGTATGAGGGATCTGAATCAAAAACCGTATTTGTAAGACATTTCATCATATAAAACTAGATTTAGCTTTCCTTTATCCCCCAGTTAAAAATTTATTTATACCAATGAACGAAATTACGATTTTATTTAAGAAATTGAAAATGGAATAACTTTTTTCTTTGTAAGTAAATTCTGTAAAACCTTGTCTATAACAATGACAAATTTTCATTTAAGAACTCAAAGGAACTTTTGAAACAGACGTTTCAATTTTTAAAAAGTTAATTCTTTATATAAATAGAAACAAAAAGTGAACTCAAAAGCTGAGCAATTTCAATACTTAGAAAAAGGTTAATCAAATGTAGCTAGATAAGTTCTCTTTGAATTTATTATTTTAATATGAAAGAAATAAAGAGCTAAGAAATGAAAAATGTAAGACAACTTTGATCAGTTTGTGAAAGAAAATGTTCAAAGAAATATTCCAAACTTAATAATGAAAAATTAATTTCAAATCCCATTGACAGTATTAATGATAATGAATTGAAGAAAGGACCTTTAATAGATCTTGGGTGACTTAGTAATTGAAACAATCTTAACTAAATAAAGAATTACTTAGTCTGATCACAGGACCTGATGGTTAATATTAGTTATATTGATGATGACTCATTTTCAGAAGCTTCTAGTAGATAAATTTCAATAAGTGAAACAAAAAACTATCAGAAAAATTTTCCTGCCTAAAATTTTCTATATAATTTTTTTAAACAATCTAAACAAATTAATAGAAAAGCTTCTGCTTCTAAATCAATAGTAATAACTAATTAAATTATTAATGTTTGTCAATAAACCACAAGAACTTTTTGCTCAAATTCAATAAAGTAAGCTTTATATACAGCAAATAATCATGGGGAAGCAGTTAAATATTAGATATTGCATTAGAATTGATAAAATTTTTGAAAAATAAAATATTGCAATTAATGTTTATGCTTATGATGAAAATTGTTATACATCGTCATTATACAAGAAATTAACATAGATACATTGAATGTCTTAATTTGAAAAGAAAATTCTTCTCATTGTTTGATAAAAATTTATCTAGATTAATTAGTTCACAAACAAGATTACAATGGAAAAATGTATCCTTGTGATAAATCTTTAAGATTTAATGAATATGAAGTAAATAGTAAGCAAGCCTGTTAAAGGTGCAAAAAAAATACTGAGTTAGAAATGATTAAGAACACCGATTGCAATTTATGCAAATTTCGAATTTCCTAAGAGATTTTAACACTTGTCAACCAAATTCAGACAAAACTTATATAACGATCAAAAAATGTGTTTTTCAGGGTAAGAAACTGTATGTACATTGGTAAAAATAAAGCATGAAATTCATTTAAATGTCGAGGTAACAATTTAGAGGAATTGCTGAAATACATGATCGAAATGTTGCAATGTAAACGACGTGGAGATTAATCTTAATTACGAAAATCCTAAATTTACTCCATGTTATATCTATTGTTTAACAAATTACGGTGTTCATTTGTTTATCACAGAATTTTCAGTTGACAAAATGTCAACACCATACGAAGAGATGGACAAAAATATCCATTTCCTTTAGTAGAGCTGTTGATGGATTAAGAAAGATTTTTGGATGTGTATAATCTTAGAGCTACAACTATTGATAAATTATTTCCTTATCTTACAACAGAACAATTTAGAGGAACAGTAGAATTTTTCAAGGGTGAACAATTAGATTCACTAATTAAAATAAAGTGAACATCATTACTAATATATGCATTCTGAAGAAAAATTACAACAAACAGAAAGACTAGAACTTGAAAACTAGTTAGAAAATAATGCTGTCATATAAATTTAGATGACTATACAAGATGATACAATAAATCTGATGTGTTGATATTGGACGTTTTTGGATAATTTAGACACACACATTAAACCACAAACTTTATCCTACCTAATATCTTTATGCACCACAGTTATCTTGGATTCAGTGTTAGAATTACAAAAATATAATTAAATTTGTTAGACAATTATGCCATGACTTTATTTGTTGAATAATGAATTAGAGGTGGAATTTCTCAAGATGTGAAAAGTGGTAAATCCGAAACGTGAAAACATTTTAGGCAGAAAAAGTATCGAATTATATAGCATACTTGCAGATGTAATTATTACTATTATGCAGTGTCAATTTGTAAAATTTAAAATATTATACAATTTATATTAATTCTGAAATAGTACTTTAAACAAATGATGATAAGTATGTTGAAATGTTAGAAGTCGTTTTGTAACTGCCAAAAATATTACATGATTTACAGAAAGAATTACCATTAGGCACCAGAAAGTTTTAGAACAGTATCAACAGTAAATAAAGAAATTTTACATTATAGAATTCTTAATGTTTAAATCTTTGATAAAATTAACAAAGAATTGTATGATTTTGTCGTTTGAAGAATCTGATGGGTTGAAAAATACATTGATTTTAATACAGAAATGAGAAAATGCAGCCAAGGAATTTGAGAAAGTACTTTATAAACTAATGAATAACTGAATTTTTTATCAAACGATGAAAAATATAAAAAAATACTTAGAATATTAAGGTAATAGAAAATCCAGGGCACTACATGAAATATTACAAAATAAAATTATGAACATACTACTGTACTGTCAGAAATTCTAATAGCAGTTCATATGAATTATAAAGAAAAAATGGAAATATGGTTAAAAATATTAATTTATGTTGTATGAAGACAGATTCTTTTATTGGTGACAATAACTGAAGATTTTTCTGAAGATTAAAAATCAATGACAAGGAATCACACAAGTGATAACCCAAAAACATTTATGAAATTTTGCAAGCAAGCAGGAAAGTTTTAGGAAAATGAAAGATGAGAATTCTGGAAAAATGTTGTTAGAATATGGTATAGTTTGGAGACGTACTCTTGTAAAGGAGAGCAAGAACATAAAAATCTAATTAAGTGCAAATATCTGCTGTAAGAAATGAAACGAGTTCTATAAAAATTGCTTGAACAATAAAATGAAAATACAGGAAACTGAATTTGACTGGACCTCGTAAGAATGAATTATATACAACAAACAGTAATAAATTTAAGTTCAGACAATAATAAACATATTACAAGATGGAATAAATTCTTTACATATGGCCATTATAGAATTAAAGAATTAATGTGTGAGTAATTAAATTCACTTATATGTTTTTCATACTTCTGTATGACATGACAATATTTTGTGTGTCTATATTTTTACCATCAAATATTTCACTGAACCATTCAGGTTTCTGGTAATACTTTCACATTTTTGATAATATAAAGATTTTTTGACATGTACGAATATTTATAGGAATTTTTAACTTTTATGCAAAGTTCACAAGTTACGCTTTTTATTCCACTTACTGGTAAGTTGTTTTGTGTGTTCTGTTGTGTATGCTGTATTCTTTTTGTTTCTTTTTTATCCAGTCTATGCAACCCATTTTGAATGTGTATTCTTGGTTGTAGTTTTTAATTCTGCATGAATTTCTTTTTACTTGCTTCCACAATAGACTTACCAGTTGCCATTTATAAAGGAAAAAATTATTATTATCAGAATTTACTGTTCTCAATCAGTTTGAGTAAGTACTGATGACAAAATAATCCAAGGTTTAAAAGCAAAAGGAATTGAAATGATCTTGAATATAAAAGAACTACAGACAGAATCCCTGATCCGAAAAAAGAAAAACACAAACCAATGTTTGAAAAAAGATGAGTAAAATGGTGGTATCTATAACTATTTATCCTCATACTTAATTGTTAGAGCACCCTGTTTATACTCTGTAATTATCGAATCCCAAACCCCTTTCACAGGGAACATTCAGGATTGGGTTAATGGACACAGTGAATGCAAAATAAGAAAAGAAATTATTGACTCTTACTGAAACCAAACAAATGATTTAAAATATCTAAATAGAATGAAGGAAAATTTTAGAGAAAGGTCAGACTGAACATAATGAAAATTTTGCATGAAAAATGGACAAATAACTAATTTATTGCCACATGCTAATGCTTATTTATTTTAAAATTAAATCATTATAACTAAGACTAATCGAGTAATCAAACAATGAAAAAAATTCAAAATAAATAAAGGGCATAGACATCCAGAATATGAAGAATTTGTTACCAAAGTCAATAATTTATTCCAAAGAGTGAATGAAATGTTCAAAATATTAAAATATCTTGCACAACAAACAATATTGAGTAATTATTTATGAGAGCCATTGGATGATTATACAATTAATATTGTGAGTGTTTCTAATAAACGAAGTTCCAATTGCTTCTCCCATATTATGAATTAATACAATATTCTTAACTATTTTTGTATTCATCTAACTACCAAAACCATCTGTTGCAGTTTCAAATTTAATATTCTCTAACAGTATTGACATAGGGTCATTGTCATTAACTTTCATTTTAATGAAAAATTACATTACCTTCTTTCATATATTGATGAGTGTAATGAATATTAAAATATCAAACATGTTTAAATTGTTGATAATTAACTCCATTTTTATAAAATAAAGTTTTGTAAGAATTTAAATTGTCTAGAAACTTTTCAATATCTTCATAAACATACCCTGCTCTTAACGTTCAGATATTTTTTGTCATTATGTATGTTCCCAGTCAACTTTACCTTGAAATTATATTATAAATTCTTCATATAAATTTTGATATAATAGCTGAATTATTGTATTTTGAGAGTCACAAACTTCAGATAATTTTCCTTCACAGGAGACTGAAATCCAGTCAAATTTATCTTTGTATTCTGTCATGGATTCTTGTGACAGTGACTTTTTGAAACTTTGGAATTTTTAAGTACTCTAATTTTCAGATTATTCATAATATATGGTTCAAATGGCTCATAGCACTATAGGACTTAACATCTGAGGTTATCAGTCCCCTAGAACGTAGAACTACTTAAACCTAACTAACCTAATGACATCACACAGATCCATGCCTGAGATAGGATTCAAACCAGTGACCATAGCAGTCACGCAGTTCCATACTGCAGCGCCTAGAACCACTCGGCCACTCTGGCCAGCTCATAATATATGACCCATTGTAAATACAATGAATGACTTTCTACTCAAAAAAATTCAGGAATTTATTTCAATTTCTGACAATTTTTTGTTAAATATAGTTGATACAGTTTCTCACACCGAATTTCCAAAATTAAAGTTAATGTAATAAGTTCTTTTTTATGTCAGAACAGCCATTAGTTCCTAATTTTTGTCTCAAATTTAGATTCTCCATTACAAATTAAGGAACTTTAAAAAAAATTATTACTAACCTAACCACTGCATGAATAATCTTATTCGAATCATTCAACATTTCAGTTTTTCAACAAGATAAAAATTCTTATGGTTATTCTTTGTCTCTAAAATTTCCTTTTATATCTGTGGAATTCTCAATTTCGAAAATTCCTTCTAATTTAATTATTCTTGATCACCTATTTTGTATTTAGCATTACTTGATAAGTTTGCTACATTAAGAGTTTTCAGTAAGTTTTCAGTAAGTTTTTTTACATTTTCTTTAATGTCTTTTGGATTTGATTTCTAATGTTTTGAGTTATATTCATCAACAAAAGTTATGACTAAGTCAAGTTACTTATAATTTCCCATTGAGTCTAAACTTTCTCAAAGTTTTTTTCAATATTCTGTTAAGTGTTTCAACAGACTATAGAGAAAAAATTTAATATTGAATATAATATTTTCATTAATTCTTGGAAATTGTTATAAAATTTTTTACCATTTGTAAATTTTTAAGTGTTCTGGACTGGATTATTTTTTCAAAATCACATGTTTTTTTTTTACCTGTTGTCTTTAACAGGAGAAAGGCCATATAAATTTGGAAAACAATTACATTAAATAGTTTTAAAAAAATCTGTTCAAATTACCTAAATCCATTTCAACTGAAGTATCTTGCCATAAAGCATCGATACCAAGAGGATTACACAAACCATAGACAAAAAATTTTAAAAGAGGAAATGTAATTGATAAATACTTCACAAATGGAAGTTCAAAATCATTAGTTTTTAAAGATGTTCATATTTTCATTCACCTGCAGCCAAAAATGCTAATTGAGTAATTTGTTTATCATATTCTATATCTTTAAGTTTACTTAATCACTGAAGTATGTTGATAAATCTGTTTGGAAATAATCTGAAAAGCTTTTTGTAATTTGTTTTTATAGTAAGTTGATCAATTAGTTTTTCTAAATTAATTGCTTTTTCTATTAAAATCCATTTTAATAACTATTATTCAACTGCATTAAAGGTTTTGTAACAAGGTTTGGTAATTTGTTTTCTAAGCACTCTTTGGTATCTGCATCATGACCACTTATCTGATCTCTTAAATCCACCAGTTTTCTATCTTTAAAACTAATATAGGTTTTTAGGTCTATAAATGTTATCCACTTAATTTTGAAAGTAGCTGGTTATGCCATTTAGTTTTAGATACTATATTTATACAATATTAATTTATGTACCATAAGAAAAGGTTTTTATGAACCCCAACTATTTTCATCAACATTAATTCCATTCCTAATTTTCGTTTTCCATACACTGTACCTTAACAGCAGTTGCAGCTAATTTTTCAATGACTGAAACATGCATTCTTTATTTTTAACTTCTTTATATACTTCATTTTATGTTTTTACATATTTATGTCGTCTCCAGGCAATCGTTTCTGCAAGGTTTGGCTAATCGATTTATTCCTTAACCTTCTGTAGATAATTTTCTTTTAATTTTGTCCCACCACCACTTTAACTATAACTGGGAAGACGCATTTTGAATGGTAATTTGCTGAAGTGTTTACTAAACTTTTTCCATATTTTGCCCTTTCCAAAAATGTATTAAATTATTAAAAATGTAATAAAACATGGAGTTCCATTTCAATTATTAACCATAAAATCACTAAATTAATTAGCATCTGTTTCCCAACTTTTCATTATGATAATTTTTAATTTTTTGACAATTCTCCTACATAGATTGTAAAACTATCGATTAAATCTGTAACATGATTCATCCAAATATATTCAGTTGATTTTGATGGAAGTTCTTAACTAAACCTTTAAGCTAGTTTGGAAACAAATCATGAATATTTCCTTCTGAAAAACTATGAATGTTGTCTCTAACCATTGGTTTCATCAAATTTTTATCTATTTCCTTTACTTAGTTTTATTTTATTAGTATTACTTTCATTAAATACAGCATTTCAGTAATAAGCTTATGGCATAATATTGTAAATAAATTGAATCAAATTCATCACTATATCATCTGTATTAATTTGTTTAGTTAACAGTTTCATTCCTCTATCAGTACTTTCATTTTTCACCAATTTTTTATTTATCACCTATGAATTCATTGGCTATTTATCAATATTTTTGATAGTACCAGTACATCTTAAAATGATCTTCACTATGATTAATTCAAATTTTCTTTCACTTATATTTACTTTAATATCTTTGTCGTATTTTCTTTCTTTTCATAATTCTAGGAAGTTATTTCCACTTCACTTAATGTGTAATCTCTTTCACTATCAAATCTTAGTTGTTGGAATATCATTAAATTACTTTAAATGTTTATGAGGAACAATTTGTTTTCAGTTTCTCTACTTTCTTCAATAGCTTTCAAAATGTTTTCACCCTATCCTATTTCTTATTGGACTTTTTCAATCATGTTGATAACTGGTTAACTTTTTAAGTTTTCCATATTCTGTTCATTGTTTTTTTTCATTTTTTGCGTTATTTGAATTGTTCTTTTACTTTTCTGCTTCATGTAGCTTTAACTTCCTCTCCATTTTAAAAAGTTTTTAAGGATAAAAACAATCATTTTCATTGAATGTTCTTCTGGTACATTCAACGCTTAAAATTTTTTTATCTTTTCTCCATAGTTTTAAGTCCCAATGATACTTACTTGCCGCCATGTCATCCTCAGCTCAAAGGCATCAGTTGATGTGAATATGAAGGGAATGTGGTCAGCACACCGCTCTTCCTGCTGAATGTCAGTTTACACATCTGGAGCTGCTACTTCTCTGTGAAGTAGCTCCTCAGTTTGCCTCCCAAGGGCTGAGTGCACCCCACTTGCCAACAACACTTGGCAGACCAGATGGTCGCCCATCCAAGCGCCAAAGAAACCCAACAGTGCTTAACTTCGGTGATGTGACGGGAATTAGTCTTACCACTGCAGCAAGGCCACTGGCTTTTTAGCACATTTACCACAATTTTTCTGGTCGTATCTAGCGTAATAAAACGAGATTCATCTTTATCCCAATATTTACCACAAACTTCTATAAAGATTGTAATGTATGTTTGAATTTTTAAATGGAAATTTCAATCGTTGGTATAGTTACTTGAGGTTCTTCAAAACCTATTTGTAGAGAAGGTATCAATTTTTATCATCTTAAAATAAATGATAATTTCGTGGGCATAGACAAATTTTTAGGTTAGGAAATACTGCAAAACTAAAATTTTTGTTTATATAAGGGAATTTTTTTAAAAAATATGCTTTTTGGTTCAGAAATCTGATACATATACTACTATCTGGCCGTGAAGATCAAGAAAAAACCATTAGACCTTCTCAACTACAGTTCTATTTCTTCCAAAACTGTTAATAGCTTACACCAACACGCTGCAGTTCCGAAAGACTGTACAGCCTACCTAAGGTAAATCAGAGTGAGTCTCCTCTTCAACAAATAGTGAGCAACATTGGAGCTCCTACCTATTTTCTGGCGAAACTTCTTACTGCACTGTTGGGACCTCAGACAAGTTCAGAGGGTTCAAAGGGGACCTGAAGATGCTTAAGCTACAACCGTCGGATCTTATTGTTAGCTTTGACGTTGTGTCCATTCACGAAAGTACAAGTACCTGTGCAGGACTCAAAGCTTATCAGTATGTAGTTTGGGAAACTCATTCTATCATTTTTTAAACATGTGCTTATCTCAACCTCTAGTATTCAGTAACCAATATTTGTAGCAAGTTGGCAGTTTCGCCATGGGAAATCCTCCGTCTACCATGGTGGGAAACTACTTTATGGCAGACTGAGGACAATGCAGTGTACTCGGAAAGTCTCAAACCTTTGTGCTTCTGGAGGTATGTAGACAATAAATCTTTAATGTGGCCCCTACGAAAGAGACATTACCTGTGTTTCTCCAGCATGTGAAGTCCCTCCGTTCGAATATTCAGTTCACGATGGAAATGGGAAAAGAATGCATGTTACATTCTAGCGTGTCATACGCAAGGGAAGCCGATAGTAGACACAGATAGTGTGTCGGAAACTAACTCATACAAAGCTATATTTGCATGCCGCAAGTTATCACCCTGCACAGCACAGTAGTATCTTACGCTCTATGGTGCAGAGAGCAAGTGTGGATGCCGACAGTATACGTAGTGAGCTGTAACGCCTTAGAACGGTATTTTAACGGAATAGCTATTCCGATGAGCAGATACGCTATCCAATCTGTTGTAAGCAAATTCAAAGCAGGAATGTAAATGAAGATACCAACTGCAACGGCGTTCTTGTCCTACTTTCGCGGCATGTCTTCAAGAATAGGAGTTCTCAAAAGACATGTCATCAAATGTGTTTTTGCTCACCAGCAGTTTAGAGGTCTTGGGAAACGTGGTGTATGGAAGACACCATGCCAATATACCAGTGTGGTAAATCATTTTGGGCAGACATGCCGAACAGTACAAGAAAGATGCGTCGATCACGGTCATATACGCCTAGGACAACCTGATAAACCAGCGGTGGCGAAGTGTTGCCTGGACAGGAGGCATCGCATTTTTTCGCGAAAAGACTGAAAATGAGCCGATACGTTTCCCTACGGCGGACCGTCTGAACAGGGATGCAAGGTTTCAATTAAGCGCCACCTGCGATCTAGCACTGGACGCCATTAAATCGAAGCAGGGAAAACAACTTCCAACTGATGAGTCGACGCAACGCACCGCTGAGTTTTAATTCAGCCTTTAACCGCAGGAGCGTCCGGCAGCACAGTTATTGCCCGCACAGCATACGCAGTAGGCCTTCCTACGCACCCAGTAGGGAGCACCAGGGGCCGTCTTCCTCAAATCGCGAGCGTCTTCCCGCGCAATCATATTGCCTGCTCCCAGCCCGACAAATTTCGACGCTGCCCCGCCATCAGTGGCGTCTTGCAGCACTGAGAGCAGCAACTAGCGTCATCTGAAGATGTCTAGCAGTTGCATCTATCAAATGTTGTGGGATTTACACATTACGATCCAGCGGCAAACCAGAGAAGAGCATTTGCAACAGATGCATCGGCTAAGTCTGCGAAGTCACGTTTAAAGCTATTTGTTTCTAAATTATGTTTTCGTCCACACATCGACGTGCGAAGTGGGAAACTCTCGACAACAGATGAGAAATATGTTTAGAGTTACTTCCTTTCGTACTATATTTTTCACACGACCATGGTATGGAATGGTGGCTCTTCATGAATTTGGTTAGTGAAGTGACCTCGCATGTGCCAGGCTCTGCCAAGTGAAATACTGCCATCTCAAAGCCCAATCGTTGTACAGGAAATCTTTCAACTATCCTACACACATCGCAAATGTGGATAAGGCCTGAACAGAGACAGTATGGACACTTCCTGACAAAGTGAAGCACCCAGAAGGGGATATGGAAATGAAGTCCAACTCCATGAGACACTGCATCTGATGTTAATTGATTACAAAATCGAGTGAAATTTATTAAGTTCTTGGCAGGATGACCCCACATCAGTACCTGGATTATGTACTCATTCTATTGGGCAGTGTCTCAAAGTTATTGTATCGCCTCCTGAGGGAAGCTGGTCCTTGACAGCCTGCATACTGCAGTGGCACGGAGTTGTCCGAGCTCTTCCCGCACCTGTTCTGTCAGGGACAGACCTGGGGAGCTTGCAAGCTACTACAGTATCTCAACATCGGACAGTTCATAGAGACGTGTCTTGTGTGGATGAGCATTGTCCAGTTGAAGAATGGCACCAGAATACTGTCGCTTGAGAGGAGATTTGTGTAACGTCCCGTCGACAACGAGGTCATTAGAGACCGAGCACAAGCTCTGATTATTGAAGGATTGGGGAGGAAATCGGCCGTGCCCTTTCGAATGAACCATTCCGACACTTGTGTGAAACAATTTATGGAAATCACTGAAAACCTGATTAGGATGGCCGGAAATAACTGGAATTAACTTTCACTGTATGAAGGAATCATATTACTTTGAGCTTTAATCACATCCAGTCTCTCTTTGGCTGTATGAAGCAAGTATATACGGCACGGAAGAAGTCCGATTGCACTGGGGGAGGGGAGGGGGTGACTGTGTGAATGGAATAACAAGATTTCCGATGTGAAGAAATATTACACCAGTTTCGTTAGAAACTAGCTTTAAGGGAACTAGTGTATTATTTCTTAATATCGGCAGTCTTCCAGAAAAATTGCTGAAAATCGTTGAACATCTAAATGACAAGACTGGTTTTTGCAGCAGGTGGAGATGTGTGAGGGAAAATGCTGAAGTCCAGCGCTACCAACAAACTGCAACGTTTAGCTTCACTACGCAATTTTACTGCATCAGCGTTTAAAAAATTTTACTTAGACAGGTAACTAATAACTAAGAAAATAAGGCATTAGGTGTCACATGGAATGAAATATTGCATGACACTGCACCATGACCGCGGTTGTTAAGTAACAACACAAGTCAAACAAAAATTATTGTAATGCAAGATTTTCATCAGGACGAAAGTCCCGTTATGAAGTCTCAAATTTTCAAATTAAGGCTTTTCTTTCAATTCTTGCTTGAAAGGGGATAGGAAATTTGTGGTAAGGACACACTGCCAAACTGCATATATTGAGAGACGTATGCAAATTACGAAGTGAATGGGGGGGGGGGGGCGGGACGAAGTAGAGGGTAGAGGGTGGAGCACCACTTATGAAGCATTATGCTAAGGGCAGTGGCCTTGCTTAAAAATCTCGCTATATGAACAAATGTAGTGGGGGGGGGGATTTTATAACCAGTAAAATAGTAAATGCACCCTAGCCAGTCTATGTGCTTGGAAATCAGGATATCTTAGGTAGAATACAAACACGTTAAAAATAAAGGTGGGGGGGGGGGGGAATGTGTGAGATGGTACATTACTAAAATGTTTAACAGCAACGAACAGTGGATGGTAAGTACAATGAAGAATAAGATGATGTTCATTCTGAAGATGTTCATTCTGAACATGAAATGTTGAGGAGAACAGACACTACGCAGAGGCCAGCACCGAGTGGTCAAGTGTGGGCTTAAAGCCTTCCAGGAGGTGTTTACTTGCAAGCTGAAGCAGTGCTTTTAAAATTTAGACATCGTTTTTCCTGTGTGTGAAAATTCCAAGCACCGTCAATAAATCTGAACTACAACTTTTCACTTCTGTTTGTAGGATTACGGTATCCTTAATACATGTTTTGCTAAGGAGGTGCTGTGTATATTACTACATTTCTGTCCCGATAGATGATCTTTATATCTCAACTTTGTTTTTGTACCAGGTTGTCCATTATAGAAACGAACAATTATTGTAGATCTTTTAAATTCCAGAATTTAAAAACAGATCTTCAGCATTTTTTGATAATAGGCACAAAAAATTTGTCGTCGATAGGAATGTTAACTTTTTTATATTTATTCATCAAAAGGCCATTAACCGTATGTAACACACCGCCTAGAAACGGAACGGAAATTTATTACTGTCTTCTTACCTGGAAGCGGATCTGTTACCCTCTATAGTTGAAAATTTTTGGTAGTTTTGCTGCTGGCGATAATTATTTGGTTTGAGATTTTCCATTACGCAAAGGGGTTCTCCGATATAAGATATCGGGAAATTTGTAAATCTGTTACATAGTATTTTTATCGCTCTTTCAGCATGTCCTTCGGGTGTTTGGCTCATTTATGCCTTTTTCCTGTACACAATGTTGCTCGTTGTCAACTGTACATTTTGGATCCAGGTGATCACAGGGCGTCTTTCCGCATTCCAGGATCTTTTCTGTATTCTGGCTTCTTCCATTCTTCTCACATGCTCGTATCACTAAATCCATTCTGTCCGTGACGTCATGGATTGTCTTATTTCCCTTCTCTTTATTGTTTTATCTTCTCTAGGAATTTGTGTAGAACAAGAGTCCAATTCTAGTGCTTGCAATTTTAGTGTTTCAGATTAGTAGTCCATGTCTACTTCTTGTCGAACTATGCATTTGAGTATCTATTTATGTGATTCTTTTGGTTCCGTTTGATATTTCTGCTCTATAAGGAGTGAGAATGTGGGTCTCGCGGGCGGCGTGCCAGAGATAAATCCCTGCAGTCGCTTTATCCTCTGTGTCCCCGGTGGCTCAAATGGAGAGCGTCTGCCATTTAAGCAGGAGATCCCGGGTTCGAGTCCCGGTCCAGGCATATTTTCATCTGTCCTCGTTGACTTACGTCAACGCCTGTAAGCAGTTAAGGATGTTCATTTCATTGTAACTATAAGGAGTGAGTTGAGCATCTTAACGACCTTCCTTCCACTGCTAATTAGTTTTTACCTCTGATTTTCCCCTCTGTTTCCAACTGTTCCCCTCAATGTGTCACCTGACTTACTAAAGTCTTTTGTTTTGGTAATTTTCAGTCCCCAGTTTCTGTATTCTATTGCCAACTGATTACATATATTATTTGCCTCCTCCCTTTTTGTGTTTTAACTACTTTATGATCAGCAAATAGTAAGTCATGTAAGTTAATTTGAAAACACCATATTACATTCAAGCGGCCATCCCAGTGTGTTTTACGAGACCATGTCTGAAGACATGTCTATACATTTTAAATGTGTTGACATGGGGGCACGCTTGCAACAAATCCTTTCTTGTTCTAAATTTCTGTGGAAGTATTACCAATTCCCACCTGATATGCGTTGTTTTGATATATATAATCTAAACCCTAGAGGGGCGAGTCCTTCCTGCACTTTGCCAATTTTTTTAAAATTTGAGCAGGTTCACATCACAAGTAAAGCTCTCACTTAAAAACCACGAGTGATTTTTCAAATTGCAGTCACGGTCTATTACCGGTTGTCTTGATATATCACAAGCTCTTGTTTCAGAAATGCAATTCCAGCTGAGAATGAACATTGAGACTAGTAACTAAAAATTGTGCTAGTTGTTTCAGAATTTTTATAATAGGCGTTTAGGGGCTGCAGAGGGTAATTACTTGATGAAAGTCTGGTAAGTAACCCATGCCTGGAAATATATCGTTTGCATGCAAAATAATTTTGAAGGTCGGACCTGTTTCTTATCTCCCGCTTCACGGTACGCACACGATTTTTTTACATGGCTGCCAGTTTCGGTGATTCAGTGCCGCCTCTTCAGGCTTAACTGACTGAGGGAGTTAACTCCCATCGTATGTACGATTCCATTAGTGGCCAACGTATATGAACTTTTCTGTAGACTAAAAGCGATGTGTATCATGTGTAGTTGGAGAGGGAACATCGGAACAGTCTACTGAAACCGGTTCATAGATGTAGGCCACTGCTGGAGTTGTGCATACCATTCGAGTTAACCCCCTCAGCGTCAGTTAATGCCTGAAGATATTTTACTTCATCACCGAAGTTGGTAGCCATACGACAGCTGAAGGACGGTGCAGGTGTTCCGTTTTATTATGGTAGTGAATGGCCGAAGTCCCTCAAATTTCGAGCCAGAGGGACGTGCGAAGTAATGTTTCGAGTTCTTGTCTTTGGTTTACTTCCTCGCGACTAAACATCCTGTCTGAAGTCCAAATAATTGCAGCGGCGCCCTCTGCTGTGTGAGTGTCGCGAAGCGGGAGTTTGAAAGTGATGCGCTACTCAAGTTTTATATTCAGACGTTCCGGAGTTTGGTTCCTTGTTTAAGGCATCTAGTAAGTACCTTCTAATCCATTTGTAGTAATTGTGAGTTACGTACTTAGGCAAATTATGAAAAGTGGATAAAATATGTTCTAGTCCAACAAGTTACCAGCAACAAAACACAAAAGAAAATTTCTTTCCAGCTATCGGGTGGGTTATTTCGTGAAAATTACTACTACCATCAACTTAGATCACGCTGTTTAGTATTTCACAATTATCCACTGAAAAATTCTAATTTTCGCCTTCATTTCGCGCAAAGACTCGTTTCGTACGATAAACATTAACCGTGTTTTATACGTTGACATTTTTATGTAAATGTCATTTTAAACGCATAAATATCTTAGCTGCATAGGCATTATGTTTATGCCCGTACGGAAGGAAACTGGCTGAAACCGGAGAATTCTACAGCGTTAATATAAGGGCACAGGGTGCGTAAGTTTGTAATACAAAATCATTGCCGACGACAGCTGTTGAATATTTAATCAAGCCTGTTCCCATCACCTCGCAAATCTCCCCAACCAACCTGTTGTCTTCCAGGAATTTTACATATTTTTGCAGTGAAGTACTCCAGCCGTCGGAATCAATATTTTTAACGAAGATGTCATTTTGAAAACTAAGCACACTAAATGTCACCTTGTACAGAAACAAACATGTACACCTACCCAACATGAATGAGAACGTACATTGAACATTAACGACACCGAGATTTATACGTGAAAAAAGGACGCACACATGCACGAAACAATAAATAGAACTTCGAGGAGAGAACAGGGATACTGACTTGCTAATATAAAGAAACACTTAGCAGAAACTGTCTTAAACACTGATCACTAAAATGTATTTTCACTGTATCGATGCCTATAAATGGTAAACAACCACTCAAGACTGCTCGTGTATACAAAGGTATGCTACTTTGAAAGTAGCACACACTTTCCCTTTTCATATATTATATCGTTATATTGTTCTATTGCTCTATTTTATTTATCACTCACTTTCAGAGAAATATTTTCCACCTCATTGCTTATGTATTAAGTGAACTACCTACTAACTATATTTTTCCTACCTATTTACTAATTAAGGGCACGTTCCTTTGTTTAGTTACTTATGTTGCTTGTATGCTCCGAAACACGTGGAGTACATGCATAGTTATTTTGAGATATGACTAAGAAGAACCGATTTCATTGTAATTTGTAACGTTTTTAGTTTGAAAAATTAATACATTTGTTGTTTAAGTTGTCTTAGCTGTCAATTAAGTAAAATTTAGTTCTTCTATTCTGAAATTTTCTTTAGCTGATGCACAGGGCGAATCAGATAAAAGTTTCACCGTAAATATTGCGGAAATGTTAAGTGCTGTTGACGCGCGTTTCTCAAAGGATGGATTGGTAGTGAGGAACTTGTTAGCGAACAGATTGTTATAGTTAGTAAGTCCATTTTGTGCAAACACTTTGAAAAAGAACAATGCCTATTGACATTGATAGACAAAGTATCGTAAATTAGAATGTCTCTGCTGTTTCTTGCAGGATTATAGTTGAAGTAGTTTACGAGACAAAGTATTTTGAAATGTTTTCTCACTGACACTCGATTGTGCTATTCAACCTGTGTAGTTTCTGGATACGACGTTATGTCTGCTTAACGTGGGCTTTTGTGTTCCTTGGGTGCACTCCAAGCAGAAGACCGTTAATGGACGACGAGATTTAGCAATGAAGAAAAAGCCGGCATGATCGTGGGGTATGGAGACCATAGGAAGAGTTCTTGTACGGTGTATGGGGCAGGGTCTCCCAATACATGAACCATCTCGGCAGTTACCTATCAAATTCATCAGCCAGTTACGTGAAGTTTGTAGTCTATATACCTTCCGTTCATATCACATCTCTCCACGAAGGGTGAGAATTGTTCTAACTTCCGCACATGGCTATTGAGACAATATACTGCAGATGGATCGTGTATCTTGTTCAGTGATAGAGTGACATTTACCTATCACGGCCAGGTAAATCGCCGAAACATGCACTATTGGTCTGTTTACGATCCCCGTTGGCTTCATCGGGTGGAACGTCCGCGTCCACCAATGGTGTGGGGGTGGTGAGCTATCAGCTCATAGGCCCACTTTCCATTGAAGACACTTGACTCACAAGAATCGCATCCTTCTAACATGCTATCTTCCACGGATGCTAGAAGACAAGAAGGAACCTGTGGTACAATCATGAGGGCTGTCCAGCCCGCAGTGCAGTTAGTACTATAGCATGTCTTTGCGAGTTTTCCCGAATCGTTGGATTGGAAGTCGGACCTGTGTGTTCGCCGGACCGTTTCCCGGATTTGACACCAGATTGTTCTGAAAGACGATGCCTAAGAAATACCAACTACAGTCGATATCCAACGACGTATTACTGCAACCTGTTCGGACGTCTCGGCTGAAATGCTGCTAAGTGTGCAACAGTCGTTCCTTACCGGACTAAGCTTGTATTGATGCTGCCGGTTGTCATTTTTGAACACAACCTGTTAAGGTCAGTTGTCTGGTTACTGGTCAAAAGCAAATAACTGGTGTACTCACTTGGGTTGTTTTCAGCGTTAGCTACCATATATATTGTAAATGTGTCGGTGTAGAAACTTTTCAAATTGCGGTATCTCAAACGACTCTAGAATCGTTCAACAAACCGAATGATAATCTAGTTTACTCTAATTTCGTTTATTTAGTGTAAACGGACATAGTTCTTTAAGTAATATTACCATCTGTTTACCGGCTAGCAATGCGAGCCTGTGGCTATTAATCCATTCTGTGAAAACGGCACATAAACAGCACTATTTCCGCAGTACTTGCGGTGGAAATTTTACGTAATTCACACTGTATTTGAGGTTCGTCAGCTTTTCCGAGAGTAACGTTTATATCCATTTGAAATCCAGGTGTATTAGATGTGAAGTACTTTTTAGTCATCGCGTGAGAAAGCATAATTTCTTCTCGCGCATACTCCCCAGTAGATGGAACATTTTTCGCATGTTCCGATATTTCACCCATGGCTCACGTGATTTATCAGAACGTAAGAAGCCATGTTTCGCACAGTTTTTCGCGTGTGGTAGGGGCATGTATGCCGTTTGCGTGAGGACTGATGGCCTCAGGAGATGCAATGACGTGAAGTGGACGACGAAAGACAACATGGGAAAGAGGACCAGAAGAGCTACACTGTGTGATTGAAAATATCCCGACACCTCGCTAAAAATTAGTTACAAATTCCTGGCGCCATTCTTTGGTAATGCTGGAATTCAATATGTTGGCCCACCGTTATCCTTGATGAAATCTTTCACTCCGTCACGTGCTGTAAGGTTTCTTGGGGACTGGCAGCCCTTCTTCACGGAATGCTGCACCAAGGAAAGGTATTTATGTCTGCGATGTTGGTATCTATGTCTGCGTTCCAAAACATCCCAGTCCATTACGAGGATGTAACTCATGTAACCACTCCACCATGAACAGGTGCTCGATCGTGTTTAAACATGCAATCGCCGTCCCCGAATTGCTCTTTAACAGCGGGAAGCAAGAAGGTGCTTAAAAAATCAATGTACTCCTGTGCTCTTTTAGTGCCACGGGGAACAAGGGGGTGCAAGGCCCCTTCGCGAAAAATACGAGCACACCGTAACACCGCCTCCGGATCTTACTGGTGACACTACACACGCTAGCGGAGGACGTTCACCGGGCATTCGCCGTACCCACACCCTGCAATCTGATCGCCACATTGTGTACTGTGATTTCTCACTCCACACAACTTTTTCCACTGTTCAGTCGTTTAATGTTTATGGTCCTTACACCAACTGAGGCGTAGTTTGATGTTTACCGGCGTGATGTGTGGCTTGGACCATGAAATCCAAGTTCTCACCTCCGCCTAACTGTCTGACAAGGGGAATGCCTCAGACACGGCCAACCGATTCGGTTCAGATTTGGCAGGTCGCTTGGGTACAACCTAAAACGAAGGAATCTAAGATATTTTTAGCCAACACCCCCGAGTTTTAGAGAAAATCATCCCTAAAGGTTATGACGAGCAATTGACTCAAAATTGGCGGGATCGATAGATAATTGTAAATAGAGCATTTTTCATCACCAGGTATGGGGTCTGAAAACGCATACTTTTCCAGATATCGAGGTAAGAAATAGGCCAAGGTAACTGGCTTGGAATCTGAGAACCCGGGGTCTAATCTCGAAGAAACATAGCGGATGTTCTTTTCGTTTGTATTTTTGCAATCTCAGTTGACAGGAATACGGGGTTTAATAAGGTAAGTAAATCAACAAGGAATGATAGCAATAATGTAGGCAAATAAATTTCTCAAACCTCTGGGGATAGTAAACAACTGAAATATTACTCCAGGTGACTTTACAATGGCTCTTCCAGTCACTGTTACGTGTCCTCACTTTTCTTCGAACAACTAGACGGAAAGTAAATGTCAAATATTCGAAACCAATATACTCGTGGCACCAAGAACATCTAATGAATGCAATCGTTCGACAGCTACACTGTTCCTTCCGAAGAGTCGGCGGAAAACAAATTTGGTTTACACTTAAAAATATATCTTTTTCGGGAATTAATTTTGATGCGTACCACGCATACGCTATCACTGCCTAAAAAATCGGTGCTGAAAGTTAGTTGTGAATTATGCTGTGAATAGTTATTGCATCCGTGTGGTTGTGCAATTCTCTCTGGGTTTCCAGAACCACACTGAAATTCTGAAGCCTGGAAAAAAAGTTTTTAACCTGGAGATAGAAATAAACATCACACGGCTGTCACACAGGTGTGCGGTTTGGCGGTATTACTTTTTCTGTGCACGTCGGTTGACCCTCGCTACCTATGAACATTGTGTCATACATTGTAGTATTAATTTGTCCACTCCAGGAATCCAATATTAGACAAAACATGTTACCAGAAACGTATGGTTTTAAAACATTCTCAAGAAATGTTCTGTAAATAGCATTCGTCAGTTTCCCGGATTTGGAGAAGGTAATGTAAACATTTTGCAACGAGTCGGTTAAACGATTGACCTCTTCTATAACCCGAGAACCAAATGTAATATTCGTTTCTTGTCAACACACGAAAACCTTAGGCAACACTTTTCCAGAGGCTGTGATGGCATATTGCGCCGGGTACGAATGTGTGTTTTTACTACCAACTGCGACAAGAGTTCGGTTTTCTCCCTAATGCCGTAACGTGCGTCGAATGTTCACCCGATACTCGCACCCTGTTTGATCAGTGTTGGTAACGTACTCACTATTTAAACCTGTCATAAGTGACGCCGTTTGCGTGCTGAAAAGAGCCGCCACTTTCTCTATATCTTTTATATTTTGTACCTCCTTATGAGAGAAGTATTTAGTGACGTGCCGTTGACGAATTTTATACTCCTATTTGAAATTTCTTGCCCAAGATAATGATGCAGCAAAAGTAAAATCCTTGTTGGCCGTATATAGAAGCGCTGCACCTGCAGCCCACTCAGGTATTTTCGTTGTTACATTCTCGTTACGACAACGAGATTCGACAAATCGGTCGTATGTCCACTTATTTATCGGCTAGTATCTGTCGTATCTTCTCCCTCCTTTAACGATATCACTTTCCCACAATTTCAAGTCCTTCCTTTTCAGGTCTGTTGCTGCTCCATTTTTTTTGCAGTGTTTGTAAGTTCCAATTTGGATGATTCCTGGCTAGCGCTACCGCCTTTACTTTTACTTCAAGGGGTATAGCGCCGTAGTTCAATCGTTTAGTAACCGGTTCGTAATACTCATTGTGAACAGATGAAGCACATACGCCCAGTGACGTGGAGATTTCCGAAGTGTTATGACTATTTTGCGATTCACTAGTCGGGATATCTTCATGGTACAGTACTTCAGTATCAACAAAAGTCAATTCGTCCGTCAGCTACAAATATCGCTCGACGATAGCCGCTCCTATCGATCTGGAACGACGAGAAACACAGCTGCCTGCTTCCGGTAGTGCATTGATAATGCATCTGTCTCAACACTTTCACAAACCAATACACAGCGTCGGTAACCTCCTGCTTGCCATCGTCTGTGACAGGCTCCCAACTATACAGGGTGAGTCACCTAACATTACCGCTGGATGTATTTCGTAAACCACATAAAATACTGACGAATCGATTCCACAGACCGAACGAGAGGAGAGGGGCTCGTGTAATTGGTTAAAACAAACCATAAAAAATGCACGGAAGTATGTTTTTTGACACAAACCTACGTTTTTTTTAAAATGGAACCGCGTTTGTTTTGTTAGCACATCTGAACATATAAACAAATACGTAGTCAGTACCGTTTGTTGCATTGTAAAATGTTAATTACATCCGGAGATATTGTAACCTAAAGTTGACGCTTGAGTACCACTCCTCCGCTGTTCGATCGTGTGTATCGGAGAGCACCGAATTACGTAGGGATCCAAAGGGAACGGTGATGGACCTTAGGTACAGAAGAGACTGGAACAACACACTACGTCCACATGCTGACACCTTTTTATCGGTCTTTTTCACTGACGCACATGTACATTACCATGAGGGGTGAGGTACACGTACACACGTGGTTTTCGTTTTCAATTACGGAGTGGAATATAGTGTGTCCCGACATGTCAGGCCAATAGATGTTCAATGTGGTGGCCATCATTTGCTGCACACAATTGCAATCTCTGGCGTAATGAATGTCGTACACGCCGCAGTACATCTGGTGTAATGTCGCCGCAGGCTGCCACAATACGTTGTTTCATATCCTCTGGGGTTGTAGGCACATCACGGTTCACATTCTCCTTTAACGTACCCCACAGAAAGAAGTCCAGAGGTGGAAGATCAGGAGAACGGGCTGGCCAATTTGTGCGTCCTCCACGTCCTATGAAACGCCCGTCGAACATCCTGTCAAGGGTCAGCCTAGTGTTAATTGCGGAATGTGCAGGTGCACCATCATGCTGATACCACATACGTCGACGCGTTTCCAGTGGGACATTTTCGAGCAACGATGGCAGATCATTCTGTAGAAACGCGATGTATGTTGCAGCTGTTTGGGCCCCTGCAATGAAGTGAGGACCAATGAGGTGGTCGCCAATGATGCCGCACCATACATTTACAGTCCACGGTCGCTGTCGCTCTACCTGTCGGAGCCAGCGAGGATTGTCCACGGACCAGTAATGCATGTTCCGTAGATTGATTGCCCCGTGGTTTGTGAAACCCGCTTCATCGGTAAACAGGTAGAACTGCAACGCGTTTTCTGTTAATGCCCATTGACAGAATTGCACTCGATGATTAAAGTCATCACCATGTAATTGCTGATTTAGCGACACATGAAACGGGTGAAACCGGTGACGATGCAGTATGCGCATGACACTACTTTGACTCAGTCCACCGGCTCTCGCAATGTCCCGTGTACTCATGTGTGGGTTCATGGCGACAGCAGCTAACACGCCAACTGCACCCGCTTCTGGGACGGGCCTGTTACGGACCCGTTTGCATGCTACGACCATACCTGTTGCATACAGTTGGTGGTAGATGTTTTGCAATGTGCGGCACGTTGGATGCTCTGTCCGGGTACCGTTCTGCACACACCCTGCAGGCTTCAGCTGCATTTCGTCGACACTCGCCATGGATGAGTATCATCTCCGCCTTTTCGGAGTTCGAATACACCACGGTCACAATTCCTACAACACTACACTATCACAGACGTCTGGTAACACGGTGTACTACAGATGGTCTGCGTGCGGAGACGAATGCAGAATAACAATAGCAGCAAGCGCTACATGCGGACACTGCGACAGCTAGACCAAACCACAACAGTGCACTACAGCCACACTCGTAAACACGGTCGTCATCGTAAACATGTCCCTGCAGATATTGCTCGCCGACCGTGGCCCGTGTTTGTTACAACACGCAACTGAACGTCGGAGGTTTCAAGCGTCAACTTTAGGTTACAATGTCTCCGGACGTAATTAACATTTTACAATGCAACAAATGGCACTGATTACGTATTTGTTTATATGTTCAGATGTGCTAACAAAACTAACGTGGTTCCACTTTAAAAAACGTAGGTTTGTGTTAAAAAACATACTTCTGTGCATTCTTGTATGGTTTGTATTAAACAATTACACTAGCCCCTCTCCTCACGTTCGGTCTGTGGAATCGGTTCGTCAGTATTTGATGTGGTTTACGAAATATATCCAGCGGTAACGTTAGGTGACTCACCCTGTATATTACAGCGCAAGTCGAAGGGTGTACATCCTCCATTATTTAGATTATGCACCTGAAAGGTGACAACAAACAGTAACTAGTTACTAAGGCATAAACAGACGAGCTAATTACTGCGAACTACATGCAGTACTCGTCATATGTTACTTACGGAAGAACTCTGTATTCATTCACAAAACTTATTTCATTCGGCACATTAACGATGCAAAAATCACTACGTGTATCCGCGAGGTTCGCGGCAGCCTAATGACGGGAAACAACTCTTTCCAATTGACTTCTATAAGGCTCGTGCTGGACACCTTCACTCTTCCAGGTTCACAACTATGCCCAGCTTATTATCATTCCTTATTGATTTACTTACCTTATTAACCCTCCTATCCCTGTCAATTGAGATATGGAAAAATACAACCGAAAAGAATAACATCCGCTAGGTTTCTCGGATTCCGAGCCAGTTACCCTGGCCGTTGCGCTATCAGCGCTAAGCGTTTACCATGTGGGTGCAGAAGCGGCAGTTGTGAAAGTGTCTTTCCGCGATTTCTGGAAAAGTTTGTGTTTGCGGACCCCATACCTGATTACGAAAAATGCTCTATTAACAATTATCTGTCGATCACTGCAATTTTGAGTCGACTACTCGTCATAACATTTAGGGGTGATTTTCTCAAAATTGCGAGGGTGATGACCCAAAATATCTTAGTCCTTCGTTTTAGGTTGTACACAAGCGACCTGTCTAATGTGAGACGAATAGGTTGGCCGTGTCTGAGGCCTTCCCCTTGTTAGTACTTTAAGTGGATCCTTATGGAGTTCGGAATTCCTGTGATGCTCTGTATAGACGTCTATTGCACATTATGATCCTCTTAAACTGTCTGCGGTGTGTCGCATCAACAGAGGACGCTTGTGCTATGTGTGTCTCGTGACGTTTCGACTTCACTATCACATCCGAACAGTGGACCTAGGGATAGCCGGCCGAAGTGGCCGTGCGGTTAAAGGCGCTACAGTCTGGAACCGCAAGACTGCTACGGTCGCAGGTTCGAATCCTGCCTCGGGCATGGATGTTTGTGATGTCCTTAGGTTAGTTAGGTTTAACTAGTTCTAAGTTCTAGGGGACTAATGACCTCAGCAGTTGAGTCCGATAGTGCTCAGAGCCATTTGAACCTAGGGATATTTAGGGGTGGAAATCTCGCGGATAGGCATACGACAAAGACCACGTGACCACCTGACCAAGATCGAAGTGCGTAAGTTCCGCGGAGCGTCCTGTTCTGCTCTCACAATGTCTGGTGACTACTTAGGTCGCTGATATGGAGTACCCGGCATCGAAATGAACCCAATATGAAAAATTATGTTTTTGGGGGGTGTGCGGATACTTTTGATCAGATAGTGTGTGCCACAGTGGAATTTTTAGGCGGAAGATTGAAAAACCGGATGCACAAAGGTAGGGCGCCAAAAAATTAACATATTAAACCCTACGTCACGGTAAATGAGATGTGTTCACTGCTGCACATCACAATGACGGACAGCCATTCTTGACAGCTGTCTTCAATGGTAGCCAGTCCCCTTACACTGGAGTAAAAGGAAAGCCTGTCCAGTTCACCAGGAAGAAATGACGGATTCACTGCTCCTGTTCTGCGTTGAGAAGAAAGAGCTTTACCTGTTTTCCTGTTCTCGCAAATCCCTGTGATCAATATGTAACGCAGATTGTTTCTTGGCGCAATGAAGCGTTTCTCGACAACAGCTAGTAGCGCTTATAACACACTTTTAGCTCGGATTGACTGTCAAAAACTTTTCGAAGGACATTTTCACGCCAGTGACTTGTAAGTTTTTAATACACTTAAAGTTTTGGTCTTAGGCCATTATCAAGTGGTGATATGGCTTTAAGCCATCGATATTTCAGCAAAGGTATGACACCCATCAAGCAAAACTGTACTACCTTGGATTCTAAATTTCTTCACATCCACCAGAAGTATCTCGCAGCGATCGCCTTTTGCTCCCAAACCTAAAGAATCATGAGTGGATTACTTTTCAGCGAATGACTCTTGCAGTTTGACACTATTTTCGTGAAGGAAATTGAGAGAAACTTAAGTCGTAGTAGTATATTTATTGCTGCATGAGGTGAATGGTTAAAAATATTTTGTCTGTACCATATAAAGACAAATTTATGTTTGACGTCGTGAAACATCTCTAAAAGTTCTTGACAGATGTATCTGAAATTTCTACACGACAGTCCAGTAAACATTTAGATGGAGATATATGGCCTTACAGCATACCAAGACTGTTAGAAAAAACCTCTGAAAGTCCTTGTCCAATTTCCTTCAAACTTTTACACGACGCTGATGGATGTTTCGCCAGACGTTGGGTACATATATTTCTAATATACATGGTATACATACGATATTAAGTGAAGACGTCGTTTAAAGCTATTACCACGAATTTCGAAAAGTGCTTGCTTGTCAGATTTACTTCAAATTTCTACACGACACTGAAAGGTTCGGACCGACAGACTACAAATTTCTACTTGTTTCTGCCACAGGTTACAGAATTGTAACCAACTTTCCTCGCAGTCTGTTTTAACAGACAACAGGAAAGTTGTGTATGTGGCTTAATATTTTATTACGTTGAAATACCACCACGGAATCTGACTCGTCTGTAGCTCAGTAATTCTAGAACTATACAAATTTATGTCACTGAAGCTACTGTCCTCAGGATGCAGCAGCAAGGAAGGTCTGTCACAATAAGTATATGACTGACACGTTCATTTGAGCGACTTAAGCTCCCAATTAAGGGTTCATTGGCAATTGGAATATAGGTTCAGAGAGACGTGAAATGAAATGGACAAGGGGGGGGGGGGAGGAGAAAAGACGGACAAAGGGGCTAGAACGAAATTAGGAGACATCCCTGAATTTTCTGCATGTTATTGATATGAATGGGAGTTCTGACATCACGTATTATAATGAAGTTCTTTATCACATTTAAAGAAAGCAGCAGTTTGTAGGCGGGGCTT
This sequence comes from Schistocerca americana, assembly GCF_021461395.2. Classification (NCBI taxonomy): domain Eukaryota; kingdom Metazoa; phylum Arthropoda; class Insecta; order Orthoptera; family Acrididae; genus Schistocerca; species Schistocerca americana. The sequence goes on from NC_060128.1 coordinate 130,954,944, forward strand.
TACGTACCACCATTCCTATTGGGAGAAGTGCAGTAAAGCACTCTAGCAGTGGCAGTGGCGGTGGCGACCGTGCCAGGATATGTGGCCAGGCGTGAGACCATCGTGGGCCGCAGGCGTCGATGCGAGACGCCCAACACGTGGATGGAGGCGGGTGTGTGTCATCGAGCTTCTAGCTGTCCAACAGAGGTGGGGGCCATCTCCGTCTGAAGTTTGTTGAGAGTGGTGGATTAGTAACGGTTCTGGAGCCCACTGCATCGCTTAAATGTTCAGAAGTAACAGTGACAAGGAGAGATCAGACTTTACAGCTCACTGGTATCAGTCGCGGAATGCTAAAAGCAACTTTCATACGAATCGCGTGAAGACTGTGCTGTTTCCGAAGCAAATCAGATAAAGGCCATGATGGTTCCGTTTGGACCATGTGTAAACATTTGAACGCTCGGAAATGAGAATTTATTTACGTATGTATCATGCCAATGAGGAATTACTGATTTTTATTCATGGTGTTAGGAATGAAGTCGAATGCGAGTGTGGGAATTGAGAGAGGATGTGCTCAAGAGCGAAGACGAATGGGATATACAAAGACCTCGTCCATCTCCAAACGTTTCATCCATTAAGCGCACTCAAAGTTTTAAGTAGTTCTTAAAGATGAAAGGGAGGTGGTCTGTCAAAAAGGTTTTATAGCCCTCCATGATTTTAAGAGATTTGACTCCGTTATCTGGAAGAGTTGCTGATAACCACTAAGTCTGCGGAAACTAAGATGTCATTTATCAGTAAATTGATTTTTGCAAGTGAAGAGATCCAACGTTGAATGTGAAAATCTTGTCTCAGATGTTTTCCTTAAACACCCTAACGTACACATTACATACAAGCACTATGATACTTACTTGCTGTAAGTTAGTATTTTGGAACAGAAACTAAAGTCATTCCCCAATGAGAAGACATAGAATGTTGTTGAAGCAGAATTAAATTCACAAAAGGAGAGCTAAAAAATTTCACAGCACTCTAGCTTCCACGAATCTGTGGAAAGGAAAATGAAGGATCTGGCTATATTAGTGGTAGGCTACATACGGAATATTTCACTGCCAAATATTCCGGCGCAAGAGTTTGACAGTTAACCCTCAACTGTTTTTGAAATTCATAATTGAAAGTCAAGTGAAGATCATTTTTACCTCGATGATGAAACCGAGGGTAACAAAGGATCTAGTGTAGTAGCTTTTTTCCCTTCTGTGTTACATACAGGGTGTCCAGAAAAGGACTCCCTGATTTCAAAATTAAATGTCTCTAAAACGAAGATCGATAGAGGAATGCAGTAAACGGTATGTTTGTTGTGAAAGCTGTAAGAAGTTTATACAGCAGTTTGAAATAGTTACAAAAGCTGCTAACAGATAGCGCTGTTATCGCCATACGTAATACCTAGTATAAATAGTGATCCGAAGCCCAGAGCGATCAGTTCCACTATTGAAACGTGGAAGGAGGTTAGCGTAACGAAGGAAGAGATTAAAACCAAGTAGGCCTACTCCATTGAACAACGCTTTTTTCTGGTGCTAGAGTACCACAGGTTAGAAGAGAGTCCTACGGCAACAAGGCGAAGTTTTCGAGAACGATTTAATGTTCCAAAAGGACCCATGCAAAAACCATTCGTTCGCTCTTCGCAAAATTTCAACGAACAGGCAGCGTAACTGATGATCAAGTGGGGCATGTTGGCCGCAAGCAAACCGCAGTTACGCCTGAAAATATCGCCACAGTTTCTGGAATTATTCAGCGAAATCCAATGTCATCCGTCCGTAGAATTGCATCTGAGACTGGTTTGAAGCGTTCCAGCACGCAGAAAGTACTGAGAAAGAGCCTACACATGTTTACATTCAAAATTCAAACGCACCAGGCCATACCCGTACGAGCTGTGCAACAAAGGGTTGCCTTTGCTAATCAGATGCTCACAATGATTGATAGTGAAGGATTTGATGTTGGCTGCATCTGGTTCACAGATGAAGCACACTTCCACCTGAATGGATACGTGAATAAGCAGAAGTGGCGATTTTGGGGTTCCGAAAAGCCATATTGGTGTGAAGCGAAACCCCTGTATTCTAGAGTTACGGTGTGGGCTGCAGTATGCAGCAGAGGCATTACTGGCCCTTTTTTCATTCGAGAAACGGTCACTGGTGCACGTTACGTTGCAATTTTGGAACAATTTGTCGCCACACAGCAAGCGTTAGAGGATCGATGAGGTACTGAATGGTTTATGCAAGATGGAGCCCGACCACATCGGACCGAACAAGTGTTTCGGTTTCTTAAGGAATACTTCGGGAATCTAGTCATTGCTTTGGAATATCCCAAATTTATTGGTGCAGTCATGGATTGGCCTCCCTATTCGCCGGATTTGACTCCCTGTGACTTTTTTTTTGTGGGGCACAGTGAAAGACATGGTCTACCCGAAGCATCCCGCCACGCTGGACGAGCTTTAATCGGCGTTCTCTGTGGCATGTGAATCCATTTTGGTTGAGACACTACGAAATGTGATGGCGAATTTCATTCTTCGTTTGCGCCACCTCTGTAGTGCCAATGGTGAACATTTTGAAAACATTGTGGCGTGATTGTTTGCAAAGATTGTTTTCATACGATTATTTCACTTATGTACGCTGATATGAGCTGTACAGCGTACAGCGCCATCTGTTAGCAGCTTTTGTAACTTATTTCAAACTGCTGTATAAACCTCTTACAGCTTTCACAATAAACATACCGTTTACTGCATTCCTCTATAGATCTTTGTTTTCGAGATATTTAATTTTGAAATCGGGGAGTCCTTTTCTGGACACCCTGTAGATAACTGGAAAGCAAATTTTAGTGACAGCTGTAGTGGAAAAAATAGGAATGACACCATACTAACTTTTATAACGGCTCTTGTATAAGCAAGAACGTTTCGATAAAATCGAGCACTTCTTTCCCCTAAGAGGACATTGTTTTCTCCCGAACGACCGCGAATTTGGTGTTCTGATGAAGCTTTTGTCGATACACGACCGAATTTATGTCCCAGAAAATTGTGAGATATTGGGAAAGTCAAGACTCCCTGTGAAGTCTGCAATTACTATAGTACACGTTGAAGATAATTTTAAAGGCTATTTGCTTCCTCTGTATAAGAAGGTAGTAAACTCCCTGGAAAGCAAACATCTTTGAAGAGACAAGCGTTCTGCATTCCACATGTCAATTTTAAGGCATTTTGGGTACTCATTCGGCATCCAGGGGCAGTAGCTGCATCACCGCTCAACACAGCAGTGTGAGATGCGAACGTCGTCAGGGCCCGAGGGAACCGAAATGTGTTATACCGCTACCACGAGCATACAGACAGTGTCAGTGAAGCTGAACATGTTGACCTGAAGATGTTTCAGCATACTCAGGAAGAGTATCAGCAATATTACCTTGAAATTTTGGATAAACTTTTATAAACTGAAGTAGCTAATTGTTCAGTCCTGCATTTGCGTTGTCAAATTACAAGAAAATTCTTTTTGTTGCGCAATTTGAAAATATTGCTGCTTCAGATTAATCTTTATGGCATGATACTGATGTCATGAATTAAGGTAGTTTTGCCGTGTAAATTGTTGTGTGTCATAGCTTTTTAAAGCACAAGTTGATCGTAATAGTGCGTTTGAGTGAAATAATCTAGTATTTGAGTTAATTTTAGGAAAAATTAACCTTGTCACTGACCACTGTTTTGGCTGTGTCTTCTAGAATCTGAATATTATATTGTGTGTTATATTGCTCACCAAACTAGTCGACAAGTATGAAACAAGTTTTCATGTGTGTTGAACTTGGTAAATTAAAGCTTTTTGCTGAGAAATTTGCCTTTACGGACTTACGCCGTTTCTAAAATGATAGATTCATGGTTTAGTAGCTTTAGCACGAAGTGTTGAACACTTCGCGGAAAGTATGTAGACAATAAGGAGCGACTGTCTACTATTCTTATCGTGTACAATCATTTGACGGATTTAAGTGGGATAACTCTGGTGATTATAGCATAGATGTTTGTGAAAGTGCTGCGCATTGCGGAAACTCAATACACGAAACCATAAAAAAAAAGGAAGCAATAATTAAAAGAAGAACACATCTAAAGGTAGCCTCCAGGAATACAAGAACTGCTGGCAACGAAAGAAAAAGTTATCTGTAGTATAGTTGCAACAAAGGTAGTCTTCAAAAGTAAGTAAGAAAGAAACAGACGACTAAAAATTGGAAGGCTATCTGGAGTGAGGACTTTGAACGAGGATTAAGGTTATCAGCTGGACGCCGTACTTCATTACTTTCGAAAAGTGACTTCCTAGCACGGCGATTATTCTGTGAGGTTTCAGGATTGCCGCCAGGTTATGTTTAATTCTTGCAGCAATATTTCGGCTAGCAACAGTTCAGTCATCTTCAAGTGTTCGCCACTTGGAACTATTAGAGGCCACATCAGCGTGATGGGCAATACAAGAGGTCTTCGCTGGATGTAGTGATTGCAATGGTTTGCGTACGTCTATTTACAATTAATCATTAGCACTTGCTCATCTGGAGAGATTGTGTCGGAAGATACCGGTTTAAGAGCAGCGAAAACCGTGTCAAGGCAAGAGCCAAATGAAAAACGAATTTTCGCGATTGTCGAGTCGGGTAGTAAGAGCAGTAGCGGACTGTTTTCTATCTGCGACAAATCTCGCAACAATTAGCTAAGTGGTGGGTATCATGCAGGCCGATAGTTTTGACGTTGGGCTGCGACTGGATAACTGCACCGACTTGTCGGCCAACATCAACATACCAGTAACAGGTTGGTTCATTATCGGTTTGTGTCCGATAGGTAATATCCCGGATTCGCAATGTAGGGTAGCGTTGCCGGTTTCAGCAGGGGCTTCAGACGTTGTCGGTTGTGAGTGTTAGCCCGACATATGTGGTTATGCCCTTTAAACTTGTTTAAATAAATAAAAATATGGGTGACTGTTTCTGATTGTAAGATGTAAACCGTAATGAACTAAATGAATGAACTAAATGAACTGCGGTAATCCGAAGGCAAAGCTGCGTTGTAGTAATTGTGATGTGAAGGAAGCTCTTACTGTAAAAATTAGCAATATGACTGCAAGAGAGTTACATTAGATCATAGACCTCGAGACTGAAAGTGATACAACACAGAAAGTCTAATTGAATGAGAAGTTATCCCTGATTGAATAAAAAATTTAGTCCTTACCTGTATTGTGCATATATCTGGATACTACTTGCAGTACTGCTCCGTCTTAAGCGCCGCTTGCAGAAGCTGCAAATTACTGCATAGGCGCACCGAGACTTAAGGTGCAATGAGATATGTTAGTTGCACAGCTATTTTCCGTATACACTTTTCCTTTATTTTTGAACAAGGCCATGATCAATTATAAATTTGAGAAGAAAGGTGAAAATTAAGTGTGGGCATAAATGACATCAAGTTTTGTGTATATTGAGAGGAAATGCTCGCGGTTGATTTTAAACTTAATGAACGTCGTAACAACCAAACACTTTCCTATCTATGAGATCTAGCAATTCTCAGGATAATAACCAATTTAGTCCGATGGCGCAGGAATAATGAGAAAATATATTCACCTCCGACACTCCACTTGTGCTCTAAACAGTTCCATTAAACTACATTCACAAATTATTTTCCGTTAGAAATGATATAATCATGTCCATTAAACACATTGATAGTTTAAGAGTTTACACTCCAAACAACTTCACCATTGCTTCCTCACTGCAACACAGCTTAACATTATCTGCCCTTTCGCCTCCGCCCACGCTGAACAGTTTCTGTTATACAGCTTTACAATATCGCTGCTAGCGCACGATCATTTCAGATACCAAAATTTTAACCGAAACCTATTACGCTAGCTAGCTGTATGTGGCAGCTTATACTTCTACCAATGGTTGTATTTACTGCTCTTGGTCTAAAAATTTAATGGTTGTTCGGGTATCTAGTTATTGTACGGTCGTGTGGCATGTTTTTTGAATACTTAGGGTTTGAAGGCGGTATTCCTTGTGAAGTCCCACAGTGCCGGTATAGCTTGGCTCGTTGGTAGTTACGCTTAGCACTTTATTGTCTATGACTTACTGGCGGCGCAGGCGTGTAGGAACTTCACATCCCCAGAAGTGAACTGTACGTCAGAGGCCTCACCAGTGTCATGTATATCGACTTAGACATCCTCTAATGTTTCCCTATTGAGCATTGGGTAAAGTTGCTCGAGCCACGCGTCCGCTCTGTTGGAAACTCGTGGCTCCGCCCGTTTGTGTTTCTGGCCCCAACCCCAGACGAGGTATGTGACGTTCTCTCGGAACGTCATCGGGCGTTAACGTAGAATCGGGGAGGAGAGGGAAAGAAAAGGAAAAAAACTTGAAAGGGAAAGGAATAGAATGATAAAGACGTTAAGGGACGTGAGAATGACTTCCATGGTATTTGAGGCAGCTGTAGAGAAACTTATTGGAATAAAGAAAGCAGGTAATTGATGTAGGTTACAACTTCTACTGAGGAGAGGTTAGCACAGAAGAGAAATTCGTGGTGGATCGCCGAAACCAGTGACGGAACATGAAAAAAGCAAAATCTGAAGTGTTGTTGCACATTGAAGTACTTTAGTCTGCGTAGTCGTACATAATGTGTAAGAAGCCAGTAAATGTTAGGGTTTGTGCAGCGGTGTGTGTATTTCGCTATGAGGTAGTTAAAGGATTGTGTTGCCTGTGTAAGCGGGGATACTGCTAGACGTAGACAACTTCCAGGGTTTGTGGGCTTGTGTATGTATACCATCTCCGGTTCTTTCGGTGCCGGAGCGGCGATACAAAAGGCGAATAAAAGATACCTGGAGCAGGCGTTTGTGTAGTTCAGGCCACCCGCAATGGGTTCACGATATAATGTTCGCGTAATACAACTGCGTCCTGGGACATAAACACTGCCAAGGTCAGCCGATCTCTTGTGAGCGCCATACGTTTATTATGTAAGATAACAGACATCTTTTGCTTTCTTGTGAAGATATAAAATTTAAAAGGGGCCCTACGGAAGTGGGAAGTCCCTACGACGTATCAGCGCAGAGTGCAATGCGCGGCGCTTAAAGGAAGCGCGGGAGGAAGAGAAGAGGCCTGCAGCACGCGGGAATGACCGACGCGAACGGGTCCCTGGTACTGCCTTCGACGTCCCTACCAAAGGACGGGCGATTCCCGCCGGGGAAGTGTGCAACAACAGTTGCGGGAACTGCGAGCCATCGACTCTTTTATACTTAACGCTTAAGAGCGTCAGTATATGTTTTACAAACGGCAGTTACGCCTTAGCTTATTTGCGACCACTCCGTAGAGCTATCCTCGGGCAGCTACGCCATATGCAGAGAGCAACCGCCCGCCCTGGTTGGCTACTCCACTGCGAACAGAGACCGCTAGTTCACGGTGTCGGCTTTATAGCAAAAATAGGCGCGGTGACGCATGCGCATTGGCGGGCGCCACAGTAGCGTCCTCTGTCGAAATCCGCGCCCTCTGCAAATACTGTGCCATCTGTGGCGCGCAGGCGCATGCGTGAAGGTGGAAACTACGTGTGCGCCCTCTGTCGAAAAGCGCGCTCGCAGCTCTAAAAACAAAGGTCAAACGTCGGTAGACGTGCCATTACGAATAAACTGTTTTCTCTCATAACAAATTAAGGGGCTCCGGAACGCCCTATACTTGCAATGTTAAAATAACGCTTATAAATTACATGTTTCCTCACAAAGTATTTGAGGTAGGAAGTTGAACTTTTTACAGATTATTTATTGGAATATGGGCTACAACTTAACACAGGGATTTTACAAAATTTTAGTTCAGTTATTAAAGATGATTTTTTTTCAATTGTAATGAAAATTCACAACATTTTTTTGCAATTTTTTATTTATATATTCAAAAATATACAGATTTTTGGAAAAAGGCTGTGTTAAATTATGCAGAAGCTACTGTGTAACATTTACTGAAAGTTTGAAACAAATGTGTTTGGAAGATCCTTAGAAAACATGTAATTAGTATGAGAAAATAAAAGTTTTGGGAATCGAGCGACAAAGATTCGATTAACTTTTTAGTGCATTCCAGGTCCATAGGATAGATTATCTTCATCCTCTGCAAACTCCTCCTCCAGCTTCCTCTTGTTCCTCCTCCTGTTTACTCTTGCTTGTATTTCTAGACTCTTTACAGCCCTGTCTGCAGCCCGAAGGCGTTCCTTGTCTAAAGCAAGCATCGCTCGTACCATGTTAGAACCTAGCTTCATTCCCATTTTCTTCAGTTGCAGTTACTGCAACACTCTTCCAAAAGGTGGTCATGTATGAACACTTATCACATTTCAGTTGTATTTCACTGGCAAGTCCTACGTGCTTTTTTATGGAGAGTTCCAGACCAACTTCACTACAATGAATACAACTTACACAGTTTGAAAAAATTCCTTTGAGAACCGACATATCAAATATTTCATTCACATCCGATTCGCCCATAAGACATTCATAGTTTTCACTCATTGAACCAAGCTTCTTCTGTGAAGTATTTTCTTTCCCACTTTGACTGCCATGGGCAGGTGTACTTGAGAGGTTAGGTTCACTCACTTGGATATCGTCTTTATTGTTTACAGTAATAACACATACCTTTGGCTTTCCAACAATTCTCCTTTTCTTAAAAGCCTTCAGAGGATTTCTAATAACTTTACTTTTACTCATTATTATACTTCAACAAAACAGAGACTCAAGAAACAGAATTAATTACGAATATTTTCGAGATAACGACAGAGTAAATAAACATGAAACAATCGACAATCACACCAGCGATATATATTGAACCATCACAGGTTAGCCACAACACCTACTTTATCTCACATCACTAAAATGTACCTGATGAACACGGACGTTAATAATAACACCATTTGACAGCAGTTTAACAGCGCCACAGTGGGTCACGCCCATGTAGAACACATTTCTGAAAAAAATTTAAAAGTAGTTGTAGTCTTCGGAATTGAATAAATTATATATCTATTAAAAGGTAATAGTCTGCAGATTCAGAAAACGCAAAAAAGTAAAAATTGAACTTTTCATGATTTTGAGCCTTTCCGGAGCCCCTTAAGTAAATCACCGCGTCCCACGCCTTGTTGAGTTGAAAACCGCCATCACCATTTACAAGATCTTGCGCTAGACGTATTTCCATAGATTCTTCTGCGCTTGCCAGCGGAAATTGTGGCACGAACGAAATGTGATCCAGCTGCAAATCCCGGAACCTCATAGAATATTTAGTACATTTTAGGTTAGGCTTTACCGTGACTGTTATTGACATTAAATGAAACAACAAGTTTACTGTTACCAGTTACCGTTTTATTTATTTCCACGACACGTTTCAAAGGTTTAAACCTCCATCATCGGGTGGATTTACATTACTTAGTATGACATTTGGGTGGGTGTGTTGTGTTACGATTTTTTTTTTTTTTGAGGAACTTGTGGCACTGCCTAGTGGAGAAACAAGACACTATTTCAGAACATGGTTTTGGATTTCTTCTGACAAAATCCCAATCAAATAGTCTCATCTATGTATGACTTTACTGCTGTAGCCAATATCATTATTGTACTTCAATTCTGTAACATTTCACCTGATTGTTAATAACAAGTATGAAGTTTAAGCCATTTTAACATTTCACCTGATTGTAAGAACGAGTACGAATGTTAAGCTGCTTTAACTTGTCAAAATTGACACCGGTGTGTCAGACCCACCATACTTGCTCCGGACACTGCGAGAGGGCTGTACAAGCAATGATCACACGCACGGCACAGCGGACACACCAGGAACCGCGGTGTTGGCCGTCGAATGGCGCTAGCTGCGCAGCATTTGTGCACCGCCGCCGTCAGTGTCAGCCAGTTTGCCGTGGCATACGGAGCTCCATCGCAGTCTTTAACACTGGTAGCATGCCGCGACAGCGTGGACGTGAACCGTATGTGCAGTTGACGGACTTTGAGCGAGGGCGTATAGTGGGCATGCGGGAGGCCGGGTGGACGTACCGCCGAATTGCTCAACACGTGGGGCGTGAGCTCTCCACAGTACATCGATGTTGTCGCCAGTGGTCGGCGGAAGGTGCACGTGCCCGTCGACCTGGGACCGGACCGCAGCGACGCACGGATGCACGCCAAGACCGTAGGATCCTACGCAGTGCCGTAGGGGACCGCACCGCCACTTCCCAGCAAATTAGGGACACTGTTGCTCCTGGGGTGTCGGCGAGGACCATTCGCAACCGTCTCCATGAAGCTGGGCTACGGTCCCGCACACCGTTAGGCCGTCTTCCGCTCACGCCCCAACATCGTGCAGCCCGCCTCCAGTGGTGTCGCGACAGGCGTGAATGGAGGGACGAATGGAGACGTGTCGTCTTCAGCGATGAGAGTCGCTTCTGCCTTGGTGCCAATGATGGTCGTATGCGTGTTTGGCGCCGTGCAGGTGAGCGCCACAATCAGGACTGCATACGACCGAGGCACACAGGGCCAACACCCGGCATCATGGTGTGGGAAGCGATCTCCTACACTGGCCGTACACCACTGGTGATCGTCGAGGGGACACTGAATAGTGCACGGTACATCCAAACCGTCATCGAACCCATCGTTCTACCATTCCTAGACCGGCAAGGGAACTTGCTGTTCCAACAGGACAATGCACGTCCGCATGTATCCCGTGCCACCCAACGTGCTCTAGAAGGTGTAAGTCAACTACCCTGGCCAGCAAGATCTCCGGATCTGTCCCCCATTGAGCATGTTTGGGACTGGATGAAGCGTCGTCTCACGCGGTCTGCACGTCCAGCACGAACGCTGGTCCAACTGAGGCGCCAGGTGGAAATGGCATGGCAAGCCGTTCCACAGGACTACATCCAGCATCTCTACGATCGTCTCCATGGGAGAATAGCAGCCTGCATTGCTGCGAAAGGTGGATATACACTGTACTAGTGCCGACATTGTGCATGCTCTGTTGCCTGTGTCTATGTGCCTGTGGTTCTGTCAGTGTGATCATGTGATGTATCTGACGCCAAGAATGTGTCAATAAAGTTTCCCCTTCCTGGGACAATGAATTCACGGTGTTCTTATTTCAATTTCCAGGAGTGTATATTCGACACCTCAAAACAAACACCTCCAAATGATTTAAACAATTATTCTGTAATAATGTTGTTACGATGTATATTCTTTGAACTTCGCGATTATGTCTTCTCTTCTGCTATAGTAATATTTCACCCAGCAGATTCTAGACACCATATTTGTTTACAAATGTGACAGTATACATGTGATGTGTTACGACAGCGAAAGGAACTTGTCAACACTGGAGGTACTCTAGTTTACTTATTTTATGTTTACCTTTAGATATAAGTTAATTTTTTGTCAGAAGAGATCCAATACCATGTTCTGAAATAGTGTCTTGCTTCTCCACTAGGCAGTGCCACAAGTTCCTCCAAAATATCGTAACACAACACACACACAAATTTCATACTCACTAACGTAAATCCACCCGGTGATGGTTTAAAGGTTTGAAATTCGTCGTGGAAATAAATAAAACGGTGACTGGTAACAGTAAACTCGTTGTTTCATTTAATATTCAGTACGTTGGGAAAACCTCAAGAATCACATACCAAAGATTATTAGCAGCAGTTCGTTCATATAAATAACGAGCAAAATTTGTGGTTGGACAAAAAGTCTGTAGGCTGTAGAGCAGCGTAGTAAGCTGCTGCCGGCCCGCCCCCTTCGGGAGGAATTGAAAATCAATAAAGAAAAAAAAAATGGTTGGACTGTGGATTTGTCAGCGGTCAGGATGAAGGAATGGATCCTTGCAGTTCATGTTGCACATTAATAACGTGGTAGTAAATATAGATAATACCTTCACAGTTTTTGTAGGTCATTCATTTGTCTGTAACAGAGCATTGGCCTAAAAGAGCGGTACGTACATTCTTTTGCGTCTTGAGAAGATTTAAAAGTGGAGCAAAGACAGGGAACTCACTTTAAATGTGCAGAAATGTAAAATTGCGTACTTGAAAGGATAAAAACACGTAGTATTCCATGGTTGGGATGAATTTCGAGCCGACTGCCGAATGATTCTACTGCCACCAACATACATTGAGGCCGGTCGGTGCGGCCGAGTGGTTCTACGCGCTTCAGTCTGGAACCGCTCAACCGCTACTGTCGCAGGTTCGAGACCTGCCTCGGGCATGGACGTGTGTGATGTCCTTAGGTTAGTTAGGTTTAAGTAGTTCTAAGTTCTAGGGGACTGATGACCTTAGAAGTTAAGTCCCATAGTGCTCAGAGCCAACTGAACCATACATTGAGCATTAGGACCACGAAGATAACATACGAGAAAGCAGGACTCATACACAGGAATATAGACAATCGTTTTTCCCTCGCTCTATTCGCGAGTGGAACAGGGAAGGAAATCACAAATAGTGGTACAGAAGACCCTCCGCCATGCACCGTACAGTGGCTTGAGGGGTGTCTATATAGATGTAAGTTGCGATGTCAAAGAGTCTCAGCTGGAATCGGTCAAATCGTACAAATAACTGGATGTAACAATTCGTGGGGATATGAAATGGAGCCATCACATAGACTCCGTCGGAGTCAAAGCAAATGGCAGACTTACGTTCATTGGTATAATACTTGTAAATGCCGTAAGTCTACAGAGGAGAGTGTTTACAAAATACTCAGCTCCCACCTGAGAATATCCTCAGGAATGTTACATACCAAATAGAAGTATCAGGGGATACTGAGCGTATTCAAAGGACAGAGAGAAATTTGTTAACATCGAATATTGATTTAAGTGTTAGGAGGTCTTTGCTGAAAGTATTTGAATGGAGTGTAGCCATGTATAGAAGTGAAACCTGGACGATAAACAGTTCAGACGATAAGAGAATAGAAGCTTTAGAACTGTGGTGTTACAGAAGACTGCTGAAGATTAGGTGGGTAGATAAAGTCACAAATGAGGGGGTATTGAACAGAATTGGGGAGAAAAAAAATTGTTACACAACTTGACTAGAAGTAGGGATCAGTAGATAGGACAAATTCTAAGACGACAAGGGATCACCAACTTAGCATTTGAGGGTATGCGGGATAAAAATCGTAGAGGGAGACGGAGAGAGGAATACAGTAAGCAAATTCAGAAGGATGTGATTTGCAGTAGACTTACGGAGATGAAGTTGCTTGTACAGCGCACATTAGCGAGGACAGCCTTATCAGACAAGTCTCCCGACTTAAGACCAAAACAACAACAAAATGAAAATTTATAGAAGTATAATTATGGAACTGCATACTTACTATGTGCTACTGATGACTCATTGGTTGGTTGGTTGGTTGGTTGGTTGACTTTGGGTAAGGGGACAAACAGTAAGGTCATCGGACCCATCTGACTTGGAAAGGATGGCGAAGGTAGTCGCCCGTGCCCTTTCAAATCCCGCCATTTGGCTGAAGCGATGTAGGGAAATCACGGAAAACCTAAATCAAGATGGCAGGTTGCGAGTTTGAACCGTCGTCTTCCCGAATGCGTGTCCAGTGTGCTAACCACTGTGACACCTCGCTTGGTTGACGACTCGTTGAGAGTATTATTGACACTCTACTAAAGAGACTGCCTACAATGCGCTTGTCCGTCTTCCTTTGGTATTCCGTTGCGCGGTGTGGGATCCTAACCAGAAAGGATTAACAGAATACGCTGAGAAAGTTCAGAGAAGGACAGCACGTTGTGTATTATCGAGAAGCAATGACAGGGGCAGGAAGTGTCCCGGACATGATACAGTATTTGGGGTGAACATCATTGAAACAAAGGCGTTTCTCGTTGTTGCGGGATGTTCTCACGAAATTTCAGTCACCAATTTTCTCCTCCGAATGCGAAAATATTTTGTTGACGACGACGTGCATAGGGAGAAGCGATCATCACAATAAGATAAGGGAAGTCGTAAAGATATAGGTGTTCGCTATTTCCGCGCGCTGTTTGAGATTGGAATAATAGAGGATTATTGTGAAGGTGGTTCGATGAACCCTCTGCCAGGAACTTAAGTGTCATTTGCAGGGCATCGGTGTAGATGTAGAAATTGTCGAAAGTTCGCTTTCTGGGCCTTGGTTGCGCCATTTCATCTTTTTATTTTTTTAATGATGTGGGGAATTAAAGACAGTTGCGATTGCCTTAAAGAAAAGGCGTTGTGATCATTTGTGCCGAACATAGATTTCTCTACAAAAAGATTTGAGCAGATGTAGCCCATTGTAGTTTGCAACAGTTCGTAACGTCTCGTATTTGCTGCCCATCTCTAAGTCAGGTCCTGTAACTTCGTTTCGCGCAGCTGAACGCTAAACACACTTCAGGCTAAACAAATTGGAAAGAAGAAATTAAACGAATCAGCAAATGAAGCAGTTCAATTTCCACATATTTCCTCTTAATGTTCTGACCACCGTCAATATTGCTGCCGAATTTACCTTGGTTGCCGCAAGGAGCGCTGTAACTCGTCTGTTAGCAACTCTGTGAAATGTAAACTCTTTGGCTGTACCCGTCGTAGCTGTGAGGGGGTCTCGTTGAAAGTGTGTGTGCGCTCGGGCCGCCATTTTGTTGACAGCAGTTGCGAGCGCGGTGGTAAACAAATACGGTAGCGGCAGGCGGGCTGCTTACGGGTGTCAACGGCGGAGATGCGGTCGGGAAAGTTTCCCTAGCCGAGACGTGTTCGTCGCCATTGGCAGAAGACGGAAGACTGTACGAAGCAGGTATTTCTCATCTGTAATTGCTCTGTGTTTCCGTATGTGTGTGATAGAGGGCGTTGTTTTGTACCCGTTGCTTTCCGTGAGACTGCCCATAGCCTGCGAAGTTTTTGCATTTGCGTCTCCCACTGCCAGTAGGTAATCCCTTTCAGCACATATTTTATCTTGGTAAACAAAATAAAATCGGCCAAGTGCAAGTACGACCGGCGCATTGACGGTTCAATACAAACTTAATTACGTGTGCAGTAAGTTAATCCATTCAGGGAATAAAAATGTCAGATTTCTGCCGGTTACCGTCATAGCTACTGGAAATATATTGATCACGGGAATTCCAACACCATATCAAAGTCTCTGTAGTAGTTTCGCAGACTCGCCCGGACATAAAAGAAAAAGGGAGCAGGGGACTTCAGTTTATACGTGTAGGGAGAGAATATTTAATGAAATTTTTATTCACTTTCTAAAACATGACAACTTGAATTCTATGTTTGCATGCAGCAATGGTCGTCTTTCATGCTTTTGACGGATGACTGCACTGTAAGTTCTAATTGCAAGAGAAATTTTTCTGATACAATTAAAGTTGAACAAATGCAAGATTTTTTGCTTTGCTCGTATTCCGAAACCTTCCTTCCTTGCCAAATTCCATGATTGTGGCTCAACGGAAAGCATCCTATACATTTTGATGAGTTGACTTTTGGAGTATGAAAATATGCGACACAAATGTTCGTATCTTTTGTTTGCATTGACTTAAACGCTTATAATTTTTGCATCGCCTAGCGACCATAGTCGTAAATGTTACATAAATTAAACTTAATACACCAGCCTGCTCTAGAGAAAGACGGGGACTAGTGCAGCAGGGGATACAACCCGTCGGCTTTGAACAATGACGTCACAAGTCGCCAGAGAGCATGTATTACAGAGATGAAAGAGCTGAGGATAATGTTGAGAAACAAAGGAATGCGAGAGAGATAAACATTCATCTTGTCAAAAGCATAAGTGTTTTTTGACTTAAAAAAAAAATCTCACGAGATAGAATAAACTGATCCTACTTTATTAAGCAATATCTTGTCAAAAGCCGAGAAGCGATTGTTCTTAATGTTCTAGCTCCCTTCAGTACGTAATAAGTGTTTTTTGACTTTAAAAAAAAAATCTCACGAGACAGAATAAACTGATCCTACTTTATTAAGCAATAGTGTTTTTTTTTGGCTTTTTAAAAAAAAATCTCACGAGATAGAATAAACTGATCCTACTTTATTAAGCAATATCTTGTCAAAAGCCGAGAAGCGATTCTTCGTAGTGTTGTAGCTGCCTTCAGTAGCTGATAAGTGTTTTTTGGCTTTTAAAAAAAAAATTTCACGAGATAGAATAAACTGATCCTACTTTATTAAGCAATAGTGTTTTTTTTTGGCTTTAAGAAAAAAAATCTCACGAGATAGAATAAACTGATCCTACTTTATTAAGCAATCAGTAAAAAAACGAAATTGAAACATAACAGCAAAAGCTTATTAGAACACAGAACTGCTTTATTATCTATGCCTCGAAGTGAAGACATTACGATCTATGACTAAGGAATGACGTCATTGTTCAAAGCCGACGGGTTGTATCCCCTGCTGCACTAGACCCGAAAGACGTATTAAGAGGGTCGGATAGACGAATAAAAATGCCAAAAAAAATTTTTCGTGTTATGTAGTTATAAGGTATTGAATTTTTTCCCTTACTGCTGCTGTGAAACCTTACTTCTCTAATTTTATGATACAAGGTCAACGGGGAAGCGCCTCCTAGGTTTTGATGAGTGAGTTTTAAAGTATCATGTGTGAAATACGAGTAAATTGCTATATCTTTTAACTGCACTGATTTGAAAGCTTACATATTTTACACCTCCAAGGGACCAGAAATCTTATTATATGACCTTAGTTTGAACTTGCTACGTCTATCCATTCCTGAGAAAGGTGTTTTAAGTCGGACAGGCAGACCGACCGACCGTCGGTACATATTGAGATACGGAACCATAAAAGTGAAATAGCGATGCCAGATGACACGTGAGTTGACTATTAACGAACCATGACGTTTCTACTGAAAAAAAAATCCTCCCTGAGGAGTCTGTGTTTTCCTACATCTACATTTATATGCACTAGTATCGCCTGTACTCAAAATTCGACCAAATACGTCAGTGGATCTGGTCTGTGGCAGTAAATGTCGTCTATCTTGGTGTCTGAAATTTTAGCTGCAGAACTGATCCCTGGCTAATACTGCACTCCAGCTACGTGTATTCTTGAAATAATTCTTTCATTTTTTTCGATCATTTGAAGGGAGTCTTTCATACATTACGTTAAAAAATTAATTTTTTTAATGGCGCCCAATTAACGTTTCCCTCGTGACAGCACAGTGTAGATGCAGCTCTATCGCGGAACGTCACCTCAGAAGCGAAACGATTTGCATTACAGAATCTGTACTTTAAATTCATCAGACCGCAATTACAGTGCTCAAAATTATTTGAAATTCCAGTGCACATTTAAATGTATTTCAGAACGACGATAGAATTATTATGCAGCACCTGCATTATTCCTACTACTTGCTCTACGCTGAAATTGTATCCCTCTAGCTCTTCGTCTTTCAGTTCGACCCCTTAATGTTCTTGAGTCATAACCTAAAAGAAAATAGTTTCCTTGTATTAAGGGACGTTGTAGCTATCAAAATGAAGATACTTAAAATTACGAACGCTCTAAATTTTGTGGTGAACGTTTGTTGTCCCCGACGGCTTCGTTACTGCGTTTAGTTTTCCAACGTTGACAACATCGACGTGGCAATTACGACATTGTAGCTGTCCGGCATGCGTGTGTTGCTGCAAATGAACACAAACGTCGCTAGAATGCAACTTCACGAAATGTTGTTTCTTTGTGTCATTTTTACCGTATCACCTGATCGTTAAGCGTGTTACAATGTGGTGGCTATGTCAGATACAAAAGGAAAACTTTTCTCATGCGTTTGTGTCTACTTCCTTTTACCTGTACTAATGGCTATGTGGCTATGTATACACATGATTTTTTCTTTTGCGTACATCTACCGCAAAGTTACTTGTATACATAATTGTCTCCCTGTATAATTTTGAAAATCGGTAATTCAGTTTTTGATGACGTATTATTATGATCGTTAAATAAATAAATGTCCATATTGGTGTTACTTTCTCTAAGCAGAAATTCAGTCCAGCTTTGCCTCTTCACTCTGACCCGATAGCATTCTTCTCCTAGGCATACCCGAAAACAGTTTCCACCTAATGAGGGGAGTCGAAGTCGTAATCATTCAAAATGAAGAAATTAAAAATTAGCTTACTTCGAATTTTCTTTTAATGGCGGCAAATCACCTTGCAGTTACTTACATAAAAGCAAACGAAATAACGACGCCAATATACGTTATTTACAGACTTCGTTACTACGATTTGTTGATTTTCATTCTGCTATCATCGACCTAGCAGTTGTCGCACTGTAGCTGTCCGGTATGCATATATTACTGCAAATCGAAGTGAACACGAAAGCCCCTAGAATGCGATTTTATGAAGTGTTACTTTTGCGTGTCATTTCTACCACAGCAATTGATCGGTGTGCAGGGCAGAGATTGGTAGCTCTTCAATTTGCGATGTTCAGGCATTGCAGATTTTAATGCATGACAGGAAATGTAACGTAGTTGTTATGAATATGAGAGCTATTTCCTTTTACCACTCTTAACGACTGCATACGCACGTTATAGTTTCTTTGTGCACATCTGTGGCAAAGTACCTTTCGAATTACGTAAGAATCATTGGCATCCTTGTGCAGTTAATATTAAAAATCGGTACTTCAATTTTCGTAATCACGTTTTATGTTACTTTGCAAACCTCTCCGAAATGGCATGAAACGCGAGAATGAATTTTCAAACACATGTACGCACAACTTAAGAAGCCTCACCTTACCATCACTATCCCTCAAAACGTAGCAAGTAGAGTTCGAAGGGATTTTTGACGTCTGAGCTCTTCCGTGAGCCGGTCTATCCGGAGGCTACACGAGTATGTGCTGTGCCCCTATTTGTATGCGTTCGTTAGGGGGATCTGTTCAGCAACATGAAAAGTCTGTGTGCTCTTCGTAATGTGACTTCATACGCTACGTAAATGACATCCACTGTGTTTCCGTCTGAATGTTTCATTCGTGATGTCGCTTGTTTTCTTTACCACTATGCCGCTTACTCATTGTGGGTGATAACTTAGGTCTGGCTGTGTACTACGGCTGTATGGGTCTAGTGCGCATGAAGTGTGTATTGAAGGTCGTAATACTACTGTTCTACTTCCAACTTTTCGTATGACCATGGTGGGGACTGCTTGGAGTCTGTTACTTCAGGAAATGTTAATGTAGACTAGGGCTGTTGACAAGATACCTGTATAGCAATGACGTCGACATTTCTTCCTGAAAATATGGATATATGCGTGTGGTATTTTTTCCAAAATATATCGAAATAAAAATGACAAAAGTACCAATATTTTTATTTTGTATTTTTTTTTTTTTGAAATTTTCGGTAAATATGTTATTTTGAAATTTACAACATAGCTCTACTTGGGTCGACAGAAGCGTCCGATCCCACGCGTCGGCTTTGACCCGTGACGTAAGGGTGTCGTGTGTGACGTCATGACGGCGCGGAGTTTGGTTTGAGTGTGGCTGTCTCCAGTTCTGTTTTATCTTATTTTATTTAGTTTTCTGATCTGTTCGTTCTATCTCGTGAGATTTTTTAAAATTTAAAAACACTTATGACTTATTTTAATTATGTTTCCTCGAATTTCTGTTTTAGATTATTATATTTATCTTACTGATCTGTTCGTTCTATCCCGCGAGATTTTTTTTTTTTTTGAAAAGACAGAAAACACTAATCAGCTACTGAAGCATCTTTATCTTCTATGGGTCTTCACTTACACGTTGTAGCTACGCAAGGCGTCTAAATTTGTTTATATTTAGTTTGCCCCCACCCAAACACCCCATATCCCGCGCTTGTCCCGTTAGTGTCATTAGGCTTCTTGTGGAAAGTGTGTGTGTGTTTTTGTTTCCGCCATATTTGTGACGTCATGGGTCAAAGCAGACGGGTGGGATCGGACGCTTCCGTATTTCCCTCTACTTTCGACGTGTGAAGGAGTACTACTTTTTGAGCTCCCATCACGTCCAGTCTTCTTCTTTGGCTGTGTGAAGCAAGTTGTCCGACGGCACTGGAACGGGGGAGGGGGGGGGGGGGGGGGGGGGGGAATGGAATAACAAGATTTACGATGTGGAGAAATAGCACAAATTACGTTAAAAAAATTTTTAACGCAACTAATATGCCATCCACATCCCCATCCCCATTCTTAAACACAGCTACTGAAAAAGATTTTTGGTAAGGACCCATGGGAGCTGAAAAAGATGACCATAAGCTGACAAGATTGGTTTTTGCCGTGAGGGATATGCTGACGCAATCTGCGCTACCAACACCAACGGCAGCGGGTAGCTTAACCACGCAGCTTTGAGACTACGTCTGCTACGTCGCGGATGGTTGCAGAAATGAAAAAAAAGTCGGCATGAAGCTTTGCGGACAAATCCGGTATGTGACGAAACCGAACGACGGAGCCATCGGACGCTTTTTATTGTGCCACTTACGCATGCAGTCACCATTATCAGCAAAGTGGTCATCGCCAACTGTGAACGTGCATCTTTTCCCTTTCAGTTCTTGCTGTAATGGGCATAGGCAGACTGCTAGGTTGTTGAATTATAGAATATCCAATAATAAATCGATACTTAAAAAACTACAGGTCTAAAACGGGCAGTACGTTTACAATGCGCAGCCGATATCTTTATTGGCCAGTACGTCTATATTTTTTTTCGTCTGTATATCGATACCTTTTTAGATATATCGAGCGCCGATAATAATTTTTAAATATCAATATATCGGATTGCCGGTATTTTTGAAAATACCAACAGTCCTAGTGTAGACCAGAGGTATCAACCTGCGGTCCGCGGAACGCATGGGCCCCAAAACAAGTCTCAGTGCGGCCCAACACGAGAGCATCTATCAAACTATCGGTAAAAAAAACGTCAAATTTCGATTATGTAAGGTTGTGATAAGTAGAATATCTGAAACTCACGCCACAAGATGTTGTTCTATGTTTTTTTCCAGCAGTTACTGTTAGTGTTAAGTATATCATGTGTAGCCCAAAAATATCCGTCCTCTTCAAATGTGGGCCATGTGAGCTAAAACGTAGGATACCCTTGGGCTATATAGAGATGAAAGACTGACATGTAGCATAGCCTGACATCTAGGTTAGTTTCGATGGTGATACTTTGGTTTTAAATGAAGACAAACATGAAGGTCTAGGTTACTTTGG
The DNA here is from genome assembly GCF_021461395.2 of Schistocerca americana. Taxonomy (NCBI): domain Eukaryota; kingdom Metazoa; phylum Arthropoda; class Insecta; order Orthoptera; family Acrididae; genus Schistocerca; species Schistocerca americana. The sequence goes on from NC_060128.1 coordinate 130,976,016, forward strand.
AGGGCGATATTTTGGTTTTAGATGAAAACAGAGATTACAGGTTGATCTGAAGTCTTGCCTGAGGTCTGTGTTGGTTCGTTAGATGATAGTCGGCTTCTGAATAAAGTCGGAGATGTCAGTCTAATCTGTAGCGTAGTCTGTGGGATTGGCCACTTCGGAAGATGAGCGTCTGGCCTTAAATAAAGACAGAGATGACAGTGCTGTGTAGTATTGCCCAAGATCTAGGTTAGTTTGCAAGTTTAAATGAGAAAGATGTCTGAAGTGTGGCGTAGGCTTAGGTCTAGGTTAGTCTCGAAGGTGGTGGACTTATTTTTAATAAAGACAGGGACGAAATATTGATCTTTAGTGTAGCATGGGGTTTAGGTTACATTGCACAATGATTATAAATGAATACAGAGGTTATAGACTGATCTGTAGCTTAACGTGATATCTAGATTACTTTGGAAGGTGATAGTCCAGTTTAAAATGGAAACGAGGCTAGTACGTAGCGTAGCCTTACGTCTAGGTTAATTTAGTAAGGGATGATCTGGTTGTGAGTTTTACAAACCCTTCTAGGTGCCTTTACAAGCGTTATTTACATACACGCCGTATTTTATAATTCCCTGGTGAATAGCTCTTACATTTCTACTGTCGCCCAGTTTCATGTTTTTTAATGTTTTCTACTGCATTAACGATTCGAACTCCTCTGTCGAAATTCCCCTATTCTCTTTTAACTCTTGTTACTTTAGCGATTGAGATTTTCGCTCTGCAGCGGAGTGTGCGCTGATATGAAACTTCCTGGCACATTAAAACTGTGTGCCGGACCGAGACTCGAATTCGGGACCTTTGCCTTTCGCGGGCAAGTGCTCTACCAACTGAGATGCCCAAGCACGACTCACGGCCCGTCCTCACAGCTTTACTTCTGCCTGTACCTGGTCTCCTCCCTTCCAACCTTTACAGAAGCTCTCCTGCGAACCCTGCAGAACTAGCACTCCTGAAAGAAAGGATATTCGGAGACGTGGCTTAGCCACATTCTGGGGGGATGTTTCCAGAATGAGATTTTCAGAATATTTTCACGCTGCAGCGGAGTGCTAGTTCTGCAGGGTTTTCAGGAGAGCTTCTGTAAAGATTGGAAGGTAGGAGGCGAGGTACTGGCGGAAGTAAAGCTGTGAGGACGGAGCGTGAATCGTGCTTGAGTAGCTCAGTTGGCAGAGCACTTGCCCGCGAAAGGCAAAGGTTCCGAGTTAGAGTCTCGGTGCGGCATAGAGTTTTAATCTCGTTACTTCGGTTTTTATTTTACCAATGTTTTCACGTTGCTTGTGCCATCGAGTGGTCGCTCATTGAGGCTCCTTATCCCCGCCAGGTTTCTAACGACACAGGCCTGTCGGATGGTACCGCTTGTTTACTGACCCTGAATATCCCCCTTTACTCCTGTGTGCTGTGGGTCCCGCCCTCTTGAGCTGTTTTGTACAACAGATCCCACGAATGTTCTACGAGCTGAATTATTTTCCCAGTATCCTATCACTAAACCGAAGTCTGCCACCTGTTTTACCTTCCTGATATTACAAACATCTGTTCCTCTAGTTCTGAAGGCGATTCATTTTCCGAACTTTCGTGCAGCATCACAGTTTCTTTATATTATTTTGGACTGCGTGACCACTAGGTGCCAGTTGAGCCGTAATCATGGCCTGCATATCAAAGGAAACGATTAGCATACCTTCAAACTCCGAATAGTTCATGTACGCCCTCTTCTCTTATACAACATGGTGAATATAGAGTGAACGCACTGCGTCTTGTGGTTTGGGTTTTACTTAACAATCCGCGCCATCGACGATGATCATACTCGTGAACGACATGTCAAAATGGTTCAAATGGCTCTGAGCACTATGGGACTTAACATCTGTGGTCATCAGTCCCCTAGAACTTAGAACTACTTAAACCTAACTAACCTAAGGACATCACACACATCCATGCCCGAGGCAGGATTCGAACCTGCGACCGTAGCAGTCCCGCGGTTCCGGACTGAGCGCCTAGAACCACGAGACCACCGCGGCCGGCAACGACATGTCATTTCCAAAGAAACATCTGTCAGCTGCCATTACATAATTGTACTATTCGATTGATGTTCAAGCTTAGCCCATCAACGGGGGGCAAAATATGTTATTTACATCCGGTTCGCATTATTCCATTACATCTTCCTGATACCGCAGGATAAGTCAGGGTCTTGAATGGACTTCGTGAATAAAATACGCGACGCACTTACAGTAATAGTACATTCATAGTACTCTGCTGAACAACGAATTATATAGTTTCTGTTATGGACTGCTACGAATGTATTACGTCTGTACCTTGTACGTTCCCTTCATAAATTATCTTAATGGAATTTACGTGTCTTGCAGTACCATGACCATGTAATGAAATAATCCTAATTCCGTGATGATGGTCTAAGCCCAAATACAGCTCGTATAATAAAATTATGTTCAGCTAGTTGACACGGGCGAATAATCGCACTCTGTCCTAGTCAGTCACCGATAAGTAATATGGTAAAAGAGAAGTAAATAAATGCAGGTATTTATCAGTAAAACGTATTGTGCTTTCAGCAGTAGTAACAAATATTATTCTCACTGTAAAAAATCGAATTCATTATATACAACATGGTTGTGAAACACACAAAAATTAGGTATTTTCTATGTCAGATTAATACGTTATTTTTAAGACTTCTTCGCTTCACAAAACTTCTTTGAAAAGGGTGTTAGCAGCTATAATGCGATCGTTTACTTTTTGGTTGTGTGTCTTTAACACAAACATAAATATCACTGAGTGCGCAAACTCCTGAAAAACACACGTATGATTGCCCATGCAAAGAAACAGGTTCCGGTAAAAACAGTCCCACCCTTTGAAGCTTCCAATCTTCGTGCTTTATTAATAATCGTAGCGAAGGTTACTTTTATTGATAATTGTTTCATTATTTGGATTGGCGCGGTTGGATCAAAAACCTGCTTGATTAATGTGGGGTATGGGCATAGTTTTATCGGAGACAGAGAATAGCAAAGTGATGGATGATGTACTCGCCTAAATGAGTTACCACTTGCTTTGCACCATTAAGAGCTGATTAGCGTTAAGATTTCTAATTATCATAATAATAACATTTTTAAAGCAACTGATGAGGTGGTAAGCAGACGGATTTGGAGTTCCAGAATTTTACGGGGTACAATCGAACATTGTCTTTAACTTGGACATGATCAGAAGGGAGGTAACTCTTTTTCCTCTCCAGGTAACAAATTGGAAATTACATTGTTTAATCGTTGTACACTCATCATTCTTTTGGACGTAGAATCGCCGTTAACCAGATTCCGAAACATTTTGTTAGTTGATTTCTGTTGCGCTGAATATGGTTTGCGTATTTCGCCCCCGTGGATTTGTGGAAACATGAAATGCAGACGCAAAAAGTTTCTTAAAATTATTCGTTTATTAAGAAAAATTAATAAGAAATAAACATCCCTCCAGTAAAAGTTTGTTTTACCTGTGCTAGTGATGATCAGAAGTACTGAGGTTAGCATAAGTGTAACTTAACGTTGCAAGCGCTGTAAAGTTATGAGGAATTAAAAGTTAAATAAATGATGTTATAAAAGTAAATGGTAATTACGTGTGGCGTTGTAGGTTGAAGTAATTTAGTACACGACACTTTGTCAAAGAACGTAACGACTACAACTGATGATGTGTGTAATAGTAAAATTAGATTGAGAATAGACAGTGCCTTCTAAATTGTTTGCATTCACATATGACAGAAATCGCGTGACAACTACGCATTCGTAAAGAGTGTAAGCAACTGCAAAATCTGTCGTGCTTGTTAGTTAAACAGATTGTCAATAGATGGCACCTTCTACATTGTTCTACAATGATGTTTCCAAAATGATGTTTTTAAAGAAAATAACAGCTTTGAAATGTTAGTGTACTTTTCATCAGCGGTGAACGAAATCTTGAAAATTGTATCTGTTATTAATTTTGATTAGAGAGTATGAGCGATATGGCATACCGACAAACAACACCGTTGAGAAATATGCAATATGGTGTAGAGCTGTTCCCTCAGAAACAAGTTGTTCATTAGGTCTGTCCGATATGTGGAGCAGCAAACATCCAACATTTTCACTGTTAGAGCACGCATCAAAAAGTGGGCAATTCATTAACCAGTTCCGTAGCATCAGAACAAAATTCGTTTTTAATTTTCTGAAGAATTTTAGGAACTAATTTAACACATTTACTCATATTCTAATTCTCTAATAAAATCCATCGAATACGTTTCTTTGTTAATGTGTGGCATTTCAGCAGCCCCAAGTGCATACAGTCTTCGGTCTTTTCGTTATTACTTCTCAACATTTTTCTCAGTCCTCGACTTAGGTGTGATAGAACGCGACTCCATTGTGTCCCTGCCTTAAGAAAATCTCGTATGTCATTCAAATACAAGTAGAGGCAGCACAAATTATTCTGCACACTTCTGAAAATTATGCGCTACAGAGTTTGTAAGTTTCACAGAAAATTTTGTTTGCTCACTGTTCACTTCTTCTGCACCGACTATTCCTGACAAAGCACTAAAGCACGGCTGTAGCTAACTGTCCATCCTCTGCCATTTAACTGAGCGCGCAAACTGAAATTCATCTCGTAGTAATTGCACGATTACAGGTCTAAATTCACTATTACCCTGATTCAATCAGTTCCTCTCCATTTGCGTTCTGCCCCATGTCTCAAAACAAGGTAGTTTTCTTTTCCTTGGGGGCCCTCAGTGCAAGGTATGTCTTATAGTGACATCATTACTATAATGACGGAACAGCTGCATTGCTCTTTATATGGTTTTTATTGCGTAAATTGCAATGAACTCATTTCGGCGTACTGCTGTCATCAGGTCTTCTGTACAAACATTAATACATGACAGTCTTGATACTGTAAACTGTGGCTATGGTTGTAAAGGTCAGGAGATAGCGATACGTAAGTATTCAGATGCCGGTAGATCGTGTACAAGAGGTATAAAATGGCAGTGCATTGGCGGATCTGTCTTTTGTACTCAAATCCGTCGTGTTTATGCAGTCACGACGGGAATCAACATAATTTTAAGAGGGAATGATAGTTGGAACTAGATACATGGGACATTCCATTTCGGAAATCGTTTGGAAACTCGATATTCCGAGAACTACAGTCTCAAGAGTGTGCCGAAACACCACATTTCACGCATTACCAGTCTCCAAGGACAAAGTAATGGTCCACGGTCTTCGCTTAACGACCGAGACCAGCGGCGTTTGCGTCGAGTTCATCATACGTTCTTTCAGTTCCTTATCACATCCAAAGTTAGTTGGCATATCAGTTTGTACTGTCGTGGTGCGTGCGGTCTTTACATCTTGGGTTCAATATTGCATTGACAATGCTTTTGACAGTAGCTCATCGGCATTCCTGTTTCCTTCTTCATTACTAGTCGTACTCCTGCATTGGCCCTATTTGATTTTGTATCGAGTCGTGTACTCACCTAACCAGAAGTCTCTTTCTTCTTGACACCACACTTCACTAATTCCAGTTATAGCCAACTTCAAGCTAGCCGCTTCTTTTTTAAAGCCTCTAACCTGTCTAACGGATTGAAGGATGTAACGTTTCACACACTGACCCATAGATAGCCATTTCATTTTCTCAGATGTCATATATCCTCTTCTGAACTTCCTCTGAAGAACCACTCCATGGCAGCTCCCATTGATGAACTGTATCATCTCCGGGATACTTCCCCAAATCGTTATTAAGCCCCACAGTAAAGTTATTGTCATGGGGAAATGTAATCATTGGATTTTCTTCTTGTTTTCAGCCGTCTACAGTATCATCATGCACTGACGAGCCAAACTACAACAAGGAGCTTGTAAACTCAGATCGCTGGAATGGGAGAGTATACTGCATATCAGTGTTTCCTACCAGACAGAAAGTTACTCACCTACTCGTCTTCTATCCTGGCGTCGGCCTGCTCCTCTTTACAGGTGTTTCGTCATTTAATAGTTAGTTTTAATTAAAGAAAAATGGACAATGAGAAATTTACAGTTTAATTATATTCATTCGATGTGATTAACTTAGTATTGCAGAAAAAGACATGAATGTGGTACAGTCTTGTTACCTTTTCTTATAGCATGCATTCAAAATTCTGAGTGACTTAGCTGTGAGCCGCCTTGCTGTAGGACGAGAAGCGAAACATCAAGGATTGCTTCTTTGAAGCGTAGATGGAGCAGTAGAGAGGAAATACTACATTACTGTCTGACACCCTTTGCAATCCAAGCATTTCGTTCTTATTCTTGCACTCTCATTATCCTCCTTGGTTCTTGTACATACTCTATATGACCCGTCTTTCCCTATAGCTTACCCCTATTTTTCTCAGAATTTTTAACATCTTATGCCATTTTACACAGTCTAATGCTTTTTCCAGGTCGACATCCTGTGAAGGTGTCTTGATTTTTCTTTGGTTTTGTTTCCATTATGGAACGCAAAGTCACAGCCGCCTCACTGGTGCCTTTACAAGCAAATTGACATTGACCAAATTCTAAATTTTCTTCACCATTCTTGTGTATATTATTCTTGCCAGCAGCTTGGATGCCTGAGCCGTTAAACTTACTGTACGATAATTCGCGCACTTTTTGGCTCTTGCAGTCTTGGGAGCTGTGTAGATAATGTTTTGCCGAAAGGCTGGTGCTATATCGCTAGTCTTGTACGATCTACAAGCCGCTTTGTTGTCACTTCTCCCAAAGATGTTAGAAATTGCAATGGAATGTTATCTATACCTTCTGCCTTATTCGATTTTAAGTCTCCCAAATCTCTTTTTAAGTCTGATTCTAATACTGGATCCCCAACTCTTCCCTATCGACTACTGGCTCCGCTTTCATCACGTCATCACATGTCCTCCCTCTCATAGAGGCTCTCAACGTAATCTTTCCACCTATCCGCTCTCTCCTCTGCATTCAGCAGTCGAAATCCCATTGCTCTCTTAATGTTACCGCTCTAGCTTTTAATTTCATCAAAAGCTGTTCTGACTTTTCTTTGTGCTAGGTCAGCTTCATGACTTTCATTTATGGTCCGTCCAGTCTGAGATTACCACCAATGAAGTCGGAATCTCGGAGGTAACACGACTCTGTGATTGAAATCAATTTTTATTCGGCTGTCTTCCTTTGTAATAATGACTGGTCCAGACAATCGTTATAGCCGCTTCAGGTGCGTTGTATGCCTTCAGGAAGTTTCCATTCGAACATCATGGTCACTAGAATGAAATTTTCACTCTACAGCGGAGTGTGCGCTGATATGAAACTTCCTGTCAGATTAAAACTGTGTGCCGGACCGAGACTCGAACTCGGGACCTTTGCGTTTCGCAGGCAAGTGCTCTACCAACTGGGCTACCCAAGTACGACTCACGCCCCGTCCTTACAGCTTTAATTCCGCCAGTACCTCGTCTCCTACCTTCCAAAGTTAACTTCTAACACTTAAGCCATCGTCGTACAGTGGCTTTTCACAACTGCACGGACTATGCTAGCACGTCTCCCTCCTTAATACAAATTTCCATTTACGTCTCAGCTCACTTGGTATTCCCCCCAAAATTTGGACAGCAATGCAGAGTATAGGTGGGAATACAGAGCCACTGTGCCACGATGGCTTAAGAGTTAGCACATCTATCTAGTGAGCAAGATATAATTCGTCTCTCCAGTCCAGTTGTATACATTTTAGATGTCTTGAGGCTTTAAAATGTCTCTGGAGCCATATAGTTATATCTGATTAAAGATCCCCCTGCAGGTCCTGGGGTTAGAATAGGCCCGAGGTATTCCTGCCTGTCGTAAGAGGTGACTAAAAGTTTTTGAGTCTCACACGTTTCGGCTTTTGTGATGGTCCCATGTAGGGTTTGACCTCCGTTCTTAAAAATTTTCCCGAAGAGCCAGCCAACTGGACAAGGGCACCTTCCATGGTGCATAGCGTCCATCACGCAGAGACCTCTCGCATCCTTCGTCGACATGGATCTGCACTTCCGCTCATTCTCCAGCTGTTTTGATCACCCTTCTGGATGCGATTTCCTCCATCCTCCGTGCAGTATCACTTACCGCGCTGTCGACGGTAATGGACTTCTTAGCTCGTTTGCGCCTGATATCCAGCATGGTAGCCAGTCAGTTGTGGTGGGTCTCCATGTATCCTGTCTGTTGTAGGCCCCTGACCACACAGCGATCGCTCTGCTGATGCCTGTGCCGTTCCCACATATGCCAAGGGGTAGATGCCCATCACCCTGGGGCATCAGGACTCCCGGCAATGGCCATCCTGCCAGGTGGCCTTTGCTGTGGCTGAGTGGTGCCCATAGAGAGGGCCTCCTAGTCGGAATGGGGTGGCAGCAGGGCGGGTTACACACCATGAAGTGTAGTACATCATCTCTTGCTGGTGGTCAAACACCGACAGTCTCAAAGCGGTCAAGGTCTCATTCCAGTGCTAGTAAATAAGACCCCAAATCGTTACTTCCCCCTCCCCCCCCCTCGGCCACACCATGGGAGGAACGCCAAGCTAAGGATGGTAGCGAAGCTTATTCACCAAGGTACCTCGTATGTACAAGAGTTGATGGGGAATATTTCTTGTCAATGAAACCTCAATTTTTTGTGGAGCATTTAGGGAACAAGTGTGGGGAGGTGGAGGGCTTGTCCAAAATGCGGTCAGAGTCGGTCTTGATCAAGACAGCATCCTCTGCCCAGTGACCGGAACTACTCGCCTGTGACAAGTTCAGGAATGTTTGTTTCCCTCATGCCCCATAAGAGCTTAAATGAGGTCCAGAGTATCATATTTCACAGGGACCTTCTTTTACAGTCTCATGATGAGCTGCGCACCAATTTAGAGCGGTGAGGTGTCCATTTCGTCCAGTGTGTCCATCGGAGTCCAACGGATAATGAGGTTGCCATTGGTGCCTTCATCTTGGCCAGTGAGGTTGACACATTACCTGAGGAGGTCAAGGTGATGGTCCACCACTGTGATGTAAGGTCCCCTGATGCAGTGCTTTAAGTGCTGGAAGCTCAGCCATGTGTCTTCCCATTGTACATCCAGCATCACCTGTTGGGATTGCAGATGTCCTTCACATTCCAATACTCCCTGTGCCCTGCCTCCCATCTGTGTCAACTGTGGAGAGCACCATTCACTTCGCTCGCTATACTGCAGGATTCTCCAGAAAGAAAGAAAGAAAGAAAGGAAATCTAATACAAGACCCTGGACCACTGAGGCTAAGAGAAAACATGCAAGGCCACACCTTGTGGGTATGGCGTTAACCTATACCACCACTACGATAACAGTTCTACCATCTTCCACTGCATACAGTTGGCTCTGAGTCGTCAGACTCCACCTGCCTCCTTGATTGGGGGGGGGGGGGGGCACTTTCCTCCCTATTGCTCCTGCACAACCTAATTCAGGATTGACGCCCCCCCCCCCCCACTTATGGTGGACGTCAGTCGCCACTTCTAGGCTAGAGAAGTGTAAGTCGTGTGTGGCTCCTCTCGTCAGGAAGAGAGCCCTTTCGTCACTCCCTTCCCAGGTTCCTACCAGTGGCAAAGCTGAAACCCACAAGTGGCTGAAGCAACCACAAGTAGCTGGTCGTGGGACTTCACAGTCCTCCTCTGTCCCTGAGACTGAATCAGTGAAGCCCTCCCAGCCGGACAAACCTCAGGAGCAGCACAAGAAACCTAAATAGAAAGACTCCCAAGAACCAAGGCTCTGTGGTGGCACCCACATCACCACTACCTGCAAGCTTTGTGCCTGAGGATGTGGTGGAGATTCTGGAGTCCGCTGAGGACCTTAATCTCGCTGGGCCCTGGGACACAATGGGTGTCGGTCGCACAGGTACTCATCTGGTAGCAGCAGGTGACACTGAGGTGTGGACTGCCTCAGTGTTTCATGTCTTCCCAGTCTCACGATCATGTGATCCTCCAGCGGAATTGCGGCTGTTTCTTGCTCCACCTGGCCGATCTACAGCAACTGTCAAGCTTTACACCTGCTTTCTGCACTGCCCTCAATGGCAGTAAGGGATATTACAGGAACAGTAGCGAATATAGTAGTGTCAGGAGTAGTTAGCATCTATGTGCTGAACTCGGTACGTAGTGAACCTGTGCACCTCCAAACTCTCTTGAAGCGGTGGCTGTCAGGATATGGACGATGCAGGAAATAACTGTCTGCAAGGTATATCTTCCTCCTGATGACGATGACGCAGTACCCCTGAACGTATTGGCTGCTCTGATTGATCAACTTCCTAAACCTTTCCTACTTTTGGGAGATTTTAACGCTCATAACCCCTTGTGGGGTGGCGCCATGCTTACTGGCCGAGGCACGGACGTCGAAAATTTACTGTCACAACTCGACCTCTGCCTCACATGACGACCTGTGTGGTATTGACCTCTTCCCCATCTTCCTGACACTCCACTGGCGTCAAACCCATAAACGCCTATACAGATGGGGTTCAAACAAGGCAGACTGCGAAGCCTTCACCTCTGCTCTCACCGCTGAATCTCCCGCACATGTTGGCATCGATGTTCTCATTGAGCAGGTCACTACAAAGATCGTTTCTGCGGCGGAAAACGCGATCCCTTGTTCTTTAGGATGCCCCCGGCGAAAGACAGTCCCTTGGTGGTCGCCGGAAGTCGCTGAGGCAATTAAAGAGCGTCGGCGAGTTCTACAGTGACATAAGCGGCCCCCTTCCCTAGAGCACCTAATATCCTTTAAGTGGCTACGTGCCCGCGTCCGCCAGCTTATAAAACGACGGAAACGGGAGTGTTAGAAGAGGTATGTGTCAATCATTCGGTGGCATACATCATCTTCCGAAGTCTGGACGAACAACAGACATCTTTTCGGGTACCAGGCCCCAACAGGCGTCCCTAGCGTTAACATCAATGGCCTGTTATCTACCGACGCAAACGCGATTGCCGAGCACTTTGCTAAGGACTATGCTCGAGCCTCTGAATCGGAGAACCACCCCCCCAGTCTTTCGCACCATCAAACACCAGATGGAAAGTCCTCTCGTTCACTACACGCCACAGTGAACCCTATAACGCCCATTTACAGAGTTGGAGCTGCTCAGCACCCTTTCACATTGCCCAGACACAGCTCCTGGGCCGGATCAGATCTACAGTCAGATGATTAAACATCTCTAGTCTGACTACAAGCGACATCTTCTCGTCCCCAAATGGATCTGGTGCGATGCCGTCTTTCCATCGTAAAGGCGGGAGAGCAGCATCGTTCCGCTGCTCAAACACGGTAAAAACCCTCTTGATACGGACAGATATCGCCCCATCAGCCAGACCAACTTTCTTTGTAAGCTGCTGGAACGTATGGTGTGTCGGCAGTTGGGTTTGATCCTGGAGTAACGTGGCCTACTGGATCCATGTCAGGGTGGCTTCCGCCAGGGTCTCTCTACCACTGATAATCTTGTGTGTCTTCCCCCCCCCCCCCCCCCGAGTCTATCGTGTAAACGTCCTTTTCCGGACGCCAACACCTGGTTGACGTCTCTTTTGGCTTACATAAAGCATACGTCACGACTTGGCGACATCGTATCCTTGCCAAATTGTATGAGTGGGGTCTCCGAGGCCTGCTCCCGATTTTTATCCAAAATTTCCTGTCGCTCCGTAATTTCCGTGTCCAAGTTGGTTTCGCCCATAGTTCCCCCCATATTCAGGAGAATGGCGTTCCACAGGGCTCTGTATTGTCTCTCTATTTTTAGTGGCTATTAACGGTCTAGCAGCAGCTGTAGGGCCATCGGTCTCACCTACTCTGTATGCAAATGACTTCTGCTTTTCGTACTGCTGCTCGAGTACTGGTGTCGCTGAGCGGCGCCTACAGGAAGCCGTTCATAAGGTGCAGTCATAGGCTGTAGCCCACGGCTTCCAGTTTTCAGCCGCGAAGTCATGTGTCATGCATTTCTATCGGCATCGCACCATTCATTCATCCAGAACTAGAACTTTACCTTAAAGACAATCGACTGGCTGTAGTGGAGGCATATCGTTTCTTAGGAATGGTTTTCGGCGCCCGATTGACTTGGCTACCTCACCTTCGTCAGCTTAAGCGGAAGTGCTGGCAGAACCTTAATGCCCTCCGCGTGCTTGAGCAACACCAATTTAGGTGCAGACCGCTCTACGCTGCAGCAGCTTTACAGAGCCCTCGGTCAATCCCGCCTTGACTATGGGATTCTGGTTTACAGTTCGGTGGAGCCTCAATGTTCCGTTTACTTGTCCCAGTGCACCAATGATGGGAGCTTTTAGAATGAGTCGGGTGACCAGTTTCCTGGTGGAGACTGGAGTCCCTCCATTGAAGGTTAGGCATGCACAGCTGCTCGCCAGTTACGTTGCACACGTTTGTAGTTCTCCTGCGCATCCGAATTACCGACTCCTTTTCCCAACCAGGGCGGTACATCTCTCACATCGGCGGGCCAGGATAGGGCTTACGATTGCCGTTCGCGTCCGGTCCCTTCTGTCTTAACTGGAGTCCTTCCCATTACCACCTCTCCTTGAGGTCCATTCGAGTACATCTCCATGGTGTACACCTAGGCCGAAGTTTCTTCTGGACCTTTCGCATGGCCCTAAGGACTCCGTTAACTCTGCCGTGCTTTGTATGTCTCGATTATTTTACTACCACCCTGGTGGAATTATGTTAATCGAAACGAGGGACTGATGACTAGTAGTTTGGTCCCCCTCCCCCCCCCCCCCCCCGTCTTTTAAACCAACCAATCTGATTAAAGGGCATACTGTGACGGGCCATCAGCTAGGAACGAGCATCTGGGAAACAGCGAAACTGGTCGGCTGTTCGCGTGCTACTGTCAGGCCCATTTATGGCAAGTAGCTGAAGGACTGGGGAACGGCTGGAAGGCAACAAGATGTCGGAGTCCACAATTCATCACGGAATGTGGTCAGAGGGTTATCTTCACTGTGAAAAAGGGTAGGCGCGGCCAACCAGCACCATGATATAACAGTCTGCCTGCCTTTCGTCAACAGTTATGTCTTAGGGTATCTCTATTTTCGGCTCTTATTGGCGCTAGAATGATTCCCCATTTTGCTCTGTACCGTTTGCACATTCTCCTTATCGTGTCACGTGATTGTCCCATCCAGGCAGCAAACATCTCGGTGCACAGTGGTCACAATGATTCGGCTTAGCAATGTATGTACAGTGTATCATAAATACTTCTTCTTGAAATAAGAGAGTATTGTGTACAAAATCTTTCTTGTCTACAGGAAATGAGGCGTTTCGCTCTTTTGAGGCGTTATGATATTGGCCTAGGGGTGAAAAATAACAACAGTGAGCTATATGAAGATTAAAATAGGGGAAATGAAGTTACTATAAAGGCACAAAAGAATGTAAAATTTCAGTCTCTGCAGCCGTCTCTACAATTAACCATAACTGAACTTGTTGTGGAAAACCAGCATTCGTCCATTAAAGCCCACATATGGCATTAAGATAAAATATTATAAGGGACCATCGTTCTATTGTCATGGGATGAATAAAAGCATTGCGGAACCTCGAACCGGGAACACAGTGCCCAGTTTTGCTACAGTGTCTGCTGGACAGGAAAATTAAGGACACCAGCTGACGGATATGTAAGCCCTCCAGGTCTCACACACACACACACACACACACACACACACACACACACACACACACACACACACACACACACACACACACACACACACCCGTAGAAGCAAGATCATACGACCGTTGTAGTAGACATTAAAGATAATGGCGTGGGCTAACCAAAGTGCTTACAAAAATCGATTACATAACTGAATTACATACACGAAAGACAAATTAGGTAAAAAGTGTATTATTTAAAATGGAATTTAGCGCAAGAATATTAATCAAATATGTGCAAAAACACAAAATTAGTACGGACAAAAAGATATCTATAAAGAGGATTTTATTTAAGAACCTGTCAAGCACTCAAACTTAAAATGATGCTAAACATTAGCCAGACCGACAAAACCAATTAAAAGAGAGAGCGTCACGTTCAGAGTGAAAGCTATTGGTGAGTTAGAATGCTTTCGCAGTCTTTTGTGCGAACTCGGCACCAAAAGTAGAAAACAGTTTCATCTCAATAACTAAACATAAAGGATGTCTGAAATCTTTAGGGTTTAATCGAAACAGGCGATAGTGGATCGATTGCAGATTTTTATTGAGATAGGGAACCAGTAGTGGGAAATGGACATTTAAAGTTATGGACATTTACAGCGTACACTGCATAACAACATCGTAGCTCATAGTAATTGTTCGAAGTGACGACCGTCAGTGCCAGTCCATGTAGTGGAACGGCACTTGCAGTTCTTCCTTACTCCCGCAAATATCCCTGGTGTTTGTTGGATACTGTAACAGGCAGCAAGTGACAAACAGCATACACCCCAGACCACCAGACATACTGTATACAATTTGTTTCATAGCACACGTGCCATGTGACGACCGCATGCATCGCACCGGCGCTTTAATCTGTGCTGCACGCACGCCATTATCACTGGTGTTAGTAGTCCATTGTATCAGACAGCTTGTGACGTATCCATGGTGAGGTATGTTAGTGCGTACAGCGTATGACGTGTAATCAAAGATGGAACGTGTTACTCGTCAAGAGCGCTGACAGACTTTCACTTAACGTTGGGTGCTCCAGAACTAGTACCCTAAACCAGCGCGAATGTAGGGAGAATGCTTTCCCCACAGGCGTCATCCTCATTGGAAGAAGTTTGTCTCCGGAGATACCGTGTTGCGAGAGACGCGGTGGTGCACGACACAGGGAGCCGGCCAGGGTTCCCGCCAGATACAGTCCGAACACCAGACTTTCTACTTCTACATCTACGTGGTTACTTTGCAATTCACACTTAAGTGGCTGGCAGAGGGTTCATCGAACCATTTTCATACTACTTCTCTGCCCTTCCACTCTCGAATGGCGCGTGGGGAAAAGGAGCACCTAAATCTTTCCGTCCGAGCTCTGATTTCTCTTATTTTATTCTGACGATCATTTCTCCCTACGTAGGTGGGTGTCAATAAAATATTTTCGCATTCTGAAGAGAAAGTTGCTGATCGAAATTCCGTAAATAGATCTCGCCGCAAAGAAAACCGCCTTTGTTTGAGTGACTGCCACCCCAACTCGCGTATCATATCAGTGCCACTCTGACCCCTATTGCGCGATAACACGAAACAGGCTGCCCTTCTTTGCACTTTTTCAATGTCCTCCGTCAATCCTACCTGGTAAGGATCCCACACCGCGCAGCAGTATTCGAGCAGAGGACGGACAAGTGTAATGTAGGCTGTCTCTTTAGTGAGTTTGTCGCATCTTCTAAGAGTTCTGCCAACAAAGCTCAGTCTTTGTTTCGCCTTCCCCACAATGTTATCTCCGTGACCTTTCCAATTCAAGTTGCTCGTAATTGTAACTCCTAGGTACTTCGTCGAATTGACAGCCCTTATATTTGTGCGATTTATCGTAAACCCAAAATTTAGCGGATTTCTTTAAGTACCCATGTGGGTGACCTCGTACTTTCCTTTGTTTATTGCCAATTGCCACTTTTCGCACTATACAGAAATCCTCTCTAGATCATTTTGTAATTTGAATTGATCGTCTGATGATTTTACTAGACGGTAAATTACAGCATCATCTGCAAACAATCTAAGGGGGCTGCTCAGATTATCACCTACATCATTTATGTAAATCAGGAACAGCAGAGGGCCTATGACACTACCTTGCGGAACACCAAGTATCACTTCTGTTATACTCGATGATTTACCGTCTGTCACTACGATCAGTGACCCCTCTGAGAGGAAATCACGAATCCAGTCACACAACTGAGACGATACTCCATACGCACGCAATTTGATTAATAGTCGCTTGTGAGGAACGGTATCAAAAGCCTTCTGGAAATCTAGGGATATGGAATCGATCTGAGATCCCTTGTCGACAACTAAATATTTTATGGGAATAAAGAACGATATTTTTTGGATCCGTGTTGATTATGTATCAATGAGTCATTTCCTTCAAGGTGGTTCATAATTTTCGAGTACAGTATATGTTTCAAAATCCTACTGCAAATTGAGGTCAGTAATATGGATCTGTAATTCAATGAGTTACTCCTATTTCCTTTCTTGAATACTGGTTTGACCTGTGCTACTTTGCAGTCCTTACGAACAGACCTTTCGTCAAGTGAGCGGTTGTATATGATTGCTAAGAAAGGCGCTATTGTGTCTGCAAACTCTAAAAGGAACTTGACTGGTATACCATCTTGACCGGAAGACTTGCCTTTAAGTGATTTGAGTTGTTTCGCAACACCTAAGATACCTACTTTTATGTCACTCATGCTAACAGCTGTTCTGGTTTCGAATTCTGGAATATTTACTTCATCTTCTTTCGTGAAGGATTTACGGAAAACTGTATTTAGTAACTCCGCTTTAGTGGCACCATCATCGGTAACATTTCCCTCGCTATCGCGCAGTGACGGTATTGACTGTTTTTTGCCAGTGGTGTACTTTATATACGACAAGAATCTCTTTGAGTTTTCTACCATATTTTGAGACAATGTTTCAGTGTGGAAACTATTAAAAGCATCTCGCATTGACGTCTGCACTAACTTTCGAGCTTCCGTGAAACTTAGCCAGTCTTGGGGATTTTGCGTTGTTCTGAATTTGGCATGCTTTTTTCGTTGCTTCTACAACAGTGTTCTGACGTGTTTTGTGTACCATGGTGGATCAGTCCCGTCTCTTATTAACTGCCGGCCTGAATGGCCGTGCGGTTCTAGGCGCTGCGGTCTGAAACCGAGCGACCGCTACGGTCGCAGGTTCGAATCCTGCCTCGGGCATGGATGCGTGTGACGTCCTTAGGTTAGTTACGTTTAATTAGTTCTAAGTTCTAGGCGACTGATGACCTCAGAAGTTAAGTCGCATAGTGTTCAGAGCCATCTTATTAACTCATGCGGTATGAATCTGTCTGTTGCTGTCGATACTGTATCTTTGAGTTTGAGCCATATCTTGTCTACACTTACATAATTCCTTTGAGGAGATGGTGCTGAATCGTGTGACCCACCACCCAGCAATAAGCAAGGGGTGACTTACCCGTGAAACGCACACTTCGTAGGATACAGTGTGGAGACTACTTGTGGCACAAGTATTATACCCATATCACAAAGTACTTGTGCAGATGCTGGGACCCAAGAGCTTTTAGCCCCTCCTCCAATTCTGTCAATGTATGATCCAACACAGTGGTGCAGCGCCGAACTTCGTACACTTTGTACTCGTATTGTTCACAGATGAGGTCTCATTCACCTCTGATGGCGTCCACACCAGCTGCAACAGCCGTGTCTGGGGTCGGGGCAATCCCCACACCACCCACACCACCCACTCTGTCAGCGTATGGGCGGGCGCTGTCAGAGACCTCGTAATACGTCCTCATTTTCTGCCTCTTAATTTGACTTGTCCACGTCACCTGGCGTTCCTGCGAGGTGTGCTGCCGCATTTCTTGGAGACTGTACCCCTCGTTGTCCTCGAAAGGATGTGGTTTCAAGCACGACGGTGCAGCAGCCCACTTCGATGTTAATGTCTGCGAGCATCTGAACAGCACCTCATCGTTGGACTGGAAGGGAAGGCCTATGCCATGACCAGCGCGATCGCCGTTCTCAAAGATTAGCAATTGGTCCTTTGGGTTCATGTCTAGACGATGGTGTATGAAACTCCCGTACAAACGGATGAGGACCTGCTTGCTGGAGATCGAAGCTACCTGTTTCCTGGTGCAACAGACATCAGGGATTTTTGAGAGTGTGCGGCAGAACTTCATACGCTGTTGTCATGCGTGCACTGACATTGGTGGTCGTCACTTTGGACAGTTACCACGAACTACGTTGTTATGCTGTGTACGCTGTGTGTGTGTCCATAACACAATCAATACGCATTTCCGACCACTGGTTCCCTACGTCAATAATAATCGGTTGTGGTCCCACTACTTGTTTCAGTTTGGCACCGAGCGAGGTGGCGCAGTGGTTAGACACTGGACTCGCATTCGGGAGGACGACGGTTCAATCCCGCGTCCGGCCATCCTGATTTAGGTTTTCCGTGATTTCCCTAAATCACTCCAGGCAAATGCCGGGATGGTTCCTCTGAAAGGGCACGGCCGACTTCCTTCCCAATCCTTCCCTAATCCGATGAGACCGATGACCACGCTGTCTGGTCTCCTTCCCCGAAAACCAACCAACCAACAGTGAAAGTTAGGCAGATAGGGAAAGACCACTTCCGAGGCTTGCACACTCATCCAGCATCAGTCTTTTGAATTATAGTCTGGGACGACTGCTAAAGCTTTTACTTTATGTGATAGGATTTCCTAATAAAACAAAACTAAAATTCCACCCGAACAGGTCATGAAGGCCTAACGGTACCGACCGGCCGGACCATAGGAGTCACTGGATGCGGAAATGGAGGGGCATGTGGTCAGCTCACTGCTCTCCTGATAATATGTCAATTCACGAGACAGAGGCTTTCCTAATGCATATACACTTTATCAACGTGGCACAGAACAATTGCGAGTTATTCGACACCAACCAGGATGCTCTGAAAGTGTGTGGGAGAGAAGAAAATGTCACCTCAGCTAATTTTGCAAGAACGTTAACAGTCCTAGAACTAAGACATAAAACATCTGAATGGATACATACATAGTGTAAACAGGAAAATGTGCTGTTCGAGGTAAGAGTGATTTTCTGCAGAAATGTTAACATCCCTTGAACTAAGTGTGCTACGGAACGCTAGTCACAAAACATTTCAATGAAGACTTCTCAGTACCACAGAAGTAATGATTAATCATCACAGACAAGATTGATTTTCTCAAGTTACATGTGTGCGTCGATAGCTAAACAGAATGGAAAACCTGAAAATAAAAGATTTGCATGAAAACTTCGAGTGCCATGAAAGTAGAGGTCTCATTGTGGATGAGACTGGTTTTCTGCAGGAACAATGATCGTCCAACAACCAACCACTGACGAAAATGTGAAATCAAGCACTTCCATTGCATTTCTTCACTACCACAAAATTAAATGTTTCTAACTGCGGATCAGACAGGTTATCTATAGGAACACATGAAATGAAAGACTTCCGTTAACGCCACTAAAGCAAACGTCATTGCAGATGAGGCAGTGTTTCTGCAGGCACATTGATGGTCCGCCGGCCATTGTGGTCGAGCGGTTCTAGGCGCTTCAATCCGGAACCACGTGGCTGCTACGGTCGCAGGTTCGAATCCTGCCTCGGCCATGGTTGTGTGTGATGTCCTTAGTTTTAAATAGTTCTAAGTCTAGGGACTGATGACCTCAGATGTTAAGTCCCATAGAGCTTAGAGCCATTTGAACCATTTGAACATTGAAACTTTCCTGGCAGATTAAAACTGTGTGCCGGACCGAGACTCGAACTCGGGACCTTTGCCTTTCGCTGGCAAGTGCTCTACCAACTGAGCTACCCAAGAATGATTCACGCCCCGTCCTCAGAGCTTTACTTCTGCCAGTACCTCGACTCCTACCTTCCAAACTTTACAGAAGCTCTCCTGCGAACCTAGCAGAACTAGCACTCCTGAAAGAGAGGACAGTGTGGTGACATGGCTTAGCCACAGCCTGGGAGATGTTTCCAGAATGACATTTTCACTCTGCAGCGGAGTGTGCGCTGATATGAAACTTTCCTGGCAGATTGAAACTGTGTGCCGGACCGAGACTCGAACTCGGGACCTTCGCCTTTCGCGGGCAACTGCTCTACCAACTGAGCTACCCAAGCATGACTCACGCCCCGCCGTCACAGCTTTACTTCTGCCCGTACATCGCCTCCTACCTTCCAAACTTCAAAGCTCTCCTGCGAACGTAGCAGAACTAGCATTCCTGAAAGAAAGGATATTGTGGAGACATGGCTTAGCCACAGCCTGGGGGATGTTTCCAGAATGCCTAGGCAAAGGTCCCGAGGTCGAGTCTCGGTCCAGCACAGTTTTAATCTGCCAGGAAAGTTTCATATCAGCGCACACTCCGCTGCAGAGTGAAAATCTCATTCTGGCATTTGACCATTGATGGTCCTATAACTAAAGCCTGAGGAACACGTGAAATGAAACACTTCCTTAAAGACTTTTTGAGTGTCACAGCTGTGAATATGTCATCGTAATAGCTAAGTCTACAGAAATGACCGAAAAACGTCTTCTTGCATTCCGAGTTCGCCAGGGGATGCAGTGGTACTTCGCGCCGCTCTGGAATAGCAAGAAGCGCGCGGCTGCGTCCACAGAAGGACCCTCCCGAGTGCGCTATTGCACAGTTGTGGCGGCGACCCATAACGAGCTAGCATTTGATGGCGGGTCGGGCGAGGGCGAGAACACGGAGGCGGGAGCGAAGGCAATAATAATGCGGTGGAATTGGTTTATTGTTATATTGCGGTGGGGCAAGGGCTAGAGAGGGTCAGCGGGAATGAGAAGGTGGGATTGTAGCGGGCAGGGTGGCGAAGCGAACACCGTGCAGTTGCCTGCAATTGGCCGCTACTGTCCAATCAGCCTAGTGGTTGGGATGAGGTGGTGGTGGGGGGTGGAGAGTATTTCCGACGCTAGCCGGAGGGCAAACTGTCGCGCTTTGTCCCGGCCGAGACATTTCATTGTCTGGCGCCATCGCGGCGTAATTCACACGTATGACGCGAGGCCGACAGAGCGGATTGCGCGCTGTGAGTAACGGTCGGCGTCGCTGCCTACTGGGCGAGATTTTTATTTCCCGAGAGCCTCCGAGTCGCGTCCCAGGCGGGCGGTCGTAAACTGATTCCCTCCCCCCACCCCTCCCCCTCATTCGCGTCTGGTCCGGCTGTGGCGTCCATTCCTCTGTGCTCTCTCTCTGCAAATGCTGGGCGCGGGAAACGACTCGGGGATTCCATTTTACGCGGCAACGCGATAGAGCGCGAAATAATCGAATTTCCATGCGGCGCGTAATCAAGTCAATTGTGTTAGGCTGCAGGCCTTGGCGTATTTGTGTGGCGGTCGGCGCCGCTGCGTTGCGCGTAACGCGGGGCCGCGCGCTGCCGGGCGTAAATCACCAATTTATGAGCTTCACAGTTCGAACAGAATTACGCCCAACTCGCACAGTATTCTCACACTCCCTTTCAGAGTGCGGAACTACAAGAGCTGTTGTGTTCGCTCTGAATGGATACGAGCTCGACAGCGTCTTCGGACTGATGATGTATTTGTGGAAGCACATGGGACAATAACTGTCGAAATCCTTTCTTGAAATAACACTGTCTTGGCTGCAAACAGTTTTGTCTATTTATTGGCAATGACGCGTTTCCCCCTTGTGGGGCATCTGCAGATTAACGTAAGAAGTAATGTGGTGAGCCATAATCCATCCTTTAATGTCAGCTACATGGCATTAAGATAAAAATAATTAGGTGACGTACTCCTGTCGTCATAATTTTTACCTTCCACATGCTGGTATTAAAGGACGGACGTTGGTTCACCACATTACTTATTACGTTAATCTGAAGATGCCCCACAAGGGCTAAACGCATCATTGCCAATAAATAGATAATTTGCAACCAAGAGGGTCTTATTTCAGAAAATTCGTAACCTTTAGTTGGTGCACAGCATGGAATCGTACCAGTTTTGAGTTGTCGAAATCACGGCCGTAGTGCTAGCAAATACACGAGATCCTGGATGATAAATGTTAAGGTATCAATAAGGAAAGCTACCCTGAAATCGAAAGTGGTCGACCATTGACGTTAGTGGAGACCGGGACACATTTACGAGGATTTCTATTTGGAATTTATCAAACAGTTTTGCTGAGATTTATCGTGTTTACAATTCTTTAGTCTTATAACATGATTATTGTAGTGTCGTGTCCTGACATAGGATAGAGAGAGAAGGAGATGCTGGTCAGTGTGCACTCCGGTGCGGTACAGAGCAGAAGGCAGAAGGACAATTCACAGTGAAGGCATTTGTTTTCTTCTATCTGAGCCAACACTAGTACAGGCATTTACTAGAAATGCAGGTGGTGAGACTCGGTAGGGAACTCCTTGTGGAGACACTCTGACAAACAGGGTTTTGAAATAGTTGATTATTCCAGACGGGACTAACTAATACACTGGAGGCTAGTTCTAGGGTTAGGAAAAGCATGAATAACACTGTTACAACAGAAGCCAGTGCAGAAGTCCTAGGAGTGGATGCAAGCCACATTAGAAAACACTAGCAGCATCTTAAGGCAACAACTTAGTTGCAAAACAAAACGTAATGAATGTGATACTGTTCACTGAGGCCCTCCAAGTGAGAGAGAGAGAGAGAGAGAGAGAGAGAGAGAGAGAGAGAGAGTGAGGGAGCAGACTTACGCGGAGCTGGACCGAGGCTGGAGTCGACGGACGCGGATTCGGCGCCCAGATTAAAGCCACTCAGCCAATCCCGTAGGTCTCTTGCAGGTGCCTGCTAGTCACGGTTTAGTTAGCTCCCGTCTACTGCTCCTTAGGCGGGGATGTTAATGGAGTTGCACTAAGTCCGTATTTGGTATCAACACTGTCCAGCTGAAAGCTAAACGTAACTGCTCTGCTAAATAAGGCTTGCAACATTGTTATTATGCGTCATTTAGCCCCGCCCCTCGGCCTCCACGGAGTAGGGACTGCTGGGTCAACAGTTTTTGGCGTTTTCGCTCTCTTTCTAACCCTTGTGAGTCTACTGACGTTGCTGTTCTTAGGGCTGGTATCAAGCTGACTTCATACACTACTACGTGCTCGTTGGTTACAAAGTCCTCGGTGACAATCTACTACAGCGTCTAGACGACATACGAATTTACGTGTTAACTCCTTGATGAGTAACTAGCGCCCTGGGACAGCGTCTGGGGCGTCTGCATTTTCTCAAGGCTCTCCCCTTATTGTTAACTTTATGTAACAATATCTCCTAGTTTCGTCTGCCCTCAGCATCGTCTCTGCTTCCGCGCCTTGGAACGCCTGTCCTCCTTTCTCACAGCTTCAAGATAACACTACAGTAGCAAGGAATAATCAGTATATTTCAGTAGTAGTTGTTTTCAATCCGAACAACGGTTTGATGCAGCTTTCCATAATACTCTGTCCTATGTATGTCTGCTCCGATTAACTACGGCAACTTACATCCTACTTACTGTGTTCACCTCTTGGTCTCCCTCTGCGACTTTTACCCACCACGCTTCCTCCGATACTAAATTGGTGATCCCTGATCTCTCGTGTGTCTTATCAATCGATTCCGTCTTCTATTGATGTTATGCCACAAATTTCTTTACTGTTCAGTGCAGCCTCATTAGTTACGTAATGTACCCAACCAATCTTCAGCATTCTTCTGTAGCACCTCGTTTCAAAAGCTTCTGTTCTCTTTTTCTCTAAACTGTTTATCATCCAAGTTTCACTCCCATACATGGCTACACTCCATACAAATACTTTCACAAAAGATTTCCTAACATCTAAATCAATATTCGAGGTTAACAGATTTCAGTTCTTTAGAAACGCTTTTCTTACCAATGCCAGTGTAAATTTTATATCCTCTCCACTTGGGTCATCATCAGTTATTTCGTTGCCCAAACAGCAAAACTCATCTACTACTTCAAGTGTTCCGTTTTCTAATCTAATTGCCTCAGCCTCACCTGATTTAATTCGACTACATTCCATCATCCGTGTTTTGCTTTTGTTGATGCTCATCTTACATCCTCTTTTCAGGAGGATGTCCATTCCGTTCAACATCTGTTCCACCCCCCAGGGGGTCCACAACTCTTTCGTGGATATGTGCGTGGCGAGCACGGGGCCCCGAGCCATTGCAGCCTTCTTTCTCTCCCGGGCTGCATTTCCTTTCCCTTCCCCTCCTTTCCCCTCCATACCCCTTTCCCCTCGCCCTCTCCTCTCCCTCTATTGGTGTCCTTGCTTATGTTGGCCCCCGCTATCCTCCTGGTTCTGTTGGTTTTACACTCTGGCTTTGTTGCGTAATCATCTCCTCCTTTTGGCATTCCTTGGTCCCCCTCTGGGGTTTGACCTCCATTCCAAAATTTCTCTTCCGTAGTGTGAGCCATTTGGGGAAGAGCACCTTACCTAGTGTCTCCGACGTGTGCCCTCCTAGTATATTCCACCTTTTCTTCTACGTCGTTGTCTGATGCTAGGGTGCATAGCCAGCACGGTAGCCAGCCCGTGTGGTGGGGTCGCTATGTACCCTTTTGGTTGAGCCCCCTGAACACACAGGGATCACACTTCTGATACCTGAGCTGTGACCTCCTCATGCATGCCTTGGAGTGGTTGCTCGTCATCCTGGAGCATCGGAACTCCCGGCAATGGCCGCCGTGCCAGACGGCCCTTGCTGTGGCTGGGTGGCGCCCGTGAGGAGAGCCCCTGATCGGAGTGGGTGGTATCAGGGCGGACGCTATGCAGATGAAACGCATAAGGGTCCAAACCTCTGGCCGCTCTTCTGCGGCCGTCTCTCTGCGTGGTACTGATTCCTCAAGTGCTGCTTCTCTTGCCCCTTCGGCCTTCCCTTCCGTGGCTACCCCCTGGGAGGAGGGTCAGGCCCGTCGTCTAGGGGCAAAACCTTTCCCCCGTTATCTAGTTTGCACCAGGACTGATGGAGATACTTTCACCAGTGTCAAACCTTTATTCTTTGTGGAACACATTGAAGACAAGTTCGGCGAAGTGGACTCCCTGAGCAAGATGCGGTCGGGTTCATTACTGATAAAAACTGCTTCGGCTGCCCAATCTGCGGCCCTTCGTGCCTGTACCCATCTTGGCACAATTCCCGTGTCCATTACCCCTCACCAGTCTCTAAATATGATACAAGGTGTGATTTTTCACAGAGACCTCATCCTTCAAACTGATGAGGAACTTCGGGACAATCTCGGACGGCGGGGTGTTCACTTTGTTCGGCGTGTTCAGAAGGGTCCTAAAGATAATCGTATTGATACTGGTGCCTTTCTCCTGGCCTTTGAAAGGGATACCCTTCCTGAGAAAGTTAAGATTATGGTCTATCGCTGTGATGTGAAGCCGTACATCCCACCTCCTATGCGGTGTTTTAAGTGCTTGCGTTTTGGCCACATGTCTTCTCGCTGTACCCAGGACCCTCTCTGTGGTGACTGTGGACGTCCACTCCATGAGGGGAGTCCCTGTGTTCCCCCTCCTGTATGTGTAAATTGTCATGGTAGTCATTCTCCACGTTCAGCAGATTGCCCAGTCTATAAGAAAGAAAAAAAGATACAGGAGTATAAGTCTCTTGATCGTTTAAGCTACACAGAGGCCCGTAAGAAATATGCACGATTGCACCCTGTGTCCATGACATCTAGTTACGCCTTGGTTACATCTTCATCCCTTCCTCCCCCTTCCTTACCCCCGTCCCGGACCCCTCTCCTTCCCCCCTCCCCTGCGGCTCCCACACCTTCTCCTCTGGGCGCCGCTCCCCCTCCCCAGCCGGAGAAGTGTCCCACTCCTTCGGCGTCTGCCGGTCAAGGGCGCCTCTCCCGGGATGCCCCTTCCCGGCACCTTCCAGGTCAAAGGTCTGCTGCAGCGCGGCGACCGCGAGAGCCGCGGTCTATCGGCCCCCAGGTCGCCCGGTCTCTTTCTGTTCCTGATCTTGCTGCAGCTGGCTCCATTATGCCACACAGCCCTCCTCGATCTCAGCCTGAAAAGAAGAAGAAACATAAGTCCCGGGACAAAGAGCCTCTGGTGTCACCGGAGGTCCCTTCCCCGGCTTCACAACCGGATTCTGACCTGTCGTTTATGGATGTCGCCCCCTCCTTGTCGGTGACGGGTGGGGACCCGGCGGTATGACTGGATTTAGCGTGTTCAGCCCTCATTTAAACCATCGTTCTGTGGTTCTCCAATGGAATTGTAATGGCTACTATCGTCACCTTCCGGAATTGAAATCCCTTCTTTCGTCCTACTCAGCAGCTTGTGTGGTTCTACAGGAATCTCATTTTACTGATGCTCACTCACCGACCCTCCGTGGGTTCCGTGTTTTCTGTCGAAATCGGGTCGGACCCTTGCGGGCTTCTGGTGGCGTTTGTACGTTGGTCCGTACAGACATTGCTAGCACGTGGATTCCTCTCCAAACTACATTGGAAGCGGTTGCTGTTAGGGTCCACTTAGACTCTGCAGTCACAGTATGCAATCTTTATCTCCCTCCTGACAGGACTCTTACACCTGCTGCCTTAACCACCCTTCTTCAGCAACTTCCTCCTCCCTTCCTCCTCCTTGGGGATTTTAATGCTCATCATCCTTTGTGGGGCAGTGCCTTTCCATCTAGACGAGGTCTTCTTATCGACCAATTTATTGCAGACCACGACCTGTGCCTTCTTAATGATGGCTCCCCTACTCATTTCAGTGCTGGTCATGGTACCTTTTCTGCCATTGATCTTTCTCTTTCTTCTCCCTCTCTCCTCCCTTCATTACACTGGTCGCCACACGACGACCTTTGTGATAGTGACCATTTCCCGTTGATTATCACGCTCCCTTCCCGCTCCCCGATGGAGAGGTTACCTCGTTGGTCTTTCCACCGCGCCGATTGGCCTCTATATACTGCACAGGTCGAGTTTTCTCCCTCTTTGTCGGGTTGTATTGATGACGTCCTACGTGACGTGTCTGACGCGATTGTTCGCGCTGCTAACCTTGCTGTCCCGCGCTCATCTGGACAATTTCGTCGTCGGCAAGTCCCGTGGTGGAGTACGGCCATTGCCATTGCCATCCGTGATCGCCGTCGAGCTTTGCAACACTTTAAGAGGCACCCATCTGTAGCCAGCCTTTCTACCTTTAAGCGCCTTCGCGCTAAAGCCCGTTATTTAATCAAACAGAGCAAGCGGATATGTTGGGAACGATTCGTTTCTTCCCTTGGTTCCACTGTCCCTCTGTCACGGGTATGGGCTACACTTCGTTCTCTCCAAGGTTGCCATCGGCAGTCCACCCTCCCAGGCCTTCACCTCCCAGATGGCATTTGTACGGACCCATTAGTTCTCGCAGAACATCTTGCGACCCATTTTGCAGTGGCATCAGCGTCGGCCTCCTATCCAGCTGCTTTCCTTCATCAAAAACAGCAGGCTGAAGCTGTCACCTTATGTTTCACCACTTGAGAGTCAGAATCTTACAACGAACCTTTCACTGAATGGGAATTTCTTTCTGCTCTATCTGCTTCTCATGATACGGCTCCTGGCCCAGATTCCATTCATAACCAGCTGCTTCAACATCTCAGTGCTCCACAACGGCACCATCTTCTTCGGGTGTTTAACCGTATCTGGCTCCAGGGTGACTTCCCTTCTCAGTGGAGGGATAGCATTGTGGTTCCTGTCCTTAAGCCTGGTCAGAACCCCCTATCTGTTGACAGCTATCGGCCAATTAGTTTGACCAATGTTGGTTGTAAGTTACTTGAACGGCTGGTAGCCCGTCGGCTCACTTGGGTCCTCGAATCTCGGGATCTATTGTCCCCTTACCAGTGTGGCTTTCGAGAGGGACGATCTCCAATCGATCATTTGCTTCGCTTGGAATCCGCAGTTCGGCAGGCTTTTTCCCAGCGCCGCCATTTGGTTGCAGTGTTTTTTGACCTTCGCAAGGCCTATGACACGGCCTGGCGCCATCACATCTTACTAACCCTTCATCAGTGGGGTCTTCGGGGCCCACTCCCGATTTTTATCCGCCAGTTCCTGATCCATCGGTCATTCAGAGTTCGAGTTGGTACTGCTTTTAGTTCTCCACGGACCCAGGAGACGGGCATCCCACAGGGTTCGGTCTTGAGTGTCCTTCTTTTCCTCATTGCTATCGATGGACTTGTGGCCTCTGTCGGTCCCTTGGTCGCCCCTGCCCTGTATGTGGATGATTTCTGCATTTGGGTTAGTTCCTCCTCGATGCCATCTGCAGAACGGCAGCTCCAGGTGGCTATACGGCGTGCCTCTGCATGGACCCTCTCCCACGGGTTTCAATTCTCTCCTTTAAAATCGCGGGTGGTCCACTTCTGTCGCCGTACTGCGGTCCACCCTGATCCAGAGCTCTATCTCGCTGCACAAAGATTGCCTGTGGTTCCACAGTTTCGTTTCCTAGGTCTTCTTTTCGACAACAAGCTCACTTGGCTGCCCCATATCAGACTCCTGAAGGTAGGATGTTTCCGTAAACTCAATGTCCTTCGCTTTCTTGCCCACTCCTCCTGGGGTGCGGACCGTTCCCTCCTCCTCCGTCTCTATCGTGCTCTAGTTCTGTCACGTTTGGACTATGGTTGTCAAGTTTATGGTTCAGCTGCTCCTTCCACGCTGCACGTGCTGGATCCAGTCCACCATCGTGGTATCCGTTTGGCCACCGGTGCCTTCCCTACTAGCCCTGTTGATAGTCTCCTGGTTGAAGCTGGGATCCCCCCTCTTTCTGTTCGGCGGTCCCAGCTTCTGGTGTCTTATGCCCTTACTATCCGTTCTTCTCCCGCTCATCCTTCCTATTCTATCCTATTCCCAGACCATGGACGTCGCCCGCCTGACTCCCGCCCTCGGGCGGGTTTACCGGTTGGGCTGCGCCTTGCGTCTCTTACCCGTGATTTTCGGCTTCCTTCTTTGTCCTGTCTTCCTCGCTCCCTCCCCTCCACCCCTCCTTGGTTAGTTCCTCGGCCTCGAATTCGGATGGATCTCCGCCGCGGTCCGAAAGATTCCATCCCCCCGGTGGTGTTCCGTTCCTTTTTCCGCCAAATTTTATGGGAGTTTCGGGATGCTGTTGTTTTTTACACTGATGGCTCTAAATCTGCTGATCATGTTGGGTATGCCTTCACGTCCTTTGTTGGAACGGAAAATCATCTACTGCCACCCTCATGTGGGGTGTTTACTGCGGAATTGATGGCAATTTCCCGGGCCCTTACCTTTATTAAACAATCCCAACACAACCGCGTTTTGTTATGTACGGACTCGATGAGTGGCCTTCTTGCTATTGACCGGTGTTTTTCGCGCCATCCCTTGGTCTCTGCCATCCATGACCATCTCGCTGATCTTCACCGTGCTGCTTGTTCCATTGACTTCCTATGGGTCCCGGGCCATGTGGGTATCCCGGGTAATGAGCTCGCTGATCGTTTGGCTGGGGGAGCAGTTACTTACCCCCCGTTTTCTGTAACCCCTCCTGCAGCGGATTTACGGCTTCACATCAAATCCCACTTTGCACAGTCATGGGCCAATTCTTGGGAGGCTACTCCACTGTCTAATAAACTTCGTGCCATTAAGGTGAATACAGGCCCATGGCGTTCTTCCTTTAGCCTCTCCCGCAAGGACTCGACCACACTGTGTCGTCTCCGCATTGGCCATACCAGGCTGACCCATGGTTTCCTTTTGCGTGATGAGCCACCCCCGCTATGTGGTTGTGGAGCCTTCCAGTCAGTGGCCCACATTTTGGTTGAATGCCCCTTTCTTTTGGCTCTGCGTGCTAAGTACAGACTCCCCCACACTTTACCTTTGATGTTGGCTGACGATTCCCGGATGGCCTCTCTGGTTCTAGGTTTCCTCCGGGAGAGTGGTTTTTATTCTCAGTTTTAAAGTTTTTAATCTCCCTCTGGTGTTGGGGCAGGGCGGTGAGTGTTTGGGTGTCTCCCACTGTAGGCAGTGTTCAGAGATTCCCGATTCACCTCCCTGACAGGAATCCTCTTTTCTTTCCCTTTTACTCTGTTTTTACCCCTTCTTTTTAAGGCTTGGTTAGTTTTTCTATTCCCATACGTACTTTCTGCATTATAGCAGTTGTACCTTTTACGTCACAGGTGGTCTTGCCTATGCTGTTTCAGCATAGTGTTGGGTTCGTTCTCTTGCCAACTTCCCTCATTTGTTTTTACTAATGACAACATGACTGCCCTTTTACGTTTCCCCTTTATCCGTTTTATTTTTCTGACTATACTGAGATGTCCCGTTAGCAGAATGGAGTCTATTTGAAACAAGGGACTGATGACCTTGCTGTTTGGTCCCTTTAACCTCAAACAACCAACCAACATCTGTTCCATGCTCTTGCTGTCTCTGAGAGAATTACAATGTCAACGGCAAAGCTCAAAGTTTTTAATTCTTCTTCCTATACTTTCTCTTACTCCAGTTTCTTCTTTGGTTTCTTTCACTGCATGTTCAGAGTACAAACTGAATAACATCGGCGATAGGCTACAAGCCTGTATCACTCCCTTCTCAATCACAGCTTTCCTTTCATGGTCGTGGTGTCCTATAATAGCCGTCTGGTTTCTGCACAAGTCGCAAAGAATCTTTCGTTGCGTATATTTTACTGCCGGCGTGAGTGGCCGAGCGGTTCTAGGCACTTCAGTCTGGAACCGCGCGACCGCTACGGTCGTAGGTTCGAATCCTGCCTCGGGCATGGTTGTGTGTGATGTCCTTAAGTTAGTCAGGTTTCAGTAGTTCTAAGTTCTAGGGGTCTGATGACCACAGCTGTTAAGTCCCATAGTGCTCAGAGCCATTTTAACCATTTTTGTGCCTTTACAAGTATGACACAACATGTGGTTCATGCACGATGGAGCTCCTTCACATTTCAGTCCAAGTGTTCGTACGCTTCTCAACAACAGATTCGGTGACCGATGGATTGGTAGAGGCGGACCAATTCCATGGCCTCCACGCTCTCCTGACCACAACCCTCTTGACTTTCATTTACGGGGGCATTTGAAAGCTCTTGTCTACGCAACCCCGGTACCAAATGTAGACACTCTTCGTATTGTGGACGGCTGTGATACAATACGCCATTCTCCAGAGCTGCATCAGCGCATCAGGAATTCCATGCGACGGAGGGTCGATCCATGTATCCTCGCTAACGGAGGACATTTTGAACATTTCCTGTAACAAAGTGTTTGAAGTCACGCTGGTACGTTCTGTTGCTGTGTGTTTCCATTCCATGATGAATGTGATTTGAAGAAAAGTAATAAAATGAGCTCTAACATGGAAAGTAAGCGTTTCCGGGCACATGTCCACACCACATACTTTCTTTCTTTGTGTGTGAGGAATGTTTCCTGAAAGTTTGGCCGTACCCTTTTGTGACACCCTGTATAGACGCCAGTACTTCTACAACCCTGAATAGCGGGGAACCTACAGGGCTTCTTCGGGGAGCCCCAGAAGCAACTTCGGTTTTAGGTTATAGAGCAACGTTGGCAACACTGCAGTCGGCACACGCTGCCGGGGATTCACCGCCCCGGCTTTCGAGCCCCGGCCGGTGCAGGCACGCGGCTGCGAATTCCCCCGTGGTCTCCGGCCACCGCACCGCAGCACAGCACAGTACAGTTGAGTAGTCCCAGGCCCCGCCCACAGGACGCGCTACCAGCGATTGCCGCCGCTCGCGAAATTGGATTTGCAGCGCGTGGCGCTGCGTTGCGCGGCGTCGCGACGCGTCGGGCCTGCCGGTAATTCTGTTAGCGGTGGTGGCCGCCATGATTGTGGTTTATCCCCGCGCAGGCGATTCGTCCGGCCGCGCCCTAAATGGATTTATTAAGGTCCTAACTGATATTCTGTTTCGCGCCCGACAACCAAAAATATAATTTTTGGGACACGCGAAAATAAAAGTGTTGCACATCCGCTCGCCCGTAACGTGTGCCGTGACGTCGGTGCTTCGTTCTGTTTTGCGGGGCTGAAATTAAAAAATAAACACACTTTTCTATTGGCGACGCACGCTAAAGTACTCCGGCTGGGCGTGGGGTGAAACCCGGTGATGTAGTCCCGAAAAAAGCTTATCTCATAGCGCCCGGCGTTAAATTTCGGAAAAAATGTGTCCCTGCCCACATTTAGTGAGCGAGCAGTGTTCCGTCAGTCACGTCCGAGCGGTCGACGTACTGGAGGTCGTTACCCGTCCTTTGCCACCAGTGGCGGAATACGTCAGCTGCTCTTTCCGGCATGGATTTCGTTCTCAGAACAGAAAGCAAAGCACGATTCGTGACTCGTAGAGTACACTCAGGATTGAAGACGTTGCGACCATCTCATTAAGGAGGGGCCTATGAGAAAATACATAGTTACATGTAAGCTAATGTAACTTTTACTGTTTGAGAGATAATTTAACCAAATTTTACACACTTTGTCATTGATTATAGCCTGCTTTTTTTCATTTTTTTTTTTTTTTTTTTTTGTTAAGGACGTTGCTGGACACTCTTAGAACACATACTATGACATGAACATTTTTCTGAGTGTTTACCTTACTTATCACTTTCAAAATAAGGTAGGTTATTTTTAGTAATTAGGTAAATAAATCTGTGTGCCAGTTGTTTAATATCAGTTCTTTAACTCTTGCAACGATTTCTTAAATTTGTGTGTGCAATACATAGGAATTTTTATTTTACAAAAATTTAAATAAATATGGCAATAATGCACTTCCAAATATTTTGTACTGCAGGAATTTGTGGAACAGTATGTACGAAGTAAGAGATGATTTAACCTTCTTATCAGCAATGGTTTAGCTGAAAATATTCCTTATACAGTGAAAAATGAGTGTTGCGGGAAATGCAGAAAAAATATTTTATTACCATTTATGCTAGAAACAAGTACCTGAATGTTGACCGTAATCATATATTCGGTCTTTTTTGACTTCTGTAGGTCTTTTCTTTAGATCCGATCCTTCTGGTGTCTGCTCCTGGCAATATCTCTCACTGACACTTCGGAACTGCCAGTACGCACATCATCAGTTTTCTGCAGTAGGCTTTCAGTGGAGCAACCTGTGCCGAATCCCAGTCTCACAAGGGTCCTGATTCTTCCAGTACTGCTATCAGACAACACCTGACTAGCAACGTTCGACGAAATTTTAACAGTACAAGATGAGCAAAATATTGTCTTTGGGCGCAGCTGCTACATGACATCATTAAAAAAGAAATCGTAATTAATCGCGTCGTAAATGGGCTCAGACCCATCTGTACTCTACAGATGCATTCTATGGTGGCAGTAAATAAAACAATATCGCAAAGAAGGAATAAGTCGTCGTGAAAAAAGGGGACGCGGCTCTGCGCATTGGTTGTAACATGGTGGCTTTTACATCATTTGTAACACAAGTTAAACTCTGAAAATTCTAGACAATATTTCTAGCATGCTACAGATCTATCTGGCGGCAAAAAAATTTTACTCTTTTTGAACAATTTGACCTCATCTCCCCTTAATAGCCACTTCTGAAACTCAGTACAATAGCGGTTTGCACGGCATGGATGCAACTGGTTCTCGGTGGGTTTCTGGGAGTATGAGATATGAGATGTCAAAGCACAGGTCAACACGGTCCAGTAAATTACGGACTGGCGCTTTGTGGACTCGGAGTTGCCACAAGATTGTATCCCATGTGTGTTCCGTCGGGCTCAGACGTGATCTTCAGTTCAATGTCACGCCACTGAAAACCAGTGTACCACGATTATGGCCTAGTGACATGGGCAGTTTTCCTGCCGGGGAGGGGGGAGGGAAGGGGCGGGCATCAAGCGTGAAGAGATGGTGGTCTACAGTAATGTTCCCATAGTCCTCAACCGTCATGGTGACTTAAATTACTATCACAGGTCCCCTGGAAGCATAAATGAGTGTTCTCCATAGCATAATACTGGCCCCATTGACCTGCGTCCATGGCGCAGCGCTTGTTCCGAGCTGTTTTTCTATATCTACGTAGATACTCCGCAAGCCACCGTACAGTGCATGGCGGAGGGTACCCTGTAACTGTACCACTCATTTCCTTTCCTTTTCCACTCGCAAATGGAAAGATGAAAAACACGATATATGCCGCCGTATGAGCACTTATTTCTTCAGTCTTCGCGGTCCTTACACGTAATGTATCTTGGCGGCGGTAGAATAGTTCTGCAGTCAGCTTCAAATGCAGGTTCTCTAAATTTTCTCAATACTGTTCCTCGAAGGGAACGTCCCCTTCCCTCTAGGGATTCCCATTTGAGTTCCTGAAGCAAGTTACTGGAACCAACCGGTGACAGATCTAGTAGCCCGCCGCTGAAATGCTTCGATGTGTCCCATTAATCCGATGGGGTGCGGATCAAAAACACTCGAGCAGTACTCAAGAATTGGTCGTAGTAGTATCCTATACGCGGTGTCCTTTACGCATGAAGCACACTTCGCCAAAATCCTCCCAATAAACCAAAGTCGACCATTGGCCTTCCAAACTTCAGCCCTTACATGCACGTCCCATTTAAATAGGCTTTTCCACGTTACGCACACATATTTAAACGACGTGACTTCGCCAAGCTGTACACTACTAATGCTGTATCCGAATATTACGGGTTTTCACTATCCATCCGCATTAACTTAAAATTTTCTGAACTCAGAGGTAGCTACCATTCACCACACCAACTGGCAATTTTGTCTAAGTCATCTTGTATCCTCCTGCAGTCACTCAGCGACACCTTACCATACACCACAGCAACATCAGCAAGCAACCGCAGATTTCTACCCACCTTGTCCGCCAGACGATTTGTCGATACAGAAAATAACAGCGGTCCTGTCAAACTTCCCTGGGGAACTCTTGACGATACCCTTCCCTCAAATAAACACTCGCCCTCAAGTCAAACATACTGGAATCCACTTGAGTAATAGATTCTTCCAGCCACTCACATATCTGCGTACCTATTTCATATGCTCGTACCTTCAAGTCTGCGGTGGGGACCGTGTCAAAGGTGTTTCAGAAATCTGTGAGTATGAAATCTGTTGCCCTTCATCCATGGCTCTTAGGATACCATGTGAGGAAAGGGAAAGCTGAGTTTCGCACGACCGATGCTTTCTAAAGCCTTGGTGATGTGTGGACAGAATCTCGTATTCGAACTCAGAATATGTTATAGATCTCTGTAGCAAACCGATTTTAAGGATATTGGTCGATAATCCTGCGCGTCCGTTCTTTTACCCTGCCCTTATTCCCAGTCGCTTGAGACTGTGTGTTGGGCGAGAGATTTGTGTTTAATGGAAGGAAAGTAAGGGGCCAGTACCGTAGAGTACTGATTCTAAAACCCAAATGGGATTCTATCCGGACGTGACGACTTATTTGTTTTTAAATATTTCAGTTGCTTCTCTACGCCTGGGATGCCTCTCATTATTTACTCAATACGGGAGTCTGTGCTATGGTCACACGACGGTATGTTTGCACGATTCTCATGCGTTAACGGTTACTCAAACGCGAAATCTAAGACTTCGGCTTCTGTTTTATCTTCTACTGCCACACCAGACTAGTCAACAAGGGATTGGGTGGAGGCCTTAGATCCGCTCAGCGATTGTTCGTAAGACCAAAATATTCTAGGGTACTCGGCTAGATCTTTTGCTAAGATATAACGATGGTAGTTGCATGCTTCGCACATAGATCCTTTCGCAGACGCACGGCTCTCTACTAACCTTTGTCCGTCTCCGTTTGCGAGTTCCCTTACATGATGGCGAATCGGTAACAAGAAATGCAATTCATCCGACGAGGTGACACGTTTCCATTGATCTCAATGATCCCGTGCCCACGACCATCGTAAGTGTTTCGTTGGGTCAACGTGGAAATACAGGGTGATTCAAAAAGAATACCACAACTTTAGGAATTTAAAACTCTGCAACGACAAAAGGCAGAGCTAAGCACTATCTGTCGGCGAATTAAGGGAGCTATAAAGTTTCATTTAGTTGTACATTTGTTCGCTTGAGGCGCTGTTGACTAGGCGTCAGCGTCAGTTGATGCTAAGATGGCGACCGCTCAACAGAAAGCTTTTTATGTTATTGAGTACGGCAGAAGTGAATCGACGACAGTTGTTCAGCGTGCATTTCGAACGAAGTATGGTGTTAAACCTCCTGATAGGTGGTGTATTAAACGTTGGTATAAACAGTTTACAGAGAATGGGTGTTTGTGCAAAGGGAAAAGTTCTGGACGGCCGAGAACGAGTGATGAAAATGTAGCACGCATCCAGCAAGCATTTGTTCGCAGCCCAGGAAAATCGACTCGCAGAGCTAGCAGAGAGCTGCAAATTCGACAATCAACTTTATGGAGAGTCCTACGAAAAAGGTTAGTTATGAAACCTGAACGTCAACTACCCGAGGCGATGGATCGGCCGCCAGGCAGCCCGTGACAGAGCACTTCATTACTGGCCTCCAAGAAGCCCTGATCTTACCCCCTGCGATTTTTTCTTATGGGGGTATGTTAAGGATATGGTGTTTCGGCCACCTCTCCCAGCCACCATTGATGATTTGAAACGAGAAATAACAGCAGCTATCCAAACTGCTACGCCTGATATGCTACAGAGAGTGTGGAACGAGTTGGAGTATCGGGTTGATATTGCTCGTGTGTCTGGAGGGGGTCATATTGAACATCTCTGAACTTGCTTTTGAGTGAAAAAAAACCTTTTTAAATACTCTTTGTAATGATGTATAACAGAAGGTTATATTATGTTTCTTTCATTAAATACACATCTTTAAAGTTGTGGTATTCTTTTTGAATCACCCTGTACATTGGAGGGTCTTCTTCAGTGGAGCCCCATTGTCAGAAATGTGTGCTGAACGGTGTACTATAAAACGCTTGCATCTGTATCAGTCTTGTACTCAGTCGACGCATCTGCTACACACCACCGCTTAGCGTGCCTTACAGAGTGGGTAAGTCTTCAACCTCCACGAGGCTCATTCAGTAGGTAATGCCATACATTGTTCTCTGAAAACAGGTTTGCTTTATTCGGGATCCTCACTTTTTCGGATAGGTAAGCCTCTTTTTCAACAAAACCTCCGTTCATTGTGAAAGCCTTGCGGCACCCTAATGGGAGGGCCAGTGCACTCAAATGGCGCCACTCTACTGATCGAAGTCGGAGGCAACGTCTTGCTGCATCAGTAACCTCCCAGTCAGCCACGTACTGCTTCCCACAGAGTGCATCCTTCATTGGCGTAAACAGATGGACATCCGGGCAGTACCATGGTGGAGGAAGGGCAGTCCAGTGAAGTTGGACTTGCGTGAGGAATTGCGTTGTCATGGAAAATGAGAAGTTTGTTTGCATTTTTGTGGCGATGAACACGCTGAAGTCGTTTCTTCAATTATTTAAGTGTAGCACAGAACACTTCAAAGTTGATGGTTACATCAATAGTGAAGGACATCAAACGGAATAACTCTTTCAGCGTCGCAGAAGACTGTCGCCATGACTTTACTAGCTGAGGGTGCGGCTTTCAACTTCCTCTTCGTAGGAGAGGGGGGTGTGACGCCACTCCACTGATTGCCGTTTTGTGCGACTTTGTTGAGATGGTAACACACGCCTCGCCCAGTGACTCACCGTGCTTTTGTTCGCTGCCAGGTCTGCATAGGGGTCGTGGAAGCGCCTGTGAATATTTGCGGTTCTCTGGTTTTCCCCCAAAAGAAACTCTTGACTCCTGTCTGCATGGAATGTAACTACATAACGGATACCTTTTCGAAGGCTGTGCTTAGCTTTGACCACCTATCGGAACTTCATAAATACATAGGAGCTTAAGGGCGAACATTCCACGATATGCCTCAACAAATTCCGTATTTTTTCAACCGAAATTGGCCGAGGAAAAAAGTGTGCTGCATTTATTATTGAACGTCCCTCTTATAAGGGCTGGACGTCAGGGCGCCATCCTTCAGCCACATTCTACAGATACTCTGATAATAGCACGCGAAGACGAACGAGCTTCGCCTTGTCTGAGATGGACGTTCCCAGATGCTGGGTCATAACAATCTGGCTTTTGTCAAAATCGCTTGTTTCCAAAGGGAAATTTCTATGACTTTGCTACTTAGGGCCCTGAAACAATTCAACAGCTCCACTTAAAAATTAGTGACCGAACCGGGACTCGAACCCGGATTCTCTGCGAACGGTGACCCTGAGCGCCTCGGTCATCTAGAGACGCTTCCCGTCCGACTCAACTTCGCTGCCACCACCGGTGCTGTGGCTCCCTTCATTTTCCCCCTTGCTCACACCCTCACTGTATTCCCAAAAGGGGACAAACGATGGTAAGCATCCTCACTCTTAACGCTCGTCTGCCCATCAAGGCGCAACTATACAATTACAG
This sequence comes from Schistocerca americana, assembly GCF_021461395.2. NCBI lineage: Eukaryota > Metazoa > Arthropoda > Insecta > Orthoptera > Acrididae > Schistocerca > Schistocerca americana. The sequence goes on from NC_060128.1 coordinate 131,013,908, forward strand.
GTGTGGTGTCTGATCTTTCGGACATGTCCGAAAGAACAGAAACGACACTTATAACTGTAAAAAATCGCTTGTGACAGTGTGTAATACCATTTGCGACCCTTATCGTCTGTTGCTTCATACCATGTTCCTCTCTCCTCCGTTTACATACTTTTTCTGCGCCACGTACACACAACACCACAACGCCGGCATTGTCTTAATGTTTTGCCTAGTCAGCTTTGCGTAATTTTACGCAATGCAGTTTGTGACATTAGATGTAAAAATAGAACTGGGTAGTTTGAACTGTGGAACCTGCAGTTTATGTAGAGGTTGCAGCGGGATCGCGTGATCAGTGCATAGACACTTCATGCCACATACTGGGTGGTTATAATGAAAAGCAACTATTCACGGAGGTCTAGTGATACTGTATGGCACCTAAAATTGGAACATGAGCTAATGCGTTGATGCGGAACCTATTTACACCGGACAAAATTTTGTTCCAGCTTTGGCCACCAGATGGAAATCTGGCGCTGGTGCCATACACTGTTCGTATGACTGTGTGACATCCACTGTCATCTGACAAACAATAACGTGAGTGAGCAGTAAGGCTATCGAGAAGACATACTGTGCGCTGTTAGTGGAACTATTTCATGTGAACAGCAGTAGTTACAGTGCCGCACTGAGAGAGTATCACTGACTGAAAGGTCTGAGGAGAAGCCGGGTGTCATTAAGTGGTTTAAAGTTTATTATGAAACTCAAATACACGGGTGAATTTGGTGTGGCACCTGGAAGATGAAGGCACCCTATCCCACTGGAAGTTACTGAAATGGTTCCTGTTGCTGTTCCCTATCATACGAGAATTATAGCCTACAGTGGACCGTCCGCGAGTACCTGCACTTCTTATAGCCGTCCGGTACTTCCAGAAACCTACCAACTACTTGTCTAATCCGTGCCGCATTCCGCACGTGTACCAACACGTTATTAAGCAGCTGCATATAATTATATGGCTCATCAATGTACATTCATTTAATAATTTATTCGAATAGTCCCTCTGGAACAATTCTAATTCCAAAGAAAGCTGGTGCTGCAAGCTGTGATTATTACCGAAATATCAGTTTAATAAGTCGTGGTTGCAAAACACACTAATGCATTACAAAAAAATGGAAAAATTTGTAGAACATTATCTCGGAGGACATCAGTTTCGACTCCGGAGAAATTTAGGAATACGTGAGACAATACTGACACTACGACTCGTCTTAGATAGTAGGTTACGGAGAGGTAAACCTACGTTTATAGCATGTGTACGCACTTAGAGAAGGCTTTTGCCAGTGGTGACTGGGACAATGTCTTCGAAATTCTGAAGGTAGCAGAGCTAAAATACAGGGAGCGAGAAGCTATTTACAACTTGTAGAGAAACCAAACGACAGTAACAAGAGGCGAGAGGCATGATAGGGAAGCAGCGGCTGAGAAGGGAATGAGACAGAGCTACAGCCTATCCCCGATGTTATTCCATTTGTAGATCAAACAAGCAGTAAAGGAAACTAAAGAGGAGCAGGGATTAAAGTACAGGGAGGAGATATAAAAACTTAGATGTTCGCCAGTGGCATTGTAATTTTGTCAGAAACAACAAAGGACTTGGAAGAGCAGTTAAACGGAATGGTCATCGTGCTGAAAGAAAGGAGGAAATAAGATGAACATCGAAAAAAGCTCTACAAGAATAATGAACTGTAGTCTAATTACATCAGATAATGCTGAAGAACTAGATTAGTATATGAGACATTAGAAGTAGTAAATGAGTTTTGCTATTTGGGCAACAAAATAACTGATCACGGCCAAAGCATCTGACGTAGACTGGCAATGGCAAGAGAAGCTTTTCTGAAGGAGAGAAATTTGTTAACAACGAATACAGATTTAAGTGTTAGGAAGTGTTTTCTGACATTTTTGTGGGTGTAGCCATGTATGGAAGTGAAACATAGACAGTATATACAAGAAGAAAACAAGCTTTTGAAATGTGGTGCTACAGAGGAATACTACAGATTGGATGGGTAAATCACGTAACTAATGAGAATGTACTGAACAGAAAGGGGGATGAAAGAAATTTGTTGCGCACCCTGGCTAGACGAAGGGATCAGGTGTTAGGAGACATTCTGAGACATTAAGGGATCACCAGTTTAGTTTTGGAGAGAAAAGTGGTGGGTACAAATCGTAGAGGGAGATGGAAAGATGAATACAGTAAGCAGATTCAGAAAGATGTAGGTTGCAGTAATTATTCAGAGATGAAGGGACTTGCATAGGACACTGTAGCATGGAGAGCTGCATCAGACCAGTCTTCAGACTGAAGACCAGAACAACAGCTCTTCTGCAGCGTATGATAAATCAACTTCGGCTTTGTTTGTCTGTTTCACTTTCTTCATCCTGGACTTCCTCCATTCTTAGATTGTGTCATTCCTTTTCTTCCTGGGTCACTTCCCTCCAGTTGGTGACTTAATTCTGTCCCTATATCTTGCGTATTATTTCAGCTCCGTAAAAAGCGTCCGTTCTAATTCGATGCTTTTTTTTTCGAAGCTTTGTCAATTTCAGTTAACCATGTCTGTATTGATTTATCAGATGAGTAAGTTGAAACCCTGCTTGGTTGTTCTACTATAAATTCGATACATAGCTCCATACAACTGTAGTCTTTCTTTCGTCCTTACCTCAGTTAGCTTCTGCGTGTTCAAACAGAGTTCCCTGGTTGCTCTTAAATTTTATTCGGCTTTATTGTTACTTTTAGGCCACAGTATTTTTCCTAGCTGTTTATCTTTCCACTTTTCCAATTTTTTTTTGGGGGGGGGGTGTCCTCAATCTTGCTAGCTTAAGTGTTTCTGCTGGAAACAGTGTTTCAGGCTTTACCAGTGTTCGATATTGTCTTAGCTGTGATGTTTTTGGTAAGTGTTTTTCCTCACACGGATTGCCCTTTCCATTTCACGTACTCTTTCTATGGCTGTCTTTTCTTTTGTATTCTTTATCAATTGTCTTATGTACTTAAAACCATCTGTTTTAGCTATTGTGTCGGTATAAATTTTAAAATTTTGACTTACGTCACTGATACTTCTCATTCAATGTGTTTTATCAAATTAATTTTTTGTTCCATTAGGGAGGCTTGCTTCTGTTCTGTGATTTGTTCTCGGCTGTAGCCACTGAGTTTGTAGCTAACGCCATGCAGTCTGCAAAAGCTAGGTGAGCTATGGTCATCTTATTTGTATTTCTTCCTAGCTGAACAGAGTATTCGTGGAGGAAACCCATCTAGTCGGTAACTCACATAAAGCATCATTTGCTATTTTTTGTGTTGACATTTCACTACTCGACTTCATAGCAAAACTTGTATCATGCGTAGACAGGAGTACTTCCGCCTCCTGATTCGAATAAAATGGCAGATCACTACCGTAAAGTATAATAGTAGACCAACGATCTAACTCTGAGGTCTGAGGGAGTCCCTTCGTAATTTATCCCCAAGCGGATGATACGGCGCCTCTCCTTGTATTACTTGAACAGCCTATGTTAAACCAGGCATCTGCTAAATATGTATTCCACAGAACTTTCCCAATGGGTATTGTAATTGACACAATCAAAGGTAAGTAACAAATTCCAGAGATTCTCCTATGTGCTCAGTAATCATATAAATAGCTGTCCCGGTGAAGTGGTCCTTTTCAAATACAAACTATAATCCGATTACTACACTGTTGGGTGGCGACCCTGTAGTACACTACCTTCTTAAATTTTTAGAAAATAGTGTAAGGATTGACACAGGGCAGCAGTTCGGGAGCACACGATATCACCTACAACAAACAGGTGCACTTAAGACAAACATCCCACGCACACAAATGAATGGGTGCGGTAGAAGAGAACATTTCCATTTTAGGTGGCTCAGTCAACCATTCCGAATTTTTCTTTCTCTTTGCTTTGTTCGAAAGAGTAAAAGTAGCAACAATATCTTGCCTTTAGATTGAAGAGTAAATTTTCTGGCAATGGCGGTCTGTATAGTTTTGATCGCTACGCTGCAAGAGCGCACATTTCCGAAACTCGATCTCATGGAAATGAACTGACGGAACTTGGAACGTCAAATGTGAAACATTTCTTTGCGGCCATCAGTTTTATCACGCTGTGCATATACGTGAACGACCAGATACCTCTGGCAATGACATCGGCTTCGAGTAACTCCCCCAAAAAGCGATACGCCCTTGCCTGTGCATTGTTTCGCAGTTAGGGGATACAGGATAGCGGCGTAGGATTTCTCAGCCAGCGTTGGACGTGTGAGTGTGGGGCGACGCTCCCACCCACACCCTTGACTTTTTACTGCCGCCATTTGACGAGGGATGCCAGATCGTGACTATAAAACTGACATTTTCTGCTTGATGGCCGGCGTGATGGACGCCGCAGAGAGATAAGATGCAAACGGCGTGTGGATAGCTTGTAAGGCGCCGTAGCCAAGTGGTAATAGTTTCAGAGTGCCCGCCCCCCTCGGGCGAATTGAATCTCCCGGCAACCGTGGCATTTCTGGAGAGTCCTCGTCAGGTTGCTCAAGAGCCCGATGCTTGGTGGAAATTGCTACTAAAATTGCACTTCGTAACCTCTGACTCACTTCATTGAAATAAAGTTTTAAACGACTGCGATTCTTCACACCTCATTTACTGTTGTAATTACGAAGAGGTTTTATTACGCTGCGTTTCAGATTCTCTAGTATAGAGCTGCCTAGACGCTAATGAGGATTATAATGATTGTAAGATCATTTTTCTCCAAATAGTAAGTACATTACAACAACAACACAGGCCCACAATGAGAGAACTTTCCGAATTTTCTGTGTTTATCTTTGTTGTTTTTAGTGTGCTCAATTCTATCCTGAGATCAAAAAAGCTGTACGACACATCATTTCTTCACAATTAACTGCTAATTTTGTTTTTAAAAATGTATTTTTAATGGTTTTAGTGACATAATTCCGGATGTGCCCTGCTGTATTTGGTGGACTGTTGGAGGAGGACTGCGTTTAATAGTTGCGATACTGATATCTATGATTCGAAATTTACTGACTTGCTTATCTGATCTAACCTCGCGATATTCTCTTTCTTCTTTCTGTGGAATTCGTCTCTTGCGCAGTTTGGACCATGATGGAGACGGAAATCACGCGTATGTATTTTTGCAACAAGCTACCAAGCAACAGAAGTCACTCTCTGAAGCCGTTCATTTGTTCTTGCAAGCCATACAACTTCGAATACCCAACAATGTCTGCGGTTTCGATTTATCAAGCACATCAAATATTATAAACTAATAGTGTTCAGAGTAATCCCTCTATGGAACTCTGAAGCCGAACACTCTTCTTCCCCTCTATGACGCAGGCTTACGTCACTGTGTGCGCCATTCCATGTATCGCTGCGTGTATCCGAGGCAGAGGCGCGATTGTATGGAGTAACTGCCATATCAGCAGGTGCCGTAAAGTGTGACCAAATTGCCAGCATGGCCTTTTCTTGCAGAAACGCTCCGGGTATATTTACATCTACATAGATTTTTCGCAAGCCACCGTAACGCGCATGGCGGAGGGTACCCTGTACCTCTACAAGTCATTTCCTTTCTTGTTCCATTCGCAAATAGAGCAAGGGAAAAATTACTGTCCATATGCCTCCTTATAAGCCCTAATGCCTAGCAAAATATGTTGATGTTCCTTACCAGCAATGTATGTTGGCTTCAGTATGAATCGTTCGGCAGTCATATGCCAGTTCTCTAAATTTTCTCGATATCGTTCCGCCAAAAGAACGTCGCCTTCCATCCAGGGATTCGCATTTGAGGTTCCGAAGCATCTCTGTAACACTTAAGTGTTGTTCGAACCTGTTGTTTTTTTTTATGGTGGTGGTGGCGGTTATGGTGGTCTTCAGTCCAGAGACAGGTTTGATGCAGCTCTCAATGCTACTTTATCCTGTGCGACCCTCATCATCTCCGAATAATCTTTGCAACCGACATCCTTCTGACTCTGCTTAGTGTACTCATCTCTTGCTCTCCCTCTAAGATTTTTACACTCCGCACTGCCCTCCAATACTAAATTCGTGATACCTTGATGCCTCAGAACGTGCCCTACCATCCGATCCCTTCTTCTAGTCAAGTTGCCGCAAATTCCTTTTCTCCCCAATTCTATTCAGTACCTCCTCATTACTTAGTCTGCCCATCTAATCTTCAGCATTCTTCTGCAGCACCACCTTTCGAAATTTTCTATTCTCTTTTTGTGTAAACTATTCACCATCCATGTTTCACTTCCATACATGACTACAATCCATCCAAATACTTTCAGAAAAGACTTCGAGACACTTAAATCTACACTCCATAGCAAATTTCTCTTCAGAAATGCTGTCCTTGCCATAGCCAGCCTACATTTTATCTCCTCTCTACTTCGACCATCATCAGTTATTTTTCTCCCCAAACAGCTACTCATCTACTACTTTGTCTAACCTAATTCCCTCAACGCCTCCTGATTTCATTCGACTACATTTCATTATACTCGTTTTGCTTTTGTTGATATTTATCTCACATCCTCCTTTCAAGACACTGTCCATTCCGTTCAACTGATCTTCCAGGTCCTTTGCTGTTTCTGACCGAACTAAAATTTCGTCGGCAAATCGGAAAGTTTTTATTTGTTCTCTGTGGATTTTACTTTCTACTCTAAATTTCATTTTGTTTCCTTTACTGCTTGCTCAATGTTGTTGTTGTTGTTGTTGTTGTTGTTGTTGTTGTAGTCTTCAGTCCTGAGACTGGTTTGATGCAGCTCTCCATGCTACTCTATCCTGTGCAAGCTTCTTCATCTCCCAGCACCTACTGCAAACTACATCCTTCTGAATCTGCTTAGTGTATTCACCTCTTGGTCTCCCTCTACGATTTTTACCCTCCACGCTGCCCTCCAACACTAAATTGGTGATCCCTTGATGCCTCAGAACATGTCCTACCAACCGATCCCTTCTTTTCTAGTCAAGTTGTGCCACAAACTTCTTCTCCCCAATCCTATTCAATACCTCCTCATTAGTTATGTGATCTACCGACCTAATCAACATTCTTCTGTAGCACCACATTTCAAAAGCTTCTAGTCTCTTTTTGTCCAAACTATTTATCGTCCATGTTTCACTTCCATACATGGCTACACTCGATACAAATACTTTCAGAAAAGACTTCCTTACACTTAAATCTATACTCGATGTCAACAAATTTCTCTTCTTCAGAAACGCTTTCTTTGCCATTGCCAGTCTACATTTTATATGCTCTCTACTTCGACCATCATCAGTTAATTTGCTCCCCAAATAGCGAAACTCCTTTACTACTATAAGTGTCTCATTTCCTAATCTAATTCCCTCAGCATCAACAGACTTAATTCGACTACATTCAATTATCCTCGTTTTGCTTTTCTTGATGTTCATCTCATATAGCAATTGAATAACATTGATATATAGCAATATATATAGCAATTGAATAACATCGCGGACAGGCTAAAACCCTCCCTTCTGAGCCACTGCTTTCCGTTCGTGCCCCTGTATTCTTATAACTGCCATCTGGCTGCTGCATAAATTGAAAATAGCCTTTTGCTCCCTGTGTTTTACCACTACCACTCTCAGAATTTGAAAGAGTTTTCCAGTCCACATTATCGAAAGCTTTCTGTAAGTCTGTAGATGGTCTTTCCTTAACCTATCTTCTAAGATAAGTCATGGGGTCAGTATTGCCTCGCGTGTTCCAAAATTTTTGTGGAATCCAAACTGATCTTCCCCGAGCTCGGATTCTACCACTTTTTCTATTCTTCTGTAAAGAAGCTACCGGTGACAAATGTAGCAGCCATTATGCTCGTTGATGTGTAGGAACACGGGGGCAAAAACCAGTGGAGTGACAAGAGAAAGGAAGTGTTCTGTGTTTTTAAGAAGTAAATTTCTCACAATCCGAATATATCACAGTGGATATATTGCATGTGTTTGTGAATGGCGGCAAAGTATGCAAGGGCACAAGTCCTGGTGGGAGATGTTTAACAGTAAATGTATCTGAAGATCGGAAGTGGAGACTCGGATCGGGTGGATCGCCCGCCCTTGACGCTAATGGAGGCCTCCGCAGACTGGAAGCGGGCGCAGGACAAAGCCGCCTGGCGTTGTCCCGTCCCGGCTCGTCACTGTCGCCCCCTGATCGCAGATGTCCCGCTACACGAGCGCGGAACTGGAACTGCTCCGCTAATTGGACGCCCCGCCGCTGGCTGGAGAAAGCTGGAAGCGGCCTCGCGCATCGGCAGTGCCGACTGCTTACCGCTGCTGGATCCAGCAGCTCACTGGAGATAACGTGACTCCTGGAACTTAAAGAGCACAAGTGCCTAGCATGGATTATTTGTTCAAGACAGCTTCACAAATTGGGCTAGTCAATAACGCATTGGTATACTTGTCACTTCGCCAAGAATTTATTTTTCTTGGCATTCATTGATCGAGTTGTTCGATGACCTGAGGGTATCGTGCCAAATGCTGTCCAGTAGGTCGCCAGGACGTTAACCAAGAAGTTATTCGTCTTGGCATTAATTGATCAATTCGTTCGATGACCTCCTGAGGGTATCGTTCCAAATGCTGTCCAATTGGTCGTCAGGACGTCAAAATCCTGAGCTGCTTGGAGGGCCCTGACCATAATGCTCCAGACGTTCTATCTGGTGACCTTTCTCGCCAAGGCAGAGTATGAGAAGCACGAAGTCACGCAGTAGAGACTCTAGCCATGTGCGGGCGGGCATTATCTTGCTGAAGCCCAGATGGCTTTCCATGAAGGCAACAAAAGGGCTCATAGAATACCGTCGATGTCCCGCTATGGTACACAGATGCAGTGGCTGAAAATCAAATGGGTCCTGTTACGAGAAGAAATTTCACACCAGACAATCACCCCTGGTTGTCGGGTCGTAGTTCGAGCGGCCGTCAGGTTGGTATCCCACCACTGTCGACGTATGTCCAGACACGTCTTCGCTGGTCGTCTGGGCGCAATTCGAAGCGAGGATCATCACTGAAGACGATTCTACTCCATTCAGTGAGATGCAAGACCGAAGAGTAAGAGGTGGTTGAGAGTCTCCCCATGGAACTAGAGGTCAGGGATTTCAGTATCTAGTCGATCCTACGAGTTTGTCTGCCATGCACTGTTCCGTGACAAGCACGTAAAGAAATGAATCGAAACAAGTACCCTGGATCAGAAGACATTTCATCAGATTATTGACATCCTCGGGACACCCAGCTATGACAGAATTATTCCACTTTACACGAAAGATGTATTATATGGGCAACATATGCCTAGGCTACAAGAAGAACGCGCTACGAGTAATTTCAATTCCAAAAGAAGGCAGAAGCTGACAGATGTGAACAATACTGAACTTCCAGTTTAATAAATGAGGGCTGGAAAATGCTAACACGATTTGCACGGAGAGCATAAAGCAGATACGCAGTTTCTCTCCCCGCCTTCGCCAACATATATGCCGCCACCAGACCGGTCAGCATCTCGTATTCGTGCCGTAAGAGTTTGTGCATCAAGAATCGGTGTACTGAACACTTTAGCCCTAAAATAACCTTACAAAAAAGTCAAGAGGGAAACTGTATCACTTGACGTTCGTGGAGTCGTAACACCTGCCTCGTTCACCGCCACCGCGTACCATCGTATAAATGGTCTGAAGATGTCACTTTCTGATCGAAACCGCTAACCGTTGTAAATAAATGTTTTATTGCGGTCGAGACTGTTTTTAGTCCATTTTTAAAGTAAATTATTTTCTTGGAAGACTATTCCTCCAGAATCCGTCAGATCTTGCGTAGGTCCCTAATATTTTCTCCTAATGAGCTACAGTTACTGTTCCGCAATTCTGTGTGATGCTAACAACTTTACTAAGTCGTAGACTCGACTGAAGCCGTACTTCTTCACCGTGAACTGATGAAATTGTAGTATCTGTACTTTTTGCACGCTTTTTTGCAATTACAAAACGTTTTCGGAGTTCATTTGCTGCTTCACCTGGAATACGATGGTGGCTATCTTCTCCTACAGCTGCGTTACGTTCAGTAGATAGTTATAGTTCGCATTTTTTTTATAACGTTTACGCAATGACAGTAAGTTACGTCTTGTTCGGTGGTCTAATCCACTATATACTAATAAAGGCTTCCGTTTGGTGGTCTCTGTAAACTCTGTCTTCACAACACTGCTTGCCAGAGATCAACCATAGTAGTGAAGTCTGGAAGAGAGCCACGCTACGCACTGCAGCCGTCTGTGAACGAAATGGAGCGTGGACAGGGCTCTTAGTGCCGGAAATGATCTTTCCCTGAAGTACGTTGCAGGGGCCTCAGACAGGCTGCTGTATGCTACTTCTGGAACACCCTGTTAAAGGTCCACTACATGCTATGTCCTCGGCTCCGTAGAAATGTCAACACATTCCATTTACGCACAAGCGTTACTCCGTACAGCTGGCACAAACTCGAAAAACCGTGTTATAAGGTACTTATTTAATTATAAGAGTCGTCATTTTGATTAATTATTTTACGTCGTAGGGACACAGGCAAAAAAAATTATTTAAATATCAAATGAGCCACGGAAGCTTGCAGTAAGTTTCATTAAGTCAACATTTGTTTTTCAGCATGTGAACGAACGGATTGGATGAGTCGTAATTTTCGTTTCGCTGCGAGTGTCCCACAGTATTTATCACTTTTCGAATAAGTTGCCAGAAGTGCTTATTAAGTTATCGTCAAAACCGGAGTAGCAAACGTGCTAATTACTACCGTACACGCAAGACAGTTTACGTTCGTTTCTCAAACGAGTATCTTAGAGTTTAAATGAAAGCTGCCGGCACATGTATGCATTGAACTGGACCGGAACGAGATAAATGTGGTCGACTTCGTAATAATTTCCTTTGCGTGCTAAGAAGATATCTGCGTCTCTTACGGAAAAATAAACACGCAGATTACGATCGAAACTCGATAATCCCCACCAGTAAGGAGAAAAAGCTGTGTTGCCTTACACTTTGAAATCGCGGTGACAGACTGACCATTAGACCGCTCCTTTATCCCTCTGTTCTCCCAGTTTTTAGATTTGGCCTACACTTTCATGTCCACTAGTATCTTCCTCGCTTTATAGTTTGACAGCTCTAACTGGATCCGCGCACTTTTAGCGAAAGCCTCTATCTTACGCATAATACTTTCGAATCGCGGGACTGGTGACCACGCCGTTTAGTCCCATAAACCCAATCAAACAAACAGACTGAACATACTACACGCGGAACTCAGCTTTCTCGATTCGCCGCTAGCCAACAAAAGAAACACCTAGTAAACATGGACTCCAAAATAGAATGACTACCAGATGTTGATCTCAGATGGTGCGATACATACCTCTTCTACTGCAAGTTTTTTCATTAATATTTTGAGATGTAGTATGGACCAAAAGAAGGAAAAAATGTCCTGTACACATGGGCTATAAAGTGCATATCTTAACAGCTATGAGTTCGTGTTCAGTGGAAAATATTATTCACAGTAGCAAAGATGAAGGTCTTAAAGGTATCTGAAATTTAACAGTCGACCTTTACTTGACGTTTAATCCATGTTTTGGCTCACACTATCCTCTCTGGAAGTTCTTCGGTGGAATTATGGTACGCTTACTTCGTATATATTTACAAACCAGCGGGAAAATGCTCTTACCGGGGAACATAAAAGGTGAAGTATGACAGCTGGTAGCCCATATTTCTATCACAGCCTTTTAAAGAGGAAGAAATTTGCAGTTTTTGTGCTCTGACAGGATCATTGGTCCACTGGTTCCCTTCTTTGCCCTGCATGTAACTCACCTGAAAAGAACTGTGTTGGTGACTAAAACGTAGACAGCATGCTTCTACGGAACTGAAATAACGTAGAACCAAATTTGCATATCAGGCCGGATTTTACGTGCTCAAAAGTTTTCCACGTGCTTTAGTACTACAACATGTTTTGCGAAATCCTCTTAAAGAGAATGGAGACACTTCACAGCATATTTCTTTGTGCTACCTAACTATAAACTACGTTTCCACCTCACACTGAATTTTATGTTCGTGTTTTACACATACAAGAAGGGGAACTTTGAACCTCTGTAACTTGGAAAAAGGGTGACATTCAAGAAAATTTTCAAGGTTGTTAGAGATCTCGATCTTAGGAAGATATTGTAAAAATTTCAGCCATTTGCTGTACATAGCCGTCTTGGAATCGTCGTCTGGGTTTTGGTTCGCTGGTGATGGCGAAAATATAGTAAAAAGAGACTTTTTTGTGTTTTCTGAGGAACTGGCCATGAACTAATAGTGCCTGCATAAGTCCCGTGAATGCCACCATAGAGCACCGGTTTGCCCCATTTGCCTAAGCAAGTGCAACTATATAATATCCATACTTCGATCCCGTACTGTAGGTAGCGACACTAAGACGATCCTTCTGTTGGGCGTACAAATGGTCCCTAGTCAAAGGGATATCCAGAACACTTGACCCTAACTTCTTATCAACAGTAGAACACGTGATATGAGAACAGGAAAATCCCGAGTTCTCCCTGGGGCATGGGTGTGTGTGTGTGTGTGTGTGTGTGTGTGTGTGTGTGTAAGTGTGTGTGTGTGTGTGTGTGTGTGTGTGTGTGTGTGTTTGTCCTTCGGATAATTTAGGTTAAGTAGTGTGTAAGCTTAGGGACTGATGACCTTGGCAGTTAAGTCCCATAAAATTTCAACCACATTTGAACATCTCTGAAGGGGCTGTAAGTAGTCTTGTTTAGGTTTTTATGTTGGTAACGTCACGTAGCGCTCTATATGAAAATCACTGACTGTGCTCTGTGCAGTCTGAGTGAGATTTGTCGGCATTGTTGCAATAATCGCTATTGTAGTGTTGGGCTGTTGGCTCTTAACAGCGCGTAGCGTAACGCAGTTGGAGGTGAGCCGCCAGCAATGGTGGATGTGGGGGGAGAGATTGCAGAATTTTGAGAGCAGAGTAAATTTGTAATATTTGATATCATGAACATGATGACTTTTGAACAGCATTAAGGTAGGTACATTGTTTGTTCTCTATCAAAATCTTTCATTTGCTGACTATGCCTATCAGTAGTCAGTGCCTTCAGTAGTTATAATCTTTTATTTAGCTGGCAGTATTGGCGCTCGCTGTATTTCAGTAGTTCGAGTAGCGAAGACTTTTGTGAGGTAAGTGAGTCATGAAAGGAGTTGGTTATTGTTGGTCAGGGCCATTCTTTTGTAGGGATTGCTGAAAGTCAGATTTCTTTACGCTAAAAAATAGTGTGTCAGTTTAGTGTTGATCAGAATACGTAAAGAGTGAAATGTCTGAGTACATTCAGTTTTGCTCAGATGTTTGAATATCAAATAACGTAAGGGGTTTACCAGCACAGTAATTCATTAATTTTTCTAAGGGGACGTTTCAAGGCCTTTTGCCTGCTCTGACCTACGAACCGAAACACCGCACATGCCTTCACTTCTCACTAAATTATTTCTCATATCTGTCACACTAAAGGTTTGAAGGCCTCGTTTATACCACTCCTGTATAGTTTTAGTCCGATTCCAATATCTGGGTGACGTCACTACCTCCAGAAGAACTATCACCTGAGTGACTGATGACCTCGCTGTTTAGTCTCTTTCCCACCAATCAACCAACCCATCAACGAAGCTCCCATTTTTGCACGAATTGCTGAAAGTCTCCAAGTCTGCCTGCATATTATAATATATTTAGTTCCTATTACCTCATAGTTGTGAATATACACACACACGCAGACAATGACGGGGGGGGGAGAGAGAGAGAGAGAGAGAGAGAGAGAGAGAGAGAGAGAGAGAGAGAGAGAGACGCACAGTGGGGGCGGCAGTAATTGGTCAGAGCGCTCTAGCTGCCACCGCCGCCCCCGCTCTAGCGCAGAGGTAATTATGCCGGCGGCCAATCAGACGGACTCATATAATTAGTGGCGGGTGGGGCCGTCTGCCGCCTCATTGATCGCACGTCTCTCTCTCTCTCTCTCTCTCTCTCTCTCTCTCTCTCTCCCACTTTACTGGGCTGTGTGTGCCAGCCACGACGGGCCGCGTCTATTTCCGTCCGTCAGAGATCTCGCGATGCCAGTTGGCCAGTGCAGCCACCCGTGCATCGCAAACAAACTAACTCCTTCGTGAAAGGCGCGTATCCTTGTCACCGGTCTGGTAAGGGCACAGAACCCCCACATTGAGTAGTTGTTGTACAGCTTCGCACTTAGCTGGAGTTAATATATACTAACATAAAACATCGATCGTGTAAAACCCTAATTTTACTTTCCTGATAATAGGTACTGAAAGCCATGGATCGAGGCAGTCATTTAGATGGAGTTTTTCTCAATTCTCGAAAAGCATTTGCCTCTGTGCTACAACTGCGCTTACTATCAAACGTACAGTCGTATATGTTATCAAGCGAAATTTGTGACTGCACTAAGGACTTTTTTTTGGCGAGGATGCAGCATGTTACCTTGGGTTCAGACTCGTGGACAGGCGAAGGAGTTACTTCAGATGTGCCACAGGGAAGTGTGCTGGATCTCTTGCTGTACATGACGTATGATATTGTCCTTCGGGATAATATTAGTAGGCCCTAATAACCTCAAACTTCACGCAGGTGATGCAGTTACCTACAATAAAGTACTGTGTGTGTCAAAGAAGTTGCACAAATATTCAGTCAGATCTTGATAACATTTCATACTGGTTTGAAGGTTGTCAACATACTTTAAATGTTGAGAAATGTAAAACTGTGCAGATCACAAAACGGAGAAAACCTAGTATCTTATGACAATAACAACAGTAACAGCTGCAAAATGTCAAATCATACGAATATCTGGACTTAACAGTTTGTCGTTACGATACGGAACGACCACATGGTCTGCTGTAGCGAAAGCAGGTAGAACACTGCTGATCATTGGTATAATATCAGGGAACCGTTTACGAGAGAGACCCACCCATTGCTGAAGTGTGTGGGAGCTGTGTCAAGTAGGACCAACACGGTTATTAGACGAATGAAGAGAACGAGAGCAACAAAGGTCTCCAGCTTGTTCGACCCATGGAGGAGTGTCACGAAGATGATGAAAGAACTGAACTGGCAAACGCTTGAATATAGACGCTTACTATCCCGTAAAACCCGGCACGGAAAGTTTATAGAACCAACTTGTAAGAGATAAATAAATTAATGTTACAAAAATGGATGTATGTAAGTTCCACATTTCCCCCTAAATCACCTAACCATATTCAACCAAACTTAGTACCCGTATCCCTGTCAGTAAACAGGTCTACTAAAGAGACTGCTTACACCTCGCTGGTCCGCCCTATTCTGGAGTATTGCTCTGCGGTGTGGGATCCGCATGAGGTGGGACTTACGGATTACATCGAAAAAGTACAAAGAAGGGCAGCTCGTTTTGTGTTGTCGCGAAATAGGGAAGATAGTGTCACAGACATGATACTTGAATTGGTGTGGCAATCATTAAAACAAAGGCGTTTTTCGTTGCGACGGGATCTTCTCATGAAGTTTGAATCACCAGTTTTCTCCTCAGATTGCGAAAACGTTCTGTTGGCACCCACCTACATAGGGAGAAACGATCATCACGATAAAATAAGAGAAATCAGGGCTCGCACAGAAAAATTTAAGTGCTCGTTTTTCCCGCTTGCCAGCTTGAAGGTGGTTCATTGAACCCTCTGCCAGGCACTTTATTGTGAATGGCAGGGTAATCACGTAATGTCTGAGCAAGAACCACGTACCTATCATAGTTCAGGAGATTAGACGTCACAAACATTGGAATGCGTAAAAAACTGCCGCATCATGCATGACATTTAAATGTCTTACTCCGGTGTTACTGTGTTCGCAATAAATTTCGCAGACAATATCACAAGTGTCCCTAAATACACCTACAAAATTAAATCGTGGAACCACACATAGTTCAACAGATACGACGTCATAAACAATGAATTGTGAAAAGCTGCCGCGTTGTGCATAACGTTTAAATTCATTACTTATTTGCTGATGGCTCTATTCGCGGCATATTTTGCACACAGTGATCACATATGCCACTCCATGTGCCTACTCAATTACGTCACTGCACGGCACATAGTTGAAGAGAGATGACATAAAAAACACTGAGATGCGTGAAAAACTGCCGCTTGCTGAATGATGTTCTAATACATTAATTTTTTGCTACTGAGACACTCCTGTACTCCACTCAAATCCATGACGCACGGAAGCGCTTTTGACAGCTTTCAACTGCGAAATGGAAACGGCTGTTGGCGAAACCAAAAGCCGTCAGTTAGTAGACACGCGATGAAGCTGTACCCAGCATACAGAAGTTGTTTTATAATTTTAAAGGTCTTTTCTCGAATACATGGAAAGCAGATTTTTACAAACACCTCACTTTTTGTTTCTAAGAGAAAATTGGCAAAATGTCAGCCTATCTAGGAATGTATTCTGGGATCCAGCCCACTCGTGCGTAGGAAGATGCTTTCTCGGATAGCTAGAGAACATACAAGCAAATCATATCAATGAAGTTTATTAAAATAAAGTAGATTGACAATACTTCACTTGGCGTCTTACGTCTTGCAATGCATACAATGTCCATGCAAGCAATTGATCCGGATCACTAGTAACACTCTAGTAATGCGGCTCTTCTAGTCCCCTCTTCCAGCGCGGGTCTACTCGTGCGGCCGAGGCGCGCCGCTTTTATTCCCTTCTTGTAGCCGCCGCTCCTGTCGTGGTGACGTCCTAGTCAGCGTGCCATTGGATGAGGTCGTCTCACAGCCCTTGAAAGGTCTCTGTTGGATTCCTTTCATGTTTAATTTCTCAAATCTGTTGTCATTTTCGGCATAAATTCCTCTTCTAAATTTACTGTGGCGTTTCTCACTATCTGGGAGGAGACTGAGCAGTGGAACGTGTTACTTTTACACATAAACAAGAAAGATCTGTCACACTACTACACTTTAAAACACAGTTTATATGTAATTCATGTCACACAGTCTCATACGGAACCCACATCCGCTTTCTTTTATATACTGTATATGATTAGATACTGTCATCCCCCTTCCCTTCTGTGTGAGAGGATGAATGAGCAAATGTATTTCTAGTTGCATGCTGGATGGTAGCAGACAAGCCTGTCTGCTAGAGAACAGTAGGACCAACGTCGGAACAGGTAGCTACGCTTTCTAAAAGCAGAGAGGTTTCTATGCTTAGTATGGTCCTGTCCGTCCGTTGTCACGTTGGTATAGGAAGCTGCCCCTCTGGCCACTTCCGTTTGTATTTGTGAGCCACCCCTCAGGAAGGGACCAAGTCAGTCTGTCCGCAGCGAGCGTCTGAAGTGGTAAGATCTCCGGCTAAGCGCGTGTCTGCTAAGTCCGTAGGACAATGGATTTCTTAAGAACAGCCTAACTGAAAATTTAATCACCTTTATTTCAGGTTTAGGTCTAAAATATCTAATGTTATCTTAAATTGCAACGCAGTGTATTTCGAGTGTGAAGTTCAGAATATCTTCCAGTAGTTGCTTTGTCACTACTATGTGAGTAAAGTGGAACCACGTGTTGATCAGTAACTCTAACTAAGATCATCAATCTTAAATGCGAATGTGCGTGAGATTATAACGTCTCGTCTTGACAATATTTTTCAATATAGCAACTCTTCTTTATGTTCAACCCACGTGGGGTGTACTTTGTGAGACCAGTACCACGTGATTATACAATTGTTTGACCCATCAGGTTAATAGTAAGACGATAGTAACCAGTTCGAGGTTTTTCTTTTGTAAATTGCTTTTCGATCTAATTTATTTTAATTGTCAAAATTATTGTGGAGGTACACTCTTTCTGTAAACCAAGTTGACCACGTGAAGCATGTGGTGTAAGCATCAAAGTAGCCCTCAGCTATTCTTTTCGGGAAGATTTCACAGAGAGTTAATATGAATTTAGTATACCAGTGTGTGGTAATTACATGACAGACAGGATTGTGCTACGAACGTAACTTCTTTGGGTGAAAAGTGAATCGGTTGGTTGCGGTTAATTTCCTCTTGCATATGTTTCAACGTTCTTCGTGTGTTATTTTATGAATGCAGTGTTGTATGCAGTCTCCCAATCTTGGCTCCATATTTGATGTGTTCCGTAAGATTACAATCTCACATTTTCACAATCCTAACTAAGGCACCAGTTCAGTTAGGAATCAAGTTTAATATGCTGAAATTTCAATGATCAATGTTAAAATAAATTTCCAAATATAAATTGATTTATTTCTTTTTATTTAAATTATCTTATATATATCACCGGTTGTCGAATGACTATTAAAAGATTATAATTAATGTTAGTCTGGTTGGGAATTTGGTAAGCTAGACTGGATACCTGGTGAAACAGTTGCTCAGTAATGCAAGGCTAACTTCCCCAGACAGCTCACAACTTAAACCTGCTTTTATTGTCTATCAGTACCGCTTTCAAAGAAAATGAAAGTAACATTACACCCTCTCTGCTGTATCGTTCCTAATCATCGTGCCGGCGGTTGTCCTTACGCCGGAACATACATCACAACCCCTATGCGTCGGTCCCTTAGAGATTGCGAACACAATATTAGGCGAGCTGCAGCGCTCACAGAAGCATCGAAGCAATCGTCTATCCTCGCTCCAGGCTTGAATGAAACACGAGAAAGCCCTAATAACTGGTACATTGCGACGTACCCTCTTCCATGGGCTTCATAGTGGTTTCCAAGATATGAATATAGATGCACTTATAGATACAGACGGATAAACCAGCGCTCCGTTTTTCGAGGGAACGAAAATGAAAATATGTCGCCATTTATGAGGCCTTCGCCATTAATTTCTGTACAGCACATCATGCTTTTAACATGCTATCACCTACGTTGTGATTCGCAACATCACATTTCCCAAACGGTCACACAGTTCTCTTCTTAAAAATCCCTGAAGTTTCCTTCCACTATTTCCGATCCAGCCAAACCACAAGTGATAATGGCTCGTCACTCCAGGCTCACTACCCTGAAATATCCGGAATACCTACCGTCTTTAGCTCTAAATCGGACAAACATAAGCTTATCTCCTTCAGAAAAAAGTCCAGGAGCAATAATATATGAAAATCTAAATTGGACTGAACACATAGCTGCAATCTGCAAAAAAGCATCAGCGTCAGTCCACGCCTTGAAAAAATATAAACAGCTCCTCCTTTTGACCTGGAAAAAAAACTTGTACAAACGCAAATCTAATTATTGATTACAGCAATGTTATCTTGCAAAGCCCAAGGCGCCTGAAACTGGTTATGAATGCCTGTGGTCGTTAAATCTGAGATGTTCGACTCTTCAGTCATATTTCACCATCACATGACAGCTATCATTCTATCTTCTCTACTGTCGTATCAACGCTCATTCTACCCCATACCTCTCCCTGACTTTAGCGCTCTTCCCTGAACAACATACCAAGCGAGGTGGCGCAGTGGTTAGCACACTGGACTCGCATTTGGGAGGACGACGGTTCAATCCCGCGTCCGGCCATCCTGATTCAGGTTTTCCGTGATTTCCCTAAATCGCTTCAGGCAGATGCCGGGATGGTTCCTTAGAAAGGGCACGGCCGATTTCCTTCCCCATCCTTCCCTAATCCGAGCTTGTGCCCCATCTCTAATGACCTCGTTGTCGACGGGACGTTAAACAGTAATCTCCTCCTCCTGAACAACATAGCAGAAACACCCATTCCCATCAGACCAAAATTTTTTCTATCCCATTCCATCATTCAGCCATTTTCTTGAAGTCCTCCTCAGTAGCTGGAACCCAATTCTGAAATAACTTCATGCATTATAATAGAGAACTGAATGACACCTCCAGTTTGATAAGATGGTTAATGACATAGCTACTAAAACAGTAAAAATGATTACCATTGTTCCTGTATGCTCTCGTTACTCCTGTACAACCTTCTCTCGAACCAGATCTCCTTCATCTTCCAGTATTCTTAAATGGTGCAGTATCCTCAAATTTCGTTTCCCCAGAACTAGCTGTATCAGAAACCATCTATTTCATACAGCATAAATTCTCTTTATACCTGCTATTTTAATTACCGCCGTTGTTACCGCTTACCGCCGTTGTTACCGCTTACCGCCGTTGTTACCGCTTACCGCCGTTGTTACCGCTTACCGCCGTTGTTACCGCTTACCGCCGTTGTTACCGCTTACCGCCGTTGTTACCGCTTACCGCCGTTGTTACCGCTTACCGCCGTTGTTACCGCTTACCGCCGTTGTTACCGCTTACCGCCGTTGTTACCGCTTACCGCCGTTGTTACCGCTTACCGCCGTTGTTACCGCTTACCGCCGTTGTTACCGCTTACCGCCGTTGTTACCGCTTACCGCCGTTGTTACCGCTTACCGCCGTTGTTACCGCTTACCGCCGTTGTTACCGCTTACCGCCGTTGTTACCGCTTACCGCCATTGTTACCGCTTACCGCCATTGCTAATGTAGCTTTCAGTGTCAGCAGTGGTAGTGTTACAAGCATTGCCTATCTTAACTTTATTAGTTTGTAGACAGTATTATTTACTGACATTGGCACTACAGACACTTAAATCTTTTTGACACTGAAACTTCCTATAATTTTAAAACTGTGGGTGGGACCGAGACACGAGCTCGGGACCTTTGCCTTTTTGGGGCAAGTGCTCTCCCAACTGAGATTCCAAAGCACAACTCACGCCACGTCCTCAGTTGTTAGAGCACTTGCCTGTGAAAGGCAAAGGCCCTGAGTTCGTGTCTCAGTAGGGCACACAATTTTAATCAGCCAGGACGACTCATATCAGCGGACGCCTCGCTCGAGAGTGAAAATATCATTCAGGAAACATTTTAATGCAATGTCATACTAAAATGGTTATTTCTTAGGTAAGTATGATGAAAACAATACTCTGTGTATGACACGCTGGTGCGATGTAATGATTCAAATGGCTCTGAGCACTATGGGACTTAACATCTGATGTCATCAGTCCCCTAGAACTTAGAACTAATTAAACCTAACTAACCTAAGGACATCACACACATCCATGCCCAAGGCAGGATTCGAACCTGCGGCCGTAGCGGTCGTGCGGTTCCAGACTGAAGCGCCTAGAACTGCTCGGCCACACCGGCCAGCTGCGATGTAATCAGATCAGGTTAAATAAATTGAAAGGGTACAGTACCGCCCGACATGGAAATTAGGTACAACATACTTCATTATTCCTGTCAGAGCAACACATTTTTTTTGTAAAAATTGAGTGCGAGTACTAGAGTTCATGTTACTCGATAAATAAGAATGAATCCACTCGCTTGGCAGACCACTCATCTTGCAGGCCTGACTGCTTGATGCCACAGTATGAGCAAGGCATGTGGGTGCCTCTCAAAATAAATGTTCATTTGTGTGGCTATATTGTCTGTAGCTGCTTTACAATTCGTGAGGATATTTTCATTCTGTCGTTGCAATTTTTTTTAACTAGGCACATTTCGTTTTATGGAGACAAAGCATCATCAGCAGTCAGTAATTAATGATACTTATAATTTGATTTGTTTTTAAGATTTGAAAACAGTTCGTTAACAATATGTTGCTTTCTACTTATGGCGATTTCCTTTCGGTTTCTCGCCTACATCGGGAAATGCCGTCTTCTAACACATCTTTGCAGTTTTTTTTTCGTTCGACACTGGTAGCCGTGGCCTAATTTTAAGTTGTTGTGCAGAACTGTGCATTTCTCACATTTTACACAGCACATAATTGTTTTCTGCCTATTTTTATATTTCTAAGTATGTATTGTGGTTTGTGTTTCGTAGTGTCGCGAACATAACATTGCAACTAGTTTGTCTTCGGCCTATACTCGCTTTTTTAAATTTTAAGTATTGGTGTGCCTGTAATTCTCGTCAGTTGCTGTGTATTTACATACTGTGTAAGAGGAGTGAAGGAGTAGTATTTATATCTTTCTGGGGGAATGGAGAAGCCATGATGAGTGGGCAACAGTGTATAGTAGTGTGATGAAGTGCGAGTTGGAGGCCGGCCAGAGTGGCCGAGCGGTTCTAGGCGCTATAGTCTGGAACCCCGCGACCGCTACGGCCGCAGGTTCGAATCCTGCCTCGGGCATGGATGTGTGTGTTATCCTTAGGTTAGTTAGGTTTAAGTAGTTCTAAGTTCTAGGGGACTGATGACTTCAGATTTTTTTTTCTTTCTTTTGAGAGTTGGAGGGGATGGTGAGCAGAAAGGAGTGAAATGATCTTGGAAGGTAAGTAAAAAGCAACATACTGTTAACGAATAGCTTTTCGGTCTTAAAAACAAATCAAATTTTGAGTATCTTTAATTACAGATCACTGATGATGCTTTATCTTAATAAAGCGAAACGCTTTGGATCTCTAGAGATTTACGAACCAAAGAGAGTCGCTATCCAGACAAATTTAGGAGATGGAAATTTCCCTTCCCGAGATTCGCACCATCCCCTCCCCTCCCTCTTCTACACACACACACACACACACACACACACACACACACACACACACACACACACACACACACACACACACACACACACACACTCTGCCCTAATTTTCGGAAGCGCGGGCCAAGGTGGCTAGAACCTCGGCGGGTAGGATTCATTTGGAGTCCCACAAGGATTCAATATCGGACCCGGACTATTTACAAGGCGCCCGGATTAGAAGCGCTCCTCTTCCCAGGGACGCATATTGGGCGGTCGCCGTCGGAACCGATTCAGACGGAAGCCACTCACGCGACGAGAGAGTCTGGGACAGAGCGCGCCAACGCGGCAGGCGAAGCCTTCCTGCTCGGTGGGATAAACCCTGCCAGGAACTTGGTTAAGAGCACTCGACAATGCACGTGTATATCTACGAAGAAAAGTGAACCAGTAAACTAGCACTAAACATACAGGCGGAATATTCTTGCTGAGTTCTTGCAACTTAATGATACTCTTCCATCTTCGAAATAAGGGAACTAGTACGCGAAGAAATGTAAAAAAAATGGATTTTATGTAATTTTCTGAACAACTAAATTCTACTTCCAGGAAATTGCACCGAAGAAAGTCCCAAAATTAGAGCGGTTTAAGAATTATGGTCCCACTTGTTTCTTTTTTATGCGTTTTTGTCTCTAACATCTTAGTGACACAAGGTTATCAGAGAAGTAGTTACATGGTAGGTCTCAAAGCCTGATCTCAAAACCTAGATGGGAGCTTTAACAACTGTGTAAGGGAATGGAAAGTGTAAGCTGTTCTGGCCATACTAAATACTTTGAAACTAGGTGTGCTGGATGTCCTTCTTCGTCTCACTGGTGGTGCAGGGTCAAAGTTTAAGATTACGGAATTCATAGGAGTGCTTGGTGGACTAAATACACAAAGAACTTCAGTTGCACACAAGAAACTTTTCGGAGCAGAGAAATCAGTGTCGGAAGCCAACAAAGAAGAAATAGGTAGTCGCTGTCTGGAAATGTAAATGGAGGGAGATAAACACTACAAAGAAGGTGAATCTGGATCTGGGATGCATCATTGTTATGCAAGGTAGGCAGAGAAGCAAGCTTTAACTTTTGCGTGAATTTCTCGGAAGTTCACTTTCCCGATGTTCCGGTACACATTATTTACAACCTGTTAAAGACAGAGGGCTGACATTATGTATACTCTTAAAACATACATAGCTAAAAAGCTGACCGTTCTTATGACATAAATTTCTAAATTAAAGATTTTTAAAGAAAAACTGAGTTAATTACTGAAAAGTTTGATAGTCATTATTAAAAATACCTTTGAACTATAAATTATCACAGCACCATCTCTTCGAAAGTCTAAATATAATAATGTAAGGGACTTCCACAAAAATATCAAGCTTCTACTTAGTTTTTATTTCGGGATATGTGTACCTATGCTGTATAGAAACAATTGTTATTTTTGACGTTGTTGTGATCTTTAGTCCAAAGACTAGTTTCATGCAGCTTTCCACGCTACTCTATCCTGTGCAAGCCTCCGCATTTCCAGACAACTGCTGTAACCTACATACTTCTGAATCTGCTCACTGTATTCATCCCTTGGTCTCCATCTGCGATTTTACCACCCATACCCCCTCCACCCCCCACACTCCCACCCTTGCTTCCCTCCAATACTAAATTGGTGATCCTTTGATGCTCAGAAAGCATCTTAGCAATCGATTCCTTCTTAAAGTCGGGTTGTACGGCAGTTCTGTTCCATACTTCCTCTTCAGTTACGTGATCGGCTTGCCTATCTAATATTCAGCAGTGTTCTGTACTACGACATTTCCACATTTCAAAAGCGTCCGTTCCGTTCTTGTCCAAACAGTTTATCGTCTACGTTTCGCTTCCGTACGTGGCCACGCTCCGTACAAATACCTTCAGAAAAGACTTTGTAACACTTAAATCTATATTCGATGTTAGCAAAATTCTCTTAGTCAGAAATGCTTTCCTTGCCATCGCCAGTCCACATTTTATATATCTCCACATCTGCCATAATCAGTTATTTCGC
This sequence comes from Schistocerca americana, assembly GCF_021461395.2. Taxonomy (NCBI): domain Eukaryota; kingdom Metazoa; phylum Arthropoda; class Insecta; order Orthoptera; family Acrididae; genus Schistocerca; species Schistocerca americana. Next base: position 131,038,356 of record NC_060128.1, read on the forward strand.
AGCCAAAATAGCAAAACTCATCTACTATTTTAACGTGCATTATTTCACTTGCAATGCGAAACACACTTCAGGAAAAGTGAAAGAGAAAACCTGTGGTTCATACGCAAAATTGTTCTCAAAAGACCTGTTAAATGTTTGTGGGCATTACATGGACTAACACCTCTTATTCTTTGAGCTACCCTATTTCTCCATAGCTCCCTCACGTACGGTGGCATTTATGAAATTTCCTACCAGATCCTGGCCCTACAGTTGTCTATACTTCGTACAGGTTCCTCTCCTCGCCTATTCTGCAGAGAACCCGCTCATTTCTTACCTCCTGTGTACATAATTATAAACATCCTTCCGTAGAACCACGTGCCCAGACCCTTCAATTCTCTTCTTTTCCGGCTTTCCAACAGTCCATGATTCACTTCCATACAAAGTTAATCTCCAGTCGCACGTTCTCAGAAATATGTCCCCCAGATTAAAATGTTTGCTACTAGCAGACTTCTTTTGGCTAGGATGCCCTTTTTGCCTGTGCAAGTCTCATTTTTATTCCCTTGTTTCGTCCATCAAATGTTACTTTGCTTTCGAAGTAGCAAACTTCCTTGACATCGTCTACTCCGTAGTCGCCAATTTCGATGTTACGTTCACAACTAATTCATCCCCACTACTCATTCCTTTCGTCTTCATTCGCTTTACTCTCGATCTATAGCAAGTGCTCATTAGACTGATCATTCCTTTCAACAAGTCCTGCAATTTTTACATGATTTTCACTGAGGACAGCAATGTCATCACCGAATATCATCACTGATACCTTTTCACTCTGGTTTACGCTGATTTTTAATTCCATTCGTGAAAATTTGTTTGGTATTCGTCATTGCTTCTTTTACGTATATACTGAACAGTACCGCCGAAAGATTCCGAGCCTACCTTACATAGTTTCTAAACCAAGCACTTCTTGCCTGGTCTTCCATTACTCAGTTCCTTTCATGGTATTTGTAAATGCTATATACTAGCAAATAAGGCAATGCTTCGCAATTGCTAAATATGTATGGCAATTGCATATACACTCCTGGAAATTGAAATAAGAACACCGTGAATTCATTGTCCCAGGAAGGGGAAACTTTATTGACACATTCCTGGGGTCAGATACATCACATGATCACACTGACAGAACCACAGGCACATAGACACAGGCAACAGAGCATGCACAATGTCGGCACTAGTACAGTGTATATCCACCTTTCGCAGCAATGCAGGCTGCTATTCTCCCATGGAGACGATCGTAGAGATGCTGGATGTAGTCCTGTGGAACGGCTTGCCATGCCATTTCCACCTGGCGCCTCAGTTGGACCAGCGTTCGTGCTGGACGTGCAGACCGCGTGAGACGACGCTTCATCCAGTCCCAAACATGCTCAATGGTGGACAGATCCGGAGATCTTGCTGGCCAGGGTAGTTGACTTACACCTTCTAGAGCACGTTGGGTGGCACGGGATACATGCGGACGTGCATTGTCCTGTTGGAACAGCAAGTTCCCTTGCCGGTCTAGGAATGGTAGAACGATGGGTTCGATGACGGTTTGGATGTACCGTGCACTATTCAGTGTCCCCTCGACGATCACCAGTGGTGTACGGCCAGTGTAGGAGATCGCTCCCCACACCATGATGCCGGGTGTTGGCCCTGTGTGCCTCGGTCGTATGCAGTCCTGATTGTGGCGCTCACCTGCACGGCGCCAAACACGCATACGACCATCATTGGCACCAAGGCAGAAGCGACTCTCATCGCTGAAGACGACACGTCTCCATTCGTCCCTCCATTCACGCCTGTCGCGACACCACTGGAGGCGGGCTGCACGATGTTGGGGCGTGAGCGGAAGACGGCCTAACGGTGTGCAGGACCGTAGCCCAGCTTCATGGAGACGGTTGCGAATGGTCCTCGCCGATACCCCAGGAGCAACAGTGTCCCTAATTTGCTGGGAAGTGGCGGTGCGGTCCCCTACGGCACTGCGTAGGATCCTACGGTCTTGGCGTGCATCCGTGCGTCGCTGCGGCCCGGTCCCAGGTCGACGGGCACGTGCACCTTCCGCCGACCACTGGCGACAACATCGATGTACTGTGGAGACCTCACGCCCCACGTGTTGAGCAATTCGGCGGTACGTCCACCCGGCCTCCCGCATGCCCACAATACGCCCTCGCTCAAAGTCCGTCAACTGCACATACGGTTCACGTCCACGCTGTCGCGGCATGCTACCAGTGTTAAAGACTGCGATGGAGCTCCGTATGCCACGGCAAACTGGCTGACACTGACGGCGGCGGTGCACAAATGCTGCGCAGCTAGCGCCATTCGACGGCCAACACCGCGGTTCCTGGTGTGTCCGCTGTGCCGTGCGTGTGATCATTGCTTGTACAGCCCTCTCGCAGTGTCCGGAGCAAGTACGGTGGGTCTGACACACCGGTATCAATGTGTTCTTTTTTCCATTTCCAGGAGTGTATGTTCTAATCTCCATGTTCTCTCCCCCTCTCTGTCCATCTCCTCCTCCACTGTTTGTTCATTTCCTTGTCATCCCCCTCTCCCTTTCCATCACATCCTCTTCGTCTTCGTCCATCTCATCCCAATCCTCCCTCCCCCAACTCTCTCCCCACCTCCTCTGCCCGCCTTTTCCGTCCATTTGCCCCGTCCCCGTTTTTTTTCCATTCTTCCCCATTTCTGTCCATCTCCTCTTCCTCTTCTCTCTGATCGTGAGCTTTTTTCCCGTTCGCTGTGAATAGCAACGACTGTAATGAAGACAACAAAACAGCACGTAATGCTTACGCAGTTATTGTTTACAATTATGTACAAGGAGAACGAATACGTCAGAGCGAAATAATTTGTAAAATGGTTTAGATGTCCTGCTATTGGAGTTAAGTGACTGCAAGAAATAAATCGAACCACACATTTTCACAGCACAGCATTTTCCTCTTCACAGTACGTGCTAACAGAAAACCTGTATCTTGTTTAAAAAAATATCAAGCATACGTTCGTCTGTTTATTACAGTATCGAGTAAAATGCGAAGTAGATCGGTCTAGAACTTTCAGAGATATTGTATTGCAACATACATCCTCCTGGAGCATCGTGTACACATTGGAAGTACAGGGTGATTCAAAAAGAATACCACAACTTTAAAAATGTGTATTTAATGAAAGAAACATAATATAACCTTCTGTTATACATCATTACAAAGAGTATTTAAAAAGGTTTTTTTTCACTCAAAAACAACTTCAGAGATGTTCAATATGGCCCCCTCCAGACACACGAGCAATATCAACCCGATACTCCAACTCGTTCCACACTCTCTGTAGCATATCAGGCGTAACAGTTTGGATAGCTGCTGTTATTTCTCGTTTCAAATCATCAATGGTGGCTGGGAGAGGTGTCCGAAACACCATATCCTTAACATACCCCCATAAGAAAAAATCGCAGGGGGTAAGATCAGGGCTTCTTGGAGGCCAGTGATGAAGTGCTCTGTCACGGGCTGCCTGGCGGCCGATCCATCGCCTCGGGTAGTTGACGTTCAGGTAGTTACGGACAGATAAGTGCCAATGTGGTGGCGCTCCATCCTGCTGAAATTGTGGAATTCGCAGCTCTCTGCTAGCTCTGCGAGTCGATTTTCCTGGGCTGCGAACAAATGCTTGCTGGATGCGTGCTGCATTTTCATCACTCGTTCTCGGCCGTCCAGAACTTTTCCCTTTGCACAAACACCCATTCTCTGTAAACTGTTTATACCAACGTTTAATACACCACCTATCAGGAGATTTAACACCATACTTCGTTCGAAATGCACGCTGAACAACTGTCGTCATTCACTTCTGCCGTACTCAATAACACACAAAGCTTTCTGTTGAGCGGTCGCCATCTTAGCATCAACTGACGCTGACACCTAATCAACAGCGCCTCAAGCGAACAAATGTACAACTAAATGAAACTTTATAGCTCCCTTAATTCGCCGACAGATAGTGCTTAGCTCTGCCTTTTGTCGTTGCAGAGTTTTAAATTCCTAAAGTTGTGGTATTCTTTTTGAATCACCCTGTACATTGGTCAAGAACTTTTCGTGGTTTTGGGAAAGACTTTTCTCTATATAGCAGTATACATTTTTATTTACGTTAATATACCGTAAGTATTGAATTACAGCGCCTGTGTCCGTCTGAACATTTATTGGAGTGTCGTGTAAAAATTTGAATTAAATCATTAGATTTTTTTCTAGATCCAACAACCCTTCTCGTTGAAGTAAATCGGTCATTGACTCTTCCAAATATTCGTTGACAATGTTAAACGACGGCTTGTGCTTATATAGCAGCAGAGATTACTCTTTTTCCGTACACCTTACACCCACTGTCCTCAGAACGACAAACATTGTCAATCACTCTCCATTGTGGAACGCTTTTCCTAAGTTGACAAGTCCCAGCCAGGTGCCTTGATTTTTCTTAGGTTTCGCTCCATTAAAAAGCCGAACGTCAAAATTGCGTATCTTGTGCCGTCACCTTTCTTGATGGCGAACTGATCACCATGTGACAGGTTCTTTGTTTTCTGCTCCATTCTTCTGTATGTTGTTCTTCGAATACACCGTACCGAGCGAATAAATGATAACACTGTGCGCGGATGCTACTCTAAGATGACGAGGTTACCAAGAAGTTTTGGCAGGGTGCATCAAACCATTCACAAGACTCATGACAGAAAAAAGTTGTTTCCTTTGTATTTAAAGTAAATTACGTCGTCATAGCTGCCTCGAGCGTCCATCCCAGATGATCAGTGAGGCCACCAACTCAACAGCGGATCTCAGTCGATCTAGTGACGCCAGAGGTGGTTATCACGGTGCCCTGGGTGCTTTGACAATGTGAGGTAATGCTTTGCAGGAGCGCCCCTCAGACGGCGCTCGCGTTCTCGGGGTCAAGCGGCGGCACTGGAGACCGGCTGGAGCGTCCAGACGCGCCGGCTCTGGAGAATGGCTGCCCTTCCCTCCCTGGGCCATGCATAATGCATGCGTCGGGCCGCGCCTGTCCGTCAGGCGGACGACGCCCTTCCAGCTCCAGAGGAGCACTACAACCATAACATCCAGCAGGCCCCATCAGGGCCAACGCTATACATACCTAAAGCAGCGGTCTACAGTCGAGAACGGCCTTCCCACTGGACCTCACCGGAGATGGACTAAAATACGTGGCAGGCCACTAAAATCAAACCACAGTATCGATGAAACTTCCTGGCGGATTAGCACTGCGTGCCGAACCGAGACTATAACTCGGGACCTTTGCCTTTCGCGGGCAAGAGCTCTACCAACTGAGCTATCCAAGCACGACTCACGCCCCGTCCTCACAGCTTTACTTCCGCCAGTACCTCGTCTACTACCTTCCAAACTTTACAGAAGCTCTCCTGGAAACAGTATCGATATTACATATTGTGTGTATACAGCACAATAGCTTTATTTATTCTCGTGTCAGACCTAACTGCCTCTGTCCGAACAGGCTTCGAATGACCCAACGGTACCGACCGTGTGATGCTCAGATGCGGATATGGGATTTGGAGGGACTTGTCAGCACACGGCATTTCCGGTCATTTTGTTTCCAAGACCGGAGCCGCTGCTTCTCCGTCAAGCAGCTCCTCAACTGGCCTCACAAGGGCTGAGTGCACACCGCTTGCCAACATCGCTTGGCAGATGGGCACGGTCGCCCATCCAAGTGCTAGCCAAGCCCGACAGCGCTTAACTTCGGTGATCTGACAGGAACACGTGTTGCCACTGCGGCAAGGCCCTTGGCGCACTATACCAGTAAGGAAATAGATAAATAAAAGAACTCTCTATTGGAGCAGCTTACCTCTCTAAATTTTAGAGGTGGTAAAGGCAAATAATTAAGTTCAAAGCTGATTTTCATAAATTCCATCTCACACTTCATTGGTGAAATGCCTGGGCTAACAGGAAAGGACGGATTAGGTTGTGGAAAGGGGCCAAAATGAGTTGCTGTCAGTAGCACTCAACATACAATCTTTATTTATCAACACAATATTACAACAAGGATGCAAAACACTCAAAACTTTAATCGACCTCATTTGATTAACTTCAGATCGGCTGTATGAAATATTCAAAATTCATGATACAAGGCCTAAGCAAGAAATTGAAATACAAGATTCTTCTGGAGGTTTCACCCAAAAATATTTTCTAAATCTGCAATCTGAACAGGCTGAAGGCCTTACCAATTTAACTTTAATGGAACCTGGCTGGAGGCTGCATACTAAGCAACAAGAAGAGTTCGTGATTCTTGAGTTTCTCCCGGCGTATTTGATAGTCAAAATATCCACGGGTGTACTGCCGGTACATTGTCCAACGGGCACAATATTTCGGCGATCATACATGTCGTCGTCATCAAGAGTAAATCGAGCTAACGCATAGTTGTGACGACCACCGCGGACAGAGTCATCACACCGACGTCATCTCAGACGCCGTCGCAATCTGTTCCACCGCGCGACCGTGGCGCGGGGCGCGGACGGCGCAGGGAGTGCGCCGCGGGCGGAGGGTATTTAAATCGGCCGCCGCCGGGACTGAACCCAGTTCCCTCTGAGCAGCCATTGCGTACGGATCTCCGTGCCGGCACGTTCACAGGAGCTCAGTACGTCAGTTCACCTGATGATGGCGACATGTATGATCGCCGAAATATTGTGCCCGTTGGACACTGTAGACCGGCAGTACACCCGTGGATATTTTGATTAAGAAGAGTTTGAATCAAAAGGCAGAAGGCCTTACCTTCAAACATTTCATGCAAAATTCTGTCGAAGGACCCATACAAAAGCATAACAATCTTACGCCTTAAGGGCAAGACAAGAACATTGATTTAAGAGAGATTGATACTCTGCTGAAGGCCACACATCAACCAAATAACTAAAACCCAGTCGGTAAAGCACTTTCTTGCGAGAGGCAAAGGTCCCGAATTCGAGTCTCAATTCATCAGAGTTTTAATCTCCCAGGAAGTTTCATTAATAACGTTTGCCTTATTTAAATAGCCTTCAGAGTTCTCATTAAAGAATAGGAAGTAGGACTTTTCAGCACGCCTTCATACAACGTACACGATTTTGTGTGTGTCTCTAGATCTTCGAAAAGCAAGTTTGAGATCTCATTTTCTTCTCCCTTAACTTCCTTTTTATGCTACTCTGAAATTAGCAATAAAATTTAATTAATTTTCAAGATTTATTTTCCAGTTATTCGAAAAGATTCAGCACAATTTGTCACTACAGTCATAAAGAATCCACAATCACCATTTAACAGGTAATCGATCAACTTCCCCAGAGAGGGTTAAGTTGACTGACACAGTTTTTTAAAAAATAATCCGCAATGTTAGAGGAAAAGGTAATATTACTACAACTCAATCCCATTTTCTGAATTGTTGTTGTTGTGGTCTTGAGTCCAGATACTGGTTTGATGCAGCTTTCCATGCTACTTTATCCTGTGCATGCTTCTTCATCTCGCAGTACCTACTGCTACCTACACCCTTCTGAATCTGTTTAGTGTACTCATCTCTTTGTCTACCTCAGCAATTTTTACCGTCCACGCTGCCCTCCATCACTAAACTGGTGATCCCTTGATGTCTCAGGTTATGTCCTACCAAGCGATCCCTTCTTGTAGTCAAGTTGTGCCATAAATCTCTCTCCTCTCCAGTTCTATTCAATGCCTCCTCATTAGTTATGTGATCTAACCATCTAATCTTCAGCATTCTTCTGTAGCACCACAATTCGAAAGCTTCTCTTCTTGTCCAAACTGGTTATCGTCCATGTTTCACGTCCATACATGGTACACTCCATACAAATACTTTCAGAAACGACTTCCTGACACTTAAATCTATACTCGATGTTAACAAATTTCTCTTCTTCAGAAACGATTCCCTTGCCATTGCCAGTCTACATTTTATATCCTCTCTACTCCGACCATCATCAGCTATTTTGCTCCCCAAATAGCAAAACTCCTTTACTACTTGAAGTGTTTCATTTCCTAATCTAATTCCCTCAGCATCACCAGATTTAATTCGACTTCATTCCATTATCCTCGTTTTACTTTTGTTGATGTTCATCTTATATCCTTCTTTCAAGACACTGTCCATTCCGTTCAGCTGCTCTTCCAGGTCCTTTGCTGTCTCTGACAGAATTACAACGTCATCGGCGAACATCAAAGGTTTTATTTCTTCTCCGTGGATTTTAATTCCTACTCCGTATTTTTCTTTTGTTCCCTTTTCTGAATAAAATGCCAATATATCAATTTCATTGTTTTCAGAAATAATCAAGTGAGGCCCTGTGCATTGTCAGTGGGTCAATACGAGCTACTGCCACATTCCAACGGAAGATCGGGGTATTCCGTGAAAACAAGAAGATTGCTGATAACACCGACTTTCCCAGAGATCCCTGGGGAGAGGGAAAGACCAAGAGCAAGACAACCCACTCTCGTCACAGTCAGGACTCACGGAAACTGAGTTCAGCACCATCGATGAATGGAAATGCTGCTGGCAACAAAACAATCCGCCACACACTGCCTGAAACTGTCCTGCATCCACAAGAAACCCGCTGGGTTCGACCAGTCTCGGGCAGTTCGGACTATCCTGAACCGCATCCGGATGGGCCGTGGAAGATGAGCGGATACTCTCTACAAGTGGGACAAGTCTACATCACCACTGTGAAAATATGATAAAATGTACGAAAAACCATGGTATCCATAATCACCTTGCGGTGTTGCAGTTCTTATTTCCGTGCTTGCTGGGAACACCACCAACACCGACAAACACAGCCAGTCTGGTCTACACCAACTGACTTGTAACTGCTGTTGGTCTGTATTGTGGGTCAAACATGCAGAAATTTCAGGAACAGGTACACAGAACATCTCAGAACGCTGTAAAGAAATCGCTCTCTCTCAACACATAACCTGATAGCACAGAATCACCACCCAGCAAACATTGAAACTGACTTAAATATTTTTAATAGCAGTAACAGCGTATACAAAAATTAACAATAGAAGAAAAGTATCACTTCCAAAATTCAATAGCCCAAGGAAAGGAAGTACTAAATGGATACACATCGCTGGGCAATAAAACCCTCTTTGCCGCAACTGAACTATATAAACAACACTCCAAAAATTCACGTGTTCAGCCCCCCCAGAACTAAATTTCCGTCTCCCCCATACCACGTAACTTTCACTCTAGGTACCTCCCCCCCCCCCCCCCCTCTCTCTCTCTCTCTCTCTCTCTCTCTCTCTCTCTCTCTCTCTCTCTCTCTCGCTAAAAAAATAACAACACACACACACACACACACACACACACACACACACAGTGTTACCACATCACAAACAAAGGAGACAAACACCACCACATCAAAGCTGTAATTAACATGCAAAATAACGCGATACATTTTCATTTTTGTTCTGATATGCATAATAAACAAAAATAAAATTACGTTTTGCTGTTTGCAAACGACGAGTTGTAGATTGTGTAGCACTTACGAATTCAGTAGCTTCATGTAATGTATGTAAACTAATGTATACATTCACCCTTTCTTCAAATAACTTACAAAACCAACACTTCATACTGCAATACACAAAACACACTACATCAGACTACTAATACAAATCTCAACTGAAAACTGTAAACAAATCATGTACAATATTTGACAACAATCACTTTATTCAAAAACGCAGATATTTCATACCAGATGTTCTTTCTGAACGTTAATATGTAATAACAGTTTTACAGAACACAACTTAAGTAACCCACTGAAGATACCACATAAAGTGCTGAAACATGTCTGGGTAAAACATAACTCCAAAGGTGTCTTGCAGGAGGCGGAATTCCTCATCTAACTGGTATCCACATGTGTAGCTGTTGTTTATTTTATGCTCAAGAGCTGTGCTTAAGTGTTACGATGTAGAAGTTTTGTAATCTTTGTGTATGTACTGCCATAAATAAATAAATAAATATTTAAGTTCAAAGTCGGTGAACTTCATCCCATTTCGTGGAATACGCCTTGGACCAGCCGAGTAATTCATGCGCACGGCTGGCTTACACGTCGACCCCTGCCGCGTGTCGGCCTCTGCTGTGTGGTCGCTACCTATTCTATTCTAACAAAGGCAATAACGATCACAGCCAGGCTGCAAGTCAACGACCACAGCCTGAATGTCCAGCCATCGGGTGACCTTCACCCTGCCGCCGTCTCCACGAGACCGCCCGCTGGGGATACATCCCATCGGCTCAAGGTTCGAGGTACGAACCGAGGTCCTCCCCGTTCACCTCCGCTGGCGCCCCACGCCGCCAGACGCAACGCTTCCTCAGCCACAGGTCCTGTGTTCGTCCCGGACGTCGGTACCGTATCCCGCTACGCTAGTTCACACCACCTCAGCCGGCTGCCTGGAACACGCTGGTACCCGAGGCCACTTGCAATACCGGGCCTCCTCTTCCTGAAGTGTTTACAACGGCTTGTCCATTTCGGGGCTTCTGGGTTCAGGGTTCGGCGCCCGTCACCGCGGTTGCCTCCTTACGGCAGACACGCGGCGCTGAAGACATACATGTACTTCTGTTCGTTGTATATGGCTTGGGGCTGGATTTTTCTGAAACAAAGTAGAAGTAACGAGTAAGTAAATTGTCTGAACAATCATTAGCTCGTTTTTGGTGCACGATAAACCTGGGCTCCTACGGCTGGCCCCATTGAGTACACCGCTTCTCGTCCGATTAACGAAGTTGAGTGAAAAAGAGAGAGAGTCGTGCAGTTTTGACCGATTAAATTTTTCCACTTTACTCTGTACCTGTGGTGGTTGATAGGGTTATTAATATAAGAGAGGCGTTCAGTATGTAATGCAACACGTTTTTCTCTGTTTCGTTTGAAAAAATGCGGAATTTGTTGAGTCATAGTCGGAAGATTGCCGCTTAATCACCTATAGTTGGTCCGCCCCTGGTAGCTGAGTGGTCAGCGCGACGGAATGTCATACCTAAAGGCCCAGGTTCGATTACCGGCTGGGTCGGAGATGTTCTCCGCTGAGGGACTGGGTGTTGTGTTCTCATTAACATTATTTCTTCCCCATCGACACGCAAATCGCCGAAGTGGCGTGAACTCGAAAGTCTTACACCAGGTGAACGATCCACCCAACGGGAGGCCCTAGCCACACGGCATTTCCATTTATGTGTACTGGAATCCTGACTAAAGCCAATCTGTTTTCAGAACAAAATTGTCTTATATATTAAACGAACATCGTCGTAATGTATCAATGATTCATTCACTTTATTGAGCCAGTTATTTTTGTTTCTGTAAAAATGCCTCCATAACATGAGGCAAACCTGTACCATACAACAGCCAAACGTTGCAACAGAAAACAGAGAAATGCAGAAACATGCAGTTATAAAGGTACTGTAATGTGGTCGCCGTAGCTGCGGGAACAGCTAATCATACCTCCGTTGTGCCGCTTTTTGATCGAATTCAGTCAACCTACACACGAGGTGCATTCGACTAACTGCAAACCGACTAACTGCAAACCGACTAACTGCAAACCGACTAACTGCAAACCGACTAACTGCAAACCGACTAACTGCAAACCGACTAACTGCAAACCGACTAACTGCATACCGACTAACTGCATACCGACTAACTGCACACCGACTAACTGCACACCGACTAACTGCACACCGACTAACTGCACACCGACTAACTGCACACCGACTAACTGCACACCGACTAACTGCACACCGACTAACTGCACACCGACTAACTGCACACCGACTAACTGCACACCGACTAACTGCACACCGACTAACTGCACACCGACTAACTGCACACCGACTAACTGCACACCGACTAACTGCACACCGACTAACTGCACACCGACTAACTGCACACCGACTAACTGCACACCGACTAACTGCACACCGACTAACTGCACACCGACTAACTGCACACCGACTAACTGCACACCGACTAACTGCACACCGACTAACTGCACACCGACTAACTGCACACCGACTAACTGCACACCGACTAACTGCACACCGACTAACTGCACACCGACTAACTGCACACCGACTAACTGCACACCGACTAACTGCACACCGACTAACTGCACACCGACTAACTGCACACCGACTAACTGCACACCGACTAACTGCACACCGACTAACTGCACACCGACTAACTGCACACCGACTAACTGCACACCGACTAACTGCATACCGACTAACTGCATACCGACTAACTGCATACCGACTAACTGCATACCGACTAACTGCATACCGACTAACTCCTTGTCAGCAAACATGTCCATGCTGCTGTGTATCACTGTTAACGTACAACAAACACTGCCGGAGAAACAAACGCGAGACAGGACCATTGAATGCAAGCTTGGAGCCGAAGAGGACAGTGGGCGTTTCTCTATTAAGCAAGTGCCGCGCCTGAGCGAAACAAGTCTACTTCCAAACAAAACACACAGCGCGCACTACCGACACGTCCACTCCGATGCTTCTTTCTGTGTAATGAAGCTGCAGAGATAATATGGTGGTAAGAAATCTAACTAAATGCAATTAAAAGGTCTATTACAAAAACAGACTTCCTGAGTTAATGCCGCGTTGCTCTCCTATGTCACCACAAATATTTCATGGCCTAGTTCGTTTCTGCGAAAGCCATGCAGATCCAAAGAAAAATCAATTTGAAAATTTCGCTCTTCTACAAAAAGCAAACTAGTCCCGTATTCTATAAAAGCCGGGCAAGTCGAGGATTCACAGGTTTCCTATTCTCACCTTGAAGGACTGGTTACTGCGCACCACATCCAGAGGAAGCGTCCCAGGCTTCCAGACGAAGGACGGCGTCGTGATGATGCAGCCGCATTTTCCTACGAGTAGAGAATTGAAAATATCACTCCTTAGCTTTGTACTGAATAACCAAGAACAGACTGTACAGTGTCCAGAACAATATTGTAATATATGGGCAGTCTCCAAAAGACAAACGGTTCCCATAGAAACAGCCAAAAAAGAAACCAGAGCCTATTGTTCAGTTGGGTGAATGTCGTACAAAGTACTTATCAAAGAGGCCACACAACACTTTTGACAACCAAAACCGAAAACACCCGTTAGAAGATTCGACCACAAGTGATATACATATTGGATTTCTACGTGAGAACCATACAATCTTCCATATAGAAGCTACTCAACATAGGTCTCGGACATCCCAGGCCTTACACATGTACTATGTGATTCACTGAACGGCAAAAATAAAAGCTGAGGGAAGATATTCTGAGGAGAATCAGTTAGTAGCGCAAAAAACTTTGCATGTGGAAAGAGCAAAAGCTTTTGTAAAGATGAAACGGAACTATACACTAAAAATAAGACATTGGCCCGTAACTGTACTTCAGTTGATAACGTGAAAAACTTGCCTCTACCGCTCTAGCAGTCAAGCGCCGTCTATAATGCAAGGCAATTACGGTACAATGTTCATCGGATTCGCAGATTGTCAGATGACTCTCTTTCAATTTACCTGCTGTCTTGAAGATGAAGTAAGGGAAGAAGGGTCTCATGAAGACACATCCAGGACTTCGAACTACAGAAATAACACTCCATTAGAAAATCGAAGATATCAGGTTTTCCTGGTTAGTGATGGGTATATTGGGCGGAACAAAAATAATGGTTCAGCTTTTGTACAGTGAAGTGCACTGCTTGAAGATCTAGAAAAAGATCACGTATTTGTTTGCAATGCGAGGAAACTGCTGTTTACCAAACAATCAAGACTTCTTGTTGGTTGTATATAACGGGCGGAAGACAAGCACATGAGAAATACCTGAAACTTCGGTCAGAAAAATTATTGAAGCCCGTACTTTCTCACCCATTCCAGCTGAAAGTAATGAAACCTTCCAATTTCGTATATATTAAACGTGCTAATAAGGTATTGTTTCTGAAAACGCCTAAACCTCCATTCAAACTGCAGTAGGTACTTCAGATTCACAAAGATGAGTCTCATTGCGAAACTCTTTCTTTGGTCCAGAAGTCCTACCATAGAATATACTGCTTAGAATCTACATTAGTTGTATGACAAGAAACCAGGTATTCAGCTAGTTAGAGTCAGACAACTTTGTAATTTCATGCGATTCCCGGAAGAAGGAGAAAACTTTCTACGACGACTTCCTTTACGATACTCCAGATGAAAATTTTATGAAGAGGAGATGGAAATTGATGATGATAATAACAGTGATAGTTAAGATGGACTGATGACCATAGATGTTAAGTCCCATAGTGCTCAGTTAAGAGGATGAAAAACTAATAATCTATTTGCTATAAAGAAAATAACTGTCTTGTGCTCATTGTTACATAATTCCAGGCAACATTTTGAAAACAGTAGATTAGACCAGTAAAAAAATATTACTTAGTTTTTCTTTTCTACAAATACTGGACAAGGCAAACAATAAAATGTTTCTTCAGAATTAACTCTAGTTTTACTATAGTCTCTAAGCTTAAAAGCGAGCATCAGTGAAACAGTATTTAAGAAGCTGTGAATATCGTTTGGACGCTTTACATGCCTTCACTTAAATGGTGGAAAGCGTTTTTTGTTTTTTATTTCTGAAAACTGAAAATTTTGTATGCCCGGTTGTTGAAATAAGCCCATCAATTACTCTGTCATAGGAGACCAGCCATATACCAAAATACTCGAAAAATACCCCTGGTCGACATCTGAAATTTTTCCAGTGTGTTTGGTTTGCTGAATTACTTGGACGTCATCTAGCAATACATAAAAATGTGACATACGGCGGGAGGAACGGATGACGATGATGCAATGTCGTATTTAGCCAGAGATGGATACTGTGATTAAAGTTAATATTCTAGCGGTCATATCAGGTAACTTTTATTTGTCGCTATTACACCGGCTACGTGACGTGACAGTGACACCTCGTATTAACCTTGTCGCGCTAGCCTTGGCAATATTTTGCCCAGTATTCGCTACAAGCTGGCATCTAACACGCCCAGGAGACTAATATTGTCCAAACTGGTTACAAAAGTTAAAGTCATCAAGTGGTAATCGCTTCATGTTATTAGCATAAATTAGTCGTGTGTTTTTATTTTTACTTCATAGTGAGATACCCAGAGTGCAATGCGTTCTCGTATTAACCAAAACCATCTAAACCATGTCAGCACCACTGTAATCTCTTAGTAAAGGTGATCAGAGCACCGCTTTAACTTGAATTACGTTCAGTTTGACTTTGTATTAGGACAATTTTTATAATAATATAATCACACAAAAAATATCTTAGAAGTCCAGTAACTCTTCATCCATTTCCAATCTCTACTTCCTACTGAAAAGCAATAGAACCAAAATAGGAATGAAACCTACATGGTTCAGCCACATTTACAGCTAAGAAATGTTCCCCTTTTCAGGCATCGCCTTACAACCTGTATTCAGCTCTCCCAATATTGGCTTACGAATTAGTCGAACAACACAACCACGTCAGTATCAGAGATTCCAACTATGTTGCACGTTACTGCATTGTAACAATGGGCTCAGGGCCTAATGATAACCCTGCGTGTGTAATGTGCCGTCTCGGGCTGAACTTCAACGAATTTCAGTAAAACGTACAAAGGAGTACTAATATGGTTGTTTACAAGAGCTGTTACAATGGTGGCCTTCAATTTTCTCTGTCACAAATTTATCTTGTCACGGAAGGATTCCATTAGCATACTGTGCTCCACTGTTCACCAACAAGCTACCACCGCCAATTTTCATTGACGCAAACCGACACTTATCTGGCAGATAAGAGGAAGACTGCTTAAAACGCTTAATTGCTAGCGGGGTATTTCTGCTTGTGATAATACACACTAAAGCTTCCATAATTATAGCAATTTACTTCCCTGTGTGTCGTGTTGGACACAGATGTACAGGATGTAACAAGTGTCAGTGTAGATACTGACTGAGAATGATGTACTGAACAACACTATTTACTTCATTTGCAGACGAGTAATTGTGGCAATTTGGAGTAGCATGTTTTTACGTTGGTTAGTACGTGCAAGTACATGAGGCAAGAGCAAGCCCTTAATGTTCATTTTCCTTTTGTGTAGCAGGCAAGTGTTGCGGTGTGACCACGTGGATGCAACACGGTAAGTCTACATTGACAGGCGTAGTCTACTTAGCGGTGAAGCCAAATCCATGTAGAAAACATCAGTTCGTAAAGTTTGTGACGTTTTTGTGTGGAGAATGTTTGAAACAGAGAAAAAAATAACCTGTTCACTGATGTGTGTATATATTAAGTTACCACATGTAAAAATATGGCCTTACAGCCCGTTTGCCCTGCACTTGTTGCGCACCTGTTCAGAGGATTGTGAACACAACTGGTTGTCGGGGTACCTGGTCTGAACGGATGGGTATCTCGACCACTTCCGCAAATATCGGCCGCTTAACAACAGCTGTTATTCGTGCAAAGTTTTCTGAAACTATTCTATCTGTCAGGTTAGAAAAGTAACACCTGGATATTGGTACCAAAATTGACGTGTTGGTGTTGAACACGAAAAAGGCAAATTGTCCAAATAACAGGCCATATTTTGTAAACAAGCAGAAAGCGTTATTTGGCCTCCGAATATACCTGAAAAAAACAGTATATGCATCCATTCATGGCTTCGTATTACACATCTGAAACCAAACATAAGCTTACTTCTTAAGACAGTTTTTTTGAATAGTATGTTGATACAAAGCGTGAGTCTACGCCATAGCAATTACATTTCTCTTCTGAATGTCATTTATGAGTGCATCTTTCAGACAGTGCTTTCATTTTAAATATTGATACACAGTTCTAGCTTGTTGAATTAACTCAAAACAGCATTACACATTGCAGATGCGGAAATCTGCGACCATTTCTAACTCTACATCGTATTTATGCAATAGCTGGTAGCATGAAAAACGCACGTCAGTCTTAATGGATTATCACAAATAAATAAGGCGTCTGGACGTCCAGTTGTAGTAATACTTGCAGCAGTTGGACAAAAATATGGAAACGCAGCGCACACTACACATTTCCGTGCGTAATGCAATGTAGGAATATGGTTGGCATTCAAAACACCTTCCAGTAGTCTTGGAATGGATAAATACAGGTCCTGTGTGGTTTTCAGCGGTATCTTATACGATTCTTCCTGCACAGTAGTGGTAACTATAATGGAGGTGGATTGCGATCACGCACCCTTCTCTCCGATGTAGTCCACAAAGGCTCAAGATATTGAAATCTACTGACTGTGGTTGAAAGCGGAGATAAGACAATTGATACTCCCGCTCACAAGACCAGTCCTGGAAGAAGTGAACTATGTGAACAAGGAGTCCTGTCGTATTGGAAACAAATATTGTACCATGGGATGGAGCGGAGCGGACAAAATAATCACATAAGGCGTGGTGGTAATGAAACCTTGCAGAATAGCCTTGGAGTCTTTGGAATACCACGAAGTGGCTGCCGAATTCATCTCGGAATCCCTGCCATGTTTGGCTCTTGAAATGTGAAGTTGGCCACAAGTTCGAAAAAGTGTGAAACAAGACTGATGCGACTAAACATTTTTCCATGAGTCCACAGTCGAGGCTTCATGGCTTCGGCACCAAGTTTTCCTGTTACGGACTTTTGCATCACCGATGACTAATTTTCGGATCCCAGTTCGCCCTGCAATTTCCTGCTTATGGAGCTGCCTTCGTGTTGACAGGGTGCTGACAGGGTTCGCGAGTGCGACATTAAGTTCCGGAGTGGTATTTTCAGCTGTCTATTCCTTAATGACAGTCTCTGACGATCACACTACACACGCTTACGTACGCTTTGTAACGGCGGATAGAAGATATTGCAATGTCTGTCTTGTTCATAAGTACAATGCAATGTTGCTTCGGTCATTGCATGATCCCCTTTATTTTTAGTCAATTCTTGCCACAAACTTCTTTTGCACCCATTTAGATTTAGTACATCCTCATCAGTTATCCGATATACTTACCTAATTACTAGGGCCCGGACTGTAATTACCTAAAACAGTGAAATATGCAAGCATTTATGACCTAAAACTTACATAAATATGCCCTTAATAAATAAAATATGACTTAATAGAAGTTTATTTTAAGCATCCTTGTTTGTTTAATTTTTTTTCACCATGAAGTAATACAAAATGCACTTCTCAAAATATTGTAAGTATAGTTCTTTCTTTCTTTCTGTAGGGTTTGTTGCTAATTTGCACCTATTTTTTGAATGTCTGAATGTTTTATTTTCTAAGCATAAAGTACAGTGAAAAGGTCATCTGTCAAAACAGTAAAACAATATTTTTATTTCTACATTGTATTTAAAGCGTTTCACATTATTTAATACCGTATGTCAATCTTCAGTATCTACAAAGTTGCACTGGATCACATGGTGCATTTTCAGGTTTTCCATTGTCAAAGATCTACGGTTCTCGCTGAGGATAGTTTTGTACCTGGAAAAGCTCCTCTCCACTTCACAAGACGTGACTGGAGCGTATTTGAAGGCAGCCAGGTCACTGGAGCTCAGCTTTGTTTCAGTATCTTCAAATGTTGCGGCATTCCCTGAAAGACTGTCACTAATTTTGCACAGTCTAGAATATCCAGGATTCCGTTGGAGAACACTTTGCAATTTGGTTTTCACCTTGTCAGCCACATGACCACGAGCTCGACCCAACTCACTCTGCACATGTTGCACAATACTCAGGGCCTCAGACAGTCGAGTGCCAACAGCTTCCAGTCATTTGATGGCTTTTGATATCACTGAAAAATTGGCGTTCATGTATGCCAAGTTTCGAGACAATGTATCGGTAAAAACTTTTCACAATTTTGATAGCACTTGATTCATCGCTATCAAGCTCACAGAAGATGGTCTTTATTTGGGTATAGTTGGTGCAGTAATACTCAACAGCATTAAGCCAAGAACCTCATCGCGTTTGAACGGGTTTAGGTGGGAGGGGCGTTGAAGGTGCTTGTTGCTTGAATTTCTGCACCCGTAGCGGAGCCTTCACATAGGCTTTCTTGCCACAGGAAATTAATATGTGCACGTCAGGGTAATTTGATCGCATCTCTTCGGCAACTCTGTGCAACGCAAATGGCGTACACCATACTGGGGTAGAGAATCTGAAGCCCTTCGGCTGCTTTAGCAATATATGAAGCACCATCTGTTACAAGCAGCAAAAGTTCTCTCTTTTCTCACCATCCAGCCACAGTAGCTTCAGAGAGTTGTCAAACAAAATAGCAATCGTCGAATTGTTTACTCTATCGAGAGCTTCACACGTTAGTAGGAACACATCTCCACGGCCATCAACTTTTAGAACACCAACAACATCATTTGCAATATATAGCCCACTAATATCCGTAGTTTCATCTATCGACAGCCAGATCTTTTGCTCAGCAATAGTAATTCGTATTTTGTTGGGCACATCATTGTAGCATACGGATAAATAGTTGTTTCTCAGTGTAGATTCATCAGGAACTGGATGTGTTGTGTACTTCTCCAAGAACCGTCTGAAGCGTGGATTCTTCAGCTTTTCCAATGGGATGTTGCAGGACACCATCATCTCACACAAATCCTTGCAGAATGACTGCACGGTTGACGATTGACCTGTCTGTTCAAACAGCGTTTGCCTGCTGTTATTTTCAGCACTTCGTTTCACACAGCTGCTGTGTTTAGCGGTATTACAGTGTTGCTGGACATTAAAGCGCTTTTCTGCACTAACTTTAACTTCACACAGTTTACAAAATAATATTTTCCCATCAGTACTAAAGAACTTCTCTCCAAATTCTCGAACATATCCTCGCAACTTCACGCTGTCGGAGCACTTTGCTTTAGGCATGTCGAACAAGGCAAAGGCTGTGTTCGAACTGGTTACTGGGAACACCTGTGCGACTGCGATGATTATTATGGCAGAAGCCGCCTTTGTTGGCTCTGAGAGCGTATTGACGACTCTGCGCAACAATGTTTTATATTCGCAAAACGACTGTTGCGGTACACCGATTTTCTGCTACAGTCCTGAGAAATAAAGCTGTGTACTAATTTACCCGTTTATCTTTCGTAATAGCACGGTAAATATTGTAGCACGGTAAATATTGTCTCGTGAGCAACATATTCATTTTCTTATTCGTGTGTCCCGTAAGATACGGGAAATACGGTATACTCATTTTTGGCAAAAGTTGACGGAAATATGACCTATTATATTAAAAGTTATCCGCAATATGACCTATTACTAAAATTTGTTGAAAAATGACTTTATATGCACAATCAAAATACATTTTTCGACACTAAAATGCCTAGATTTGTGTATAAATTCTTCTACAATTCACCCTATACTTAAGAAAAAAATGACTTGTCACTAAAATTAGGGCCCTACTAATTACTCATTCTTCTATAGCGCCATATTTCGAAACCTTGGAATCCCTGCTTGTCTTACAGGAAGCATTGTACACCACACTGTATTTTTAAAATTACATTTAACGGAATTTTACGTAGCCACCCAGATTTTATTACTGTGTACGCTGACGGTCCAAACCTTGGATATTTTCACGGTTGTTCTGTGGTGTTCCCTGTCATTGTCCTCAGGATAGGGCTCCCACCACAGTTTCTGCTTATTACGCGGAACTGTTTGCTATCACGAGGGCAGTGGACCTGATGAGACGACGTCATGACCAGAAATTACTCGTCTGAAGTTAAAATCTTCTGGGTTATTAGGCCACGTCATGTTTCTTCTAAAATGATTGGCGTTTCGACCCCTCTGCTGGGATCTTCCTCAGGATCTTCTGGTGTCCACTACTGCTAGAACAATAGAGGACACCAGAAGATCCTGAGGAAGATCCCAGCAGAGGGGTCGAAACGTCGATCATTTTAGAAGAAACCTTACGCAGCCTAGTAACCCGAAGTTTTTAACTTCGGTGACAAGGCCACGAGAGCCTGCAGACTTACATAATTCCTCATCTGCTGCGACTGTGAAAGTGGCCTCCTAGCTACAGGCCAGCTGTACGCAGCAGACCGGATGGTGCAACAAGTGCAGGACGCTCTCCTTCCCTTGCAGAGACAAGACAAGGAAATCGTTATCTGCTGGATTCCAGGACACACGGAGGGAAACTAACTCGCTGATGCGGCTGCAGAGGCGTGCTCCCTCCTGGTAGTTGTTCAGACCACCTGGACGCTGTCGCTTCATTCCTGACCATACTTTGGTAGGAGGCCCAGTGCTGCTCAAGTGAGGAATAATAAACTACGTTCCATGAAAACCGCACTGCGACCATGGTCTACCTCCTTCCGCCTACGACGGTGTGAAGTAGTAGCCCTTACACGGCTTAGAGTGGGACATTGCCCATTGACACATCGCTTCCCCTTACGTCGGGAGGAGCTCCCAGTATGTCAGAGATGCGGGACACAGCTGTCAACACAACATACTTTTACTGAGTGTGTTTTGTAAGTGTTGAACTGGCTTTCTCACAGGATCTGCCCTCTATTTTAACTGATAACGGCGCGACCGTTGCTCATGTTCTAAGATTTTGCGAGGTGTCCAGAATCCTTCCCAAAGTATTGGGTGTGAGACATTGTGTCACAGAGTGGCTGGCACACTTCCCAATAAATAGACATCCAGCTGCAGTCATTTATTTCTTTTTTGAACGTGTCTTTAGAAATATTTTATCTGTGATTTTATCTAATTATTCTACTGTGTCTCGTTGGGATTTTATTACGGGCTTTTCTGAAGCTCATCGTCTTAGGGTTGCCTTTCTATTCTTTTGGCAGGATGCAACTTGGTTTTCCGTTTTATTGACTTTTCAATAGATTTTCAACATGTTGATTGGTACATCATTATTGCAAAGCCGCTGATGACCTTGCTGTTCAGCACCCTCTGCCATAATCAACACCACAACCACCACCACCACCACCACCACCACCACTACTACTACTACTACTACTACTACTACTACTACTACTACCACCACCTAGTCTGAACACACTAAACGTCCTACTGAAAGAAGATACACTAAAAGTAAAGTAGAAATAGAGCTCCGCGTAGGCCCTAGAGGGGGCAATCAAGCCGATCCGACCGCCATGTCATCCACCAGTAGCTGCTGTGGAGGGCTCGTGGTCAACACACCGTTCTCCCAGTCGCTGTCGAGTTTCTTGGCCTCTAAACCGCTACCAATCTAAAAATCAAATACAGTCAGTCTCGAACGCATTTCGCAGTTTTTTTTATTGGAAACCTATTTCGGCCCTTTCCCGAGACCATCTTCAAGCGTTTCAGCACCAGGCTGGTGGCTGCAGATGGAGCCAGATCCGTAGAGGTACGGCTGTTAGTGAATACTAACATTCAGTATTTAATATTCAGTTGTTCTATTACCAATATTCTTTGATTTCACTATTATTACGTTTTAAGGACATCTGCTCATCTTTTATTTACCAACGTAGGCCTGCTTTTACTAAATATCACGTGCTCCCACGGTTATTTACTGATCTGTTACAAGATGATGATTTTACGTTTGGCATTTCTTGGGGAGCCAATATTTTTCTTAATTTATGGCGAGCTGTGAGCCTGACAACATCTTAAGTTTCCTGCAATATATGTTAAAAACATAAAATAAATTGCTCGAAAATGGCATAAAAGACCGAAACCTGGGTTATACTCAAATAAACGATAATACAGTCAAACGCTGGTGTGTTCCTTTAAAAAATATGCTACAGCAAATTTGCCAATCCTAAAAGTGGCGAAAATTAAAGGAATGCATATTAAAGGAAGAAAATCTCAGCTACTTCCGGTCTGGTAAGAGGAATGTATTCATTACCCACAGAGTAGATAAAAATGACAAACGAGTGGTAGAACGCCATAGAGCAAATTTGATTACAAACTTCAAAATTAATTGCAAAGAAAGTAAAAAACGAATATACTAAGTAATGAAAATAAAGTATTACAGATAAACAACGAAGTAACTGGACCAGTACAAGAGATCTTCGTTTTAAAACAGTTAAAGACAAAGCCGGAACAGAAGAGAATCGAAGAACTTTGTATGTGCTAAATGAGAATGTTAAAAATTTGCTAGACTGATAAGGAATGGAGGTACTCCGCGAACCGTGCAGGATGATAGCACGTGTGTTACAGCATCAGGGTATTAGTTATATGGTACTACAGAGCGAGTTGTTGAAACTAAAAACTATAGAGACAGACTGACATTGGAGCACATCCAGCAAGTAATTGAAGACTTAGGGTACAATTGCTGCTCTGTGATGAAGAGGTTGGCACAGGAGAGGGATTCGTGGAGGGCCGCATCGAGGTTAAAGGCAACTATTGCACGAGTAGAAAAGTAAACAAATAGAGTAAAACTAGCCTGATGTGCGTTCCGCGAACTACGTAGGATTTTTCAGGATTAAGCTTTCAATCTGTCTGTCTCGGGAACATTTACACTGTAAATTAGCAGTTTTGCGCGATGGCAGTGGGGCATGAGTTTTTAACGCAAAAAATAAAAAAAATTGTGGTTGCTCAACGAACAATTTAAAGTTTCTAGTACATCTTCTTACACAACACTATACAACTCGTGTGATGTTATTTTACTAAATTTTGAGCGTGTTGTATAAGAAATGCTTAGTTGAGGCAATGAGACTCAAAGTTAATCACAGTACTACAAAAAATAACATAATCAGTGCACAAAACAATTCGGGTGGTAAAAGCTTTCTATCAGGTATCAGCATATTGTTATGAGTGGTACCAAGGTAAAATTGCGGTCGTGTGTCCTATATGGACATTCTTCTAATAAGTAAGTAAACTGAAATAACTGAAGTTAACTGTTTGCATTAACTATTTCATGACAAAGCTATTGAACCACCTATTACGTGTAGCTTTGATCATACACTTTATTGCTGGACACTAATTAACCAGGAAATCACTGCCTTGTATTAACGGTTACGAAAATACGGTTTAAAGTAAACAAGGAAATTTATCAGGAGCCTTACAACCTTTACTCACATGTCCCATAAACACAAGTGCAGATAAATTAACAAACATTTGCCACACTTAGCTAACAACGAAATGTTACACGAAAATGAATCCTTTGTCTTGAATGCTTGTTGAATAATACTGTCAAAATTACGAGGGTTGTCCAGAGAGTAAATTCCGATCGGTCGCTAAATGGAAACCACTGGGAAAATTCGGTAGATCTTTGCACAGATGTGTTGGGCAGTGTCTCTAGTACGTCTGTCGACCGCGTCACATCGCTCTTTTCAGTTCTGGGCGCACAGTCAGCACGTAAATGTTCCTAGAAAATAGTGTCTCCCGCCAAGTACGAGGGCCTGGTGAGAAAAATCGCCTGAAGCTATGCAGCCCACATAACACAACTGTCAAGCCGTTCCTTCTTCATGACAATTCTCAGCTGCACACTGTAGGGGCAATGAAGATCCTGCTACAGCGTTTTCAGGGGGAAGTGTTTGATCACCCACAATACAGACCGCAATTGACCCTCTGAGTTTCATCTTTGCTCGCACGAACCGCTGACTATGAAGACAACATTTTGGCAGAGACAACGAGCTGTAGACCTGCGTAGAGAATTAGCGGAAAACACTGGCGGCTGCCTTCTATGACAAGGGTATTGGAAATTGGTACAACTCCACGACAAATGTCTAAGTCGGGGCGGCGATTATTTAGATAATTATCTGGGAGTTGTGGCTGTCCGTTGCAAATAATAATTTTCATTTTTACAGTAGTGCCCATTTCGCGGAGGATCGGAACTTTTACTTTCTGGATAGCCCTCGTACTTTAAGGTTGATGGTTGACTTACCACAATAATCTAATTACAGTACAATTTTAGAGTCAAATTTGGAGCCGTTCTTGAAGAGACTAAATCGTTAAATTTTATTAGACAACAAATTTTTGAATGTCTTTTATTAAAAGAATAGCCTTATCCTCTTGACTACATCGCTGAGGTAATTTTTAGGATTTGCGCCAGTGAAGTATCATAGGTTTGATGACTTGGATCAGTAACAGTCTGTATGCACGCGTTGATTAAAATATATTGCTGAAAAAACTCACAGTAAATATTTCGCAATGGTGAAGAAAACAGTGCATTTCCTGGAGGTGACGCAACGAAGCACCAGTTCAGCGAAATCGAATACTGTTTTGTTCCAGCCGCAGTCTTGTTAGTAGCCTCACACAAGGCTCTTACTCTTAACATTTTCCAGGGAGTACATTTTTACCACAGAGTAAACGGACCATCTGAGGCAATACTCCCACTGAGTTGTGTACGTTTTAGCTTCGTCTTCGATCAAAGATGTGTGATGGCTGACTGATGATTGGTGCTTTGTCATGAGTTGGTGCGTTTTCCACACGCCTTTTACAGTTTGCATCGACTCACCTTTGCCTCGTTAGCACAGAGAGACTTTCCTTCGTTCTTCTCCTATCCTATGGTTACAATTCTATGGCTCCTATACGTGGACCTGTAACTCTTGCAATTAGCACAGATTACATGTGTAGATGTTTGTGGTAAACTTTATATTGGACAGACGAATAGAAATTTTAACATTAGATTCACTTCCGATTTGCGGACCATCTCTTCATAGACACCCGCTGCTTTTATGGAAAATTTGTGTATTATCTGGCCCTTATGTAACTGTATTTATGTAATATAGCCATGACCACCATGCCCCATGTTTATTTATAATGAGAAAACAAATGTCGTGTTACGTTTATTTGCGGCAGATCGATATTACTTTCGACGCCCAGTTTAACCTACCGGATTCTGTTTATTCTAAAATAATTCGAACAACTCATATCTCTTAAGGTACTGCAGATACCGTACTCTAAGTTAGACTACATTGTAGAATGCCCTTCGGAGATCTACGAAGATGGAATCTTGCGTAATACTTCCGCCAACCATTTACAAGACATCGTGTGTGGAAGAAAACGAGCTGTTTTTCAGAAGAGTGGTTTTCTCCTGAAACAGCGGTGATTGATTGAGAGAAATTACATTTTTTCCTCCTTCCAAGAACGTCTTAACGTTAGAGCTTACATATTCCGTAGTATACTTCAACAAGTGTACATGAGCGATATTATACTCTAATTTTGTGCATCCGTTCTTTTACGCTTTTTACAAAAAGAAGTGACGATAGCTCTTTCCCATTCACACGAAACTAATCGCTGCACGAGGAATCTCTTGGCAACTGTGACTTTCAAGGGGGGCTATTTCGGCGCCGTATTCAATGTAAAATCTAGTAGGAATTCAGCGCATACCTAGCACCTTACTCTCTCTCACTATCTTTAGTTGTATTCAAGCACCGGGATCCACCAGTTCGCGTGTTTGTACAGTGTTAACACGCTGTTACTGGATATAATTTTCATACGAGAGCACGTACTTACTTACACAATGTAATATTTCGGCTTCATACGTGTTGTCTTTAGTTTCAAAACCAGACCGACCTACGCAATACTCCAAAACATTTTCCGACCAGTGCAATGACTTCCCAAAGCATCACCAGTTTTTATAGTTCCTGCTTTTTCTCCCAGACTGAATATGGAAGTTGTTTTAAACCTCGCGGCCTCGTGTTTCCTGTATCAAACCTATGACTAAACACTGAAACTTCTTTAATTCTGAAACTGCTGAGTGAAACTGAAGTACTGTCTCTTTGCTACTTTTTTTATCATTTCATTTCAACAACTGACCTACAGAATTTTCCTTTCCCTGCCAAATACAACTCAAACTTACCCTATTCATTTATTACCCACAATATACAAGGATAACGCAACATGACAATTAATTAACACAAAAGAATGGCCCTGAATTAGAAGAAGTTAAACAATTGCCCCGTACATTTCATAAGTCATTTACCTCACGGAAAATCGTCGTGACACGAACAACAGCAAATACAGCAAGTACGCAGCCAGCTAAATAAAAAGATTGTAACTACTGTAGGCTCTAACTACTGATAGGCATGTGGTTAGCAAAGGAAAGATTTTGTTGCCAACAACGTCCTACTTAGCAGATTCCACCTCAATCATGTGACAACCAGTTCAAAAAATTATATAATCGTCAATAAGTCCCTTACCCACACCATAGTAAATACACCCATCTTCATTTTTCAATCCATTTGCAACCAAAATTAAATCTCCTTGACCGACACACATCCAGACTGTCCGCTCGCGCCAACATTTCAGACGTCCATCACTCCTAACTATTAACTTGACTGACTATTAACTTCTACCTGCGAGTCCGACCAACCTCAGAGTAGAACGCGCGCGGCGCTGTCAGTGATATTAATGCAGTCTAAAGCGCTGCCAACATACAAACACACAAACAGGCTACTTACAACATGTTTCAAACTGCGTAGAAAACATTGTCGGTTGCGTTCAAATCCATTCTGTATCTGGATGTCGGATGTCCCAATTTACTATTTCACTTCCACCGTCTCTTGCCAACTCAATGCTTTTGGTAATCCCTCTTCAATTAGACAATTAGTTATGAGAGAATCATTAAACAGTGACTATAACTCTAATTCTACGTTCGACTTTGATATTCGAGAGCAGATTGTATCCAGAATGAAGATAAAAGGGTGAGATTATTATAAAAGATATGCTGAGAGAAACTGAAGCATCATATAAAATGGCTAAATCATGTCGAAGGAATGGTCGATAGTAGATGTGTAAAAATGTTCTTCAATTACACAACTGAAGGCAAGTGTACCATAGGACGACTAAAGAAAACATAGAAAAACCATTTTTAATATCCTTAAAAATGGAACAGCTGAAGTAATCCTTCATGTTGATGATCTTCTAACAATTACGCGATAATTTTGAAGCAGTTAACGACATTTCGATGTAAATCAATTCTTTTATTTTTTCCACCTGATTCGGTGTTCAGCGTCTTCATATTTCCAGTGCAAAAAGTCGATGTAAATAAAAATAGCTGCGATATATAATATGCTGCATAGTTTCGTGCGGATATGTGGTAGCCGTTTTAAAGTTCAGACGTTTTGCTCTACAAATCTAAAGGTAAGTGACCACTGACATGTATTTTCAGATGGAAAGAAATCTTTGTACAAAAATTTTTCGCTACGCAGACGTAAAATCTCATTAAGAACTATGTTGTTTTGGCTTTAATTGCCAGTTCTCGGTGCAACAAATTCAGTGATACCATTAGTTCATAGGTCTGACAGGAAAATGTGAAGTAAAAACCAATCCGAAACCGAGATACTTCTGCTGTTCTTGTGGCAGAATGAACATCTCGCATCTCGGAAAGCAGTTTACATCACTAAAAAATAAAAACCTTCGTCAAAAAATAATGTACTAGGCCATTTGTTTCTTCGGAGCGTCGATAAGAATTGTAATGGTACCTTTAATTACGTAGATAGTCTTTTCTGAACTGCAATATTCCCATTAGTAATCTGGACCAACACAAATTAAACTGAAAATTCTTTAACCCGTTTTACTCGTTCGATTTGTATAACTAGTTATTTCTGTGTTACCACAATCATTATCTTCTGTTGTTATGTACAATCTAAATCTATATTTCACTGAAATATCGTTGAAAAAGTTGTGCACTATTCCAGTGCTTCCATCAAATCTGAGAAATGGTGGGCCGGCCGGAGTGGCCGTGCGGTTCTGGGCGCTACAGTCTGGAACCGAGCGACCGCTACGGTCGCAGGTTCGAATCCTGCCTCGGGCCTGGATGTGTGTGGTGTCCTTAGGTTAGTTAGGTTTAATTAGTTCTAAGTTCTAGGCGACTGCTGACCTCAGAAGTTAAGTCGCATAGTGCTCAGAGCCATTTTTTTGAGAAATGGTGGGCCGTTAAAGTACAAATTTTAATTTCGAAGTAGAAGTTATTTTGTACCTAAGTTCCTTGCAGTAGTCAGTCTTCTAGTTTTGTATTTCTTTTCTTAAATTATGCTCGGGGCGTATTCGGTGAGTGGTTACTCATTCCACAACCAAACAATAATACTGCCCACACTTGCCCGCGGAACTCAGGAATAAATAAATAGTCTACGGTATATAAGCATTCGTCACACATGACAGCTTTCAACGAAATTTTATGTCACCAAGTTGACAGTAATCGAGGAAAATACAATACCCTTGTAAATGAGGGTCAGTATAGGTGATGTTTCCCTCTATAGAAAAGCATTTTCGAGCAGAAGTATCACTACCAACAAGACAAAGATAAATCAAGGTTTAATCTAATTACGTTTGTGCTGCATTTCCCGTCGACAAACTACCAAATCACTGGAAAAATAAATTTGTACAAAATCTCATGAAAAGTTAGATAGGGAAAAGCAGATATGGGCGCCAAAACGGGAGTCATATTGTTTTCGAAAAAGAAAACACCCTGAAGTTACACCAGAAATCTCTTAACCATCATAGCCCCTATGTATGAAAAAATTTTCAGGAGAAAAATAAATATCTTAGTAGATGGTAGTACAGCCAGTTTCGAGACAAACAGCTCCGTCAGATACACAGCCACTGACAATACATAGGCTACATAAACACCAGATTTTTTTGTTGTTGGTACATCCTTTTCGCTCGTGAAGGCGGTACAAAGGTTTGTTTATAAGATTCATTGACAATATCCAACATATTCACTACTTAGCGGTGTTTTCTGTATTTCTGAAATCAGTTTGGATTCCCTCCTCTTGATTCGACAAAGGTTTCTCTTCATACGACACGTGGCAAGCGACTAACGAACAGTTTCCTTCTTAACAGAGCGAAGTTTTCGCATAAAAATTCCAGGAGGAAATGGAGGTTTTGCTGCTGTAAACGAGTTGAACTGCACAGTACAGCCTATAAATTCACCAAACCAGTGTTCGGACTGAAGAACGCAACAGCAACGCTGTCACTGCTTCGCAGATAATGCTGTACCACGTCATCGCACTGTTCACACACATAATGTTTTAATTTTATTTTTGTTTCTAAGAACGTCATCTACATTTTGCGGAAACGCGGTCTTGAAGTTTCGCAAGAGTTTCGTTACGTATAGGGCGCTCAGTTCCGGCGTTTCATGTTTTACTCAAACTGAGAACCGCTTGAAGCCTATATTCCACTACAATTAACCATTAGATGGTTTTCATACCGCGGAATATCAATGTTTGGCTGTTTGTATGTACAGAAAATAAAAGATTACCAACACTGAGGCAACTGGTATGGTTTTTAATTCTTTTTAGTTTTCGCGGCAAAAGAATTATTTTGAGAAAAGAAAAACGAACCGGTTGTAAGCGGAACTTTTTAGTGTAATTGATTAGAATGCTGTCAGTGAAAATAGAAAACGGGAGAATGAAGCGTTCTTGCCTTTTCACTTTCATATTGCAATCGGTTTTCGTCTCTTTTTTTTCCCAATTTCCTTGCTCATGTCCTAAAGATTTCTCTCACCTCACACTCAGGTTGAAGAAATATATGTGAACTTAGACGCTATGTAAACAGTATTCATTATTTTAGGGCAATGAAATCATTGCTCAATCATTCACCACCATATGCAGGACTATCCTCACGTTTATGTCCATCTTCAGGTGACAGACGTGCTCTTCAGGCCGTCTGCGCAGCTCCCATGAATAAAAAAGTAATTTATTTATTACAAAATTTGGTCAATTATAGTCCTCTTCAAACCTAATATTAAGGTATACTCTTTTTCTTTTTATCTTTCCCAGAACCTCTTCATGCGTTTACTAGTGGTTTGCCTCTGTTCATTTCACATCACGCTCCTAGGCTGTTGGACAGAAAATTTTCCAGTATCGATCAGTAGCCTGAAATTTTCTCCGTCCTGCGTGGTGTCTTCTGAGACATTAAATTTTCTCAAATCCCTTCTTGTCTCTTCCGGGCATCCCGCGGTGATTTATGATTTTGAAATGAATTTGAGAAGTTATATGATGCGCAATAAATAAATTTGCTTTTGAAAATGTACGCTAGTACTGTATGTACAATAAAAAGCTGGTGCTTAAATTTTTCTTTTTTTTCTGTCAATACTGTGGTTACAACTAATGTGTCAAGACCGTGTTTCCTGCATAGTCACCGCTCATTAGGATGGAGTGTGGAAAGTGAATGTACTTCTACTCTTCCTTATCATTATGCTCAACATCATTCTTCGTCTGGGCTGTTAAAGACGACCACGGCAGTAAGAAACATCAAGGCGGGGAAGACAGATGTTCGAAGAGCGCATTAAGGAGTGCGAAAAAGCCTAAAGGCATTGCATCAAGATGGTGACAATAACAAAAAAAAAAATGGCTCTGAGCGCTATGGGACTTCACATTTGAGGTCATCAGTCCCCTAGAACTAGTTCAACCTAACTAAACTAAGGACACTACACACATCCATGCCCGAGGCAGGATTCGAACCTGCGACCGTAGCGGTAGCGTGGTTCCAGACTGTAGCGCCTAGAACCGCTCGGCCACTCCGGCCGGCTGTGACAATAACAGGTGAGTGCTTCTTCCCACATAATGTCCATTGAGATGCCTCTTCTGTTTCATTCGTTAATGGAAGAATTTTAATGACAACGTATAGGCCGCATTCACATGCCATCTCATGAATGCATTGGGTATCCTAGTTAGCCAGTTCCATGTTCTGCACGTAATTTTCGCGATTTTGTTCGAAATAACTGTTAACGAGACAGTTTGCAAGTTATGTATACATGACCTGTTTGTATAGCAAGGTTGCCAGACGGCTCGTATTTCCCGGCACGCCCCGTTATCTCCGTCATACCATTTTAAACGTCCCGTTTTTTCAACTTGTTCGATTATTATTGCGAAATCATTAGCACAACAGCTGGCAAGTGCCTGTTATCTAGGCACGTACGGCATGAAGACAAGAGTAGCTAGGCTATCGGTCTACGAGAGAGGCTGGCGGGACCGATATTAACCGATTCCCACCCTCTCTAGCGGCGAAGCGTGTCTCTGTTTGCCCCTGTCTGTTTTACATTCTTCTATTTGCCCATAATTCGTCTCACTTTCTTCCTAAAATTTTAACATTTTCTTTAGTTTGATAACTCGTTTAAATGCCGTGTCAACGCGCTTCAACAACACTGGAAGGATTTTTAATTTAATTCTTGGGTGTCATTCTAGTTCAAAACTTCCTTCACTGTTTTGCGAGAGCTGCTAAGTGTTGTACGTGTTAAGATTCTGAATTGTTTCTAAAACTATAGACAAAAAGAGTGATTTCAGTGGCAGTGACATAGATAATTAGTCTAGAAGTGGTGGAATGCATTTTAAGAAAGCCCAAAATGCTTACTAAGTATGATCCGAATTGGGAAAATAGCTGTTCCTGGTTAAGATCACTAAAAGAAAACACGTACGAGGCGTACCGATGTCTGTGCAATAAATATTCCTCGTATGCTCATGGATACGATGCTGGTGTAAAACAAGATGCATCTACTGAATCTCAAGTGACTGTTGCAAGCAACACAGTATCAAGTATCTCACCTACACACTTCTCGAAGCCTGAACCATCTGCCTCGGAGACGGGCAGGATTCCTGTTTATGACACGGTAAATAATTTCTTAGTTACAATAGTATGGACTGTTCAGACGAATAATTACCATATATCTGCAGTGATTCAAAAAACGCTCAAGAGTTTTGCTGCGGAAGAACAAAAGCGGAAGCTACTGTATGCGAATTATTGGTCAAAGATCTCTTAAAAATATTCTAAAGACCATCCAAGAAAAAAAAATCTATGCTTTCTGTAGCGACAGATGCAAGTAGTAATAAAACAGAATGTTCCCAATTTGCTTACGATTCTTCATGATACTGGGGTTGTAAACCGTCTACTGCATATGAAGTTTCGAAGTTCTTAATAGACACATTGGACAAGAGTGGACTGTTTGTAAATAAAGTTTCGGCGTTCGCCGCTGACAGCACTAATGTAAACTTACGCAGAAACCATTCCATTTATAAACTACTTTTAGCTCAAAATGATAAAATTGTCAAAGCTGGTTGCCCCGTCCATTTCATCCGCAATGCTGCAAAGTACACCACTAACAAACTGCAAATAGATGTAGAAAATACGCTACTCAAAATATCCAGTCACTTCAGTAGATCTGAGAAACAAAGAGAGGACTTCCAACTCCTATTTGAAGCAAACGAGGTGCAATGGAAAGACATAATAGTACGTGATGTCGCGAGATTTTAATCTCTTTGGCCTTCTGTCGTAAGATTATTAAAAATATGACCTGCTATAGAATCCAATTTTCTGCAATCACGCAATGGATGTCCTCGTCTATCACGAAAGATAATCACACGTATAGAAGGAGAGAAAAATCTTTGGCGTATTTGTCGGTTCTACCTGACCTAATGTTTTCGGTAGGAACAACAACGAACAAGATTCATTCACAATCTCTAAGTTGTTGTGATCCATGCTGAAATGCACGGGATTCGGGGAAAGATGGAGCAGAGAATAATAGACAACTTTTTCGGAAGTAAGACGAGAGAAATAACGGGTGAACTAAACACTGACGCAGAAGAATCTATTTGGAATCATTTTATACAGTTCAATACCGATTATGTAGGCTCCTTGTTACCACGGTGTGATTTCTCAGAAAACATCACCAACTTAAATTTACCAGTTAATTACGACGATTTTCAAAACACTGTGGAGCTTTTAAGGATCGACCAACTAAACATGGACTCCTTATAAGGAGAACTTCAAGTAGTTGACAGAATCCAGGACATCTTTTTATGACAAAAATAAGGGTGTTGTTGAGAAATGGAAGAAAATCATGAGTTTTCCAAGAATGAAATCTCTAACATATTTCACATCTTATCGTCCGTCTTTAGTATTCTTAGTTCCAGCCGTTTCGTAGAAAGGGTTTTTTTCACAGATGGCACTAAAATGAATTCATGTACAAAATAAATTTACCCGGATTTGTTAAAAAGTGAATTAACGACCATTAATATGTTTTCAGTTATGTAAGATCAAAGAAAAAATTACGTTAAAACTTGGACACATCCTTCATTAACATGTAATAAAGACCAGTAAGTAACAAAAAATGTTTTTTTTATTTCTACCGTTTCTTTTCCTCAACTGAACATTTGGTCCTTACAGGGCTAAAAAAATGTGGTAACACTAATGCACTGCTACATGCTGATCTGTTAGATCTTACTAAAGCAGCTGACGCTTGTTAAGAAACAGAGACATTGTTCGACAAGAATAATCACATGCAATGACAGGCGACATGAAACGCAGTAGGTACATAATAGTGGCATAATGGTATATTTACAACGAGAAATGGCACAGATATCATCACATGGGAAAGCAAGACAACAGACATAAGTAACGTTCATGTCTGACACAGGTCAGACTCCTAACACAAACGTCGATATCGGACTCTCAGTAAGTAACACGCACCCCTCGGGAAGTAATGCACGTTTTGCAGCCGTTATTCGTGTGGCTACCTAACTGTTGAGGAGTCTTCGGAGAATATTGTCCGACTCCTCTCTCAACGTGATTTCTAGTTCTTGCGCGGGAACGTCATGTTCGTTGAGTAACACGTCTGGCGAGAACATCCCAGGCACGCTCTATACGGTTTAGGTCCAGGAAGTTGTAACAATACCACCACTTGCAAAGTAGATTAGAAATCAGATTAACAATGGTGCTCACGCAGCATATGTTCGCTTTATCGGGCAACAATAAAACTATTGACTGTGGATGGTATCGTCAGAATCGAAATAATGAGGTCACTGTAAAGAAGTCATTAATGTTGGCACTTACCTTGAATGGATTCCCACGTAGATTTCGTCGAAGTTGTTATGGCTCATCTTGTTGATTCTAGGGTGATTCCACTTTGGCTGCTAGAAGGTCCGGATCTGTATTTTAGCCATATTTGAAGACTTAACAAATGCGTTTTTCAGGAAATTCTTAATGATCAAACAATCCCAGATCGGAACAATGGCATGATAGAAATAATTTTTGACTTCGTGTTCACGATCCACATTTTTAATAAACTTCTTGTAAATTCACATACACTTCTTCTTAATTGTCACATCACCAAGAAAACAGTTTTGTATCAATCTTCACATATTTAATTTCCACTTTAACCAAACACAAGACTTGACTGTTCTTTTACAAAGTGAAACAACAACATAACTTCTGCAAAGTGAAACAGACTACTCTGTGCGCGTTCACGTCAAAACGGTTACCAGTAAGTCAAAGATTATGACAGTCTCACAGAAATGAATACACACAAGAACCGTATCACTGTAATATATCGATACATCGGAGTACATATACAGTAATAAAACCAAATGTGAATATTGCCACAAAAATATGTCTGTTACTTCGCAGAAAAGTAGTTCGATGTTACTGGTATCGAGAACTGGGATTGGAGCGCCGTAATGGTCACGTAAATAAAGAACCATTACAAAGTGCACGGACCATTCGACACGTCTAACGTCTTCACTTTCCAGTAGGCTCGACGCTTCAGCGGACCTACACTACGTGATCAAAAGTATCCGGACACCCCAAAAACATACGTTTTTCATATTAGGTGCATTGTGCTGCCACCCACTGCCAGGTACTCCATATCAGCGACCTCAGTAGTCATTAGACATCGTGTGAGAGCAGAATGGGGCGCTTCGCGGAACTGACGGACTTCGAACGTGGTCAAGCGATTGGGTGTCACTTGTGTTACACGTCTGTAAGCGAGATTTCCACACTCCTAAACATTCCTAGGTCCACTGTTTTCGATGCAGTGAAATGGAAACATGAAGGGACACGTACAGCACAAAAGCGTACAGGCTGACATCGTCCGTGGACCGACAGAGACCGTCGACAGTTGAAGGGGGTCGTAATGTGTGATAGGCAGACATCTATCCAGACCATCACACAGACTGCATCAGGATACACTGCACATCAATATTAAAATTGCAATATCGACTGCTTATATATTTATTTCATTTTATATTTTTTTCACAATTTTCTGTAAATATCTGAAATTTTTCTTTTTAAATTGTGGTAGAACATTATTTCCCCTTCACTGTGTGAAGGAGCCTAACTACTTTTTGGGCTTTCATCATGTCCAGTATTTCTCATTTCTCTTACACTGTTTGACGCGAGTCTGTGTGGCACGAAAGTAGTAGTCCAACTGCACTGGGAGGGGAGGGGGGACGGGTTAGTGGTGGTGTGAATGGAATAACAAGATTTCCGATGTGAAGAAATAGCACACCAGTTGTTTAAAAAGCCAATTAGAGCAGCTAGTGTGTGTTTCTTCACACCGGCATTCTTCAAAAGCAGCTGGTGAAATTGATGAACAAAAATGTAAATGACAAGATTGATCTTCGCGGCGGACGGAGTTCTTCAATGAAGCACCTTTCCTTCTCGCCCACACTCTGCTAACCCATAATTTCATACCATCCTCGTTCATCCAGTTCTTCTCATGTACAACTACTACTCGTGGCGATATTTCAGGAGGTTTCGGCATTGTTTCGCGCTTGAAAATTACCATTGGATTAAATTTAGTACCATCAGCACAACATGAAGTGCATTTTTTCATGTCCACTTCTTTTTATGGTTACAGTTTTAGCACCTTTCGTGTCAACAGTTCTGCAACTCGGCACGTCAAATATCAGAGTAGTTTCGTGCACATTCACTATTCAGCTTAGTTCCGCACTTGCTTTCTTTCGATGTTCAATGATAATGCAATGAAGAGAGAACATTTTTTTCTCCACGCTCTTGTGGCATTTTCTGAGATATTTCGGTTTTGCTTCACATGCTAAGGTCCACGCCATTTCATAAATTTGTAGCACCAACCAAATTCACCCTTAAAGTCTGTCAAGATCGACTGCAGCGCTAGCCTACGAGTGTGTATTATTTTTGTATTAATTCAAGTGCCATTTTGACAGTGTTCCTGAATCAATTTCAATGCATCATCTTCTAATTTCGGTCATTTTGCAAATTTAGTCTTGCTCGTTTTTTTACTTTTTCATTATTTATTTATTTCTTTTTTTCAGGTCTTCTCTTCTAGCCCGCCATTCGCGAATGGCTTTTTCTGTTGGTGGGGGGCCGAAATGCAGCTCAGGTGCTATGTTTCCATGTTCTCCTCCATATGCTATTACTTTCAATTTACAGCCCGCATCATACGAATACCTTTTATTTTTTTCCATTACGAATCTAGCAGATATCAAAAATATTGAACTGTAACCGATAACACAAACCATTTTCAATTCAAGTTTACTAGCACCGTAACTACAATGACGCATCACAGGCTAGACAGTTGCTCTGAGTTTGAGATGGCGGGGCGGGAGAGAGGCAGTGTTGGCACGCTTGTGAATCCCCAACTCATGTTCGTCGCACTGCAGTGCCGGTTGAATCCAATGTCGCCAAACAGAGATAGGTTTCC
Source organism: Schistocerca americana (assembly GCF_021461395.2). Classification (NCBI taxonomy): domain Eukaryota; kingdom Metazoa; phylum Arthropoda; class Insecta; order Orthoptera; family Acrididae; genus Schistocerca; species Schistocerca americana. The sequence continues at coordinate 131,075,620 of NC_060128.1, forward strand.
CGTTGCATCGAATATACGGACATTTTTAAGACTGGCGGGAGTTTTAAATCAAAGAATGAACATTTTTATGTTAATGTCGAATATAAGGCGCACCTGAATTTTGGAGTCAATTTTTGGAAGAAAAAGGTGCATCCTATAGTCCGTAAAATACACAACAAGTAAGGTTGGTGACCCGCTACAACCTAGTTTAAGTTCCCTGTTGGTAGTGGCTGCTTCAGTTCTATTATTACCACCTTTTATCATTTTTGTGTCTGTGTATAACCTTTTGACAGCGTCAATAGGATGTATAGGATATCTAGCTGAAGACAGATCTTGATTTAAGGGAAATTGGTGTAGCTATTATAACAGAAACAAAAAAGTTCAAAGGCGCAATAGATCTCGATTGCTATAGAATGATACACAATGAAGTATACCAACACACGAGTGAGTTGTGGGTGCAATCATAATAAATAACAAGTGGAAACAATACAATATAAACAGAATAGTGAAGATCGTTCATATGTATTCCATTATGCAGCACTGATTCTAGTTTTCTCGGTTCAGCGTTGATAGACTGCCCTGTGTGAATACTGCGAAGCGGTTTGGTGGCATGGAAACAGCTTCTGTGAGTCCTGTTTTCGATTCTAGGTTTCCCACTTATGTGATTAAGGCTCGTGGCATTGATATTCAGTCTACCAGCAGAGGTTGAGTTCGAACATTTCTTGCAAGGGTTTTTAATATATTATTTTGATAAAACCGAGTTAACATTCTTAGAATTTGTGATTCCCAAACCAAGTGTTACTCTATTATCGTTCAAAAATGGTTCAAATGGCTCTGAACGTTATGGGACTTAACCTCTGAGGTCATCAGTCCCCTAGAACTTAGAACTATTTAAACCTAACTAACCTAAGGACATCAAACACATCCATGCCCGAGGCAGGATTCGAACCTGCGACCGTAGCGGTCGCGAGGTTCCAGACTGTAGCGCCTAGAACCGCTCGGCCACCCCGGCCGGTCTATTATCGTTGCTCGGTTCTGTAGTTTTGTTCACGACCGGTAAGTGGTTCACCGCATTCTACACACTGAAGATGAACTTGTTCTTTTACCTGATTAAAATTTAAAAACTTTGTCGTTTTCTCATTTCACTGAATGCCTATTACATTACGAAACGGAGGCTGGTTCAAATGGTTCAAATGGCTCTGAGCACTATGGGACTTAACATCTATGGTCATCAGTCCCCTAGAACTTAGAACTACTTAAACCTAACTAACCTAAGGACTTCACACAACACCCAGTCATCACGAGGCAGAGAAAATCCCTGACCCCGCCGGCAATCGAACCCGGGAACCCGGGCGTGGGAAGCGAGAACGCTACCGCACGACCACGAGCTAAACGGAGGCTGGTATTGCTGCAGTTTCTTATTTTATCTTTCCTGTTTATGTATTGGTTAGATTTTGGAAAACTATCTTCCGCTTCCATGTGGGAACGCAGGCCTTCTCGGCGAATGTCGTTGATGAAATCTTCGCAGGTCATCGGGAGGGCTGTGCCACCATGTTGTCGCAACATTTCGACGAGTTTCCTTCATCTTCGCCTGAAGGTAACGAGTAGAAATGTTGCGAGAAGTCAGCGCGACGACTCGACTGATAACTCCAGAAGATTTCATCAGTTCTGTAGCCATTTTAACGACTTACTTCCGTATTACTTTTCCCTCCGTTTTTTGTGATTCCTAATTCCAGATTTCTTCGCATTTTTTCTTCTTACACACCTTATCTTATTTACGGAATCACCTATCTGTGTGTCTGATTCATCTCTTGTATTACGGAAAGTCTGACTCTTTTAACAACTTATACACATTTATCTCTGACGTCAATTACTGTGCCGTTCAGTCTTAATTTATGAATTGTCGTGTCTACGTAAAGGTCTCGTTTGTTTTCTCCGTTGTCCATCTGTTTTCTGATATTTCTGTGTAGTCTCAGAGAACGGCACCGTATCCGCTAGAATCAGTTGTAATGAATATTTATTTCTGGACAGTTATTTTCAGTCATGTGAGAGTCGCCAACTCACGGATTAACACTACATCAAGATTAAGGAAGATTCCATGGCGTCAAACACATAATTAATCAAATGTTTTTTATTCCAGTCTCTGATCACAATATGAATTCTTTAGAGGATGACCGGTTTCAGTCCGTAATGACCATCCTCAGATCTTCCTTGCACCATGTCTCAAAGTGATAATGCCATAATGGCATCGTCAAAACATATAAATATGATCAGCACAGCATCGTCACATGGATCTAAAATAACGATGTGGCTTATTCTACACCTTATTTTAGATCGATATGACGATGCTGTGCTGATCACATTTATATGTTTTGACGATGCCATTATGGCCTTATCACTTTAGGACATGGTGTAAAAAAAGATCTGAGGATACTCATTACGGACTGAAAACGGTCATCGTCTAAAGTATTGATATTGTGATCTGAGACTGGAATAAAAAACATTTGACAGTATTGGATTACTGTTTGTGTACGCGATTATGTCGCAGTTGGTGAAACATAATTAATCTATTCGGCGTTTTATTGCGTACTAGCTTTACCCGGCCACGCTTTGATGTGGCTCAGACTGCTTAAACGGGAAGAAAGGAAAGAGAAGGCACACGTTTTTAATATGTATGGAACTGGGTATACGTCTTAATCGTCTTCTCTCCCATGTGTCTGTCCATCTGCCCCTCCGCCTTTCTTTGTCCATCTCCTCCTCATCCCCCTTTCTTTGTCCATCTCCTCCTCATCCCCCTTTCTTTGTCCATCTCCTCCTCATCCCCCTTTCTTTGTCCATCTCCTCCTCATCCCCCTTCCTCTGTCCATCTTCTCTCTCTCTCTCTCTCTCTCTCTCTCTCTCTCTCTCTCTCCATCTCCTCTACCCCCCCCCCCCCTCTCTGACCTGAAGCCTTCTTTATTGTTACTGTAAATTCAGTGTCTGTTGCATTTCAATCAGAAACTAATAACCCATAATATAACTTTCTGTTTCCTAACAATGTTTCCTAATAGTCTACAAGTGCCTCAAATTTATTACAGTAACGTCTAAAACTTTGAAGTAACTCTGAAAGGTACATTCTAAAATTTTTTATAAGAGCGTTTTCCCTTCAAAATATGCACATGTTAAAGAAATAGATATCAAAGAACACGCCTGTATATAGAAGATTTCAGACCCATGTCACTAAAATGGTATCATTCTCTGTTTCAACTTGTTAGCAAGACATCAGATCATTTGAATGCGTTCCATAGTAGCTCGTCAACTGAACTTGCCCACTCACTTATGAGTCAATATGTAACGTATTCAGATCATCTGATGAGGATCTGGTAATCAGTCTAAACGGGTAATGATTCCATTTGCGAGACACGAAGCTGACATAGGCTGTGAAACATCAAGTAATTGTGCATATGAGGCTGTGAGATTTTACTTAATCTCAGTGTAGTATTTATCCGTGACATGAAGATAGTTACTTGACTGGGAAATAATAGTCCAGAAATAGATATTCGTAACGAGATTTCGGTTAGCCCAGAGTGCCGTTTCTTACATGTATTGAAGCTATGAAACACTGACTCGGGACAGATTGTGTTCTATTTTCTTCGTATCTTTCTCACGCCCTCAAGACATTTCCGAACAATTGGGTTTCTTTCAGTAAAGTTCAGTAGTTTTCTAATTACTGCCTATCTAAAAGTAAAGCCTTCTCTTTAATAGCTACCTAGTTTTACTTCAGATATTCTTCTCTTTCGATTCTTTCGTCCTTTCACAGTAATTTGCTGTTTCCATTAGAATACTTTTTATCTAACTGTCCCTCTCATCTGTTGATGTATTAGCCTCATTATCTATTCTGTCCAACTTGCTGCATGATTTGAGTCGTTACCCCTCCTTATACGCAAAAAATTCTCAGAATCAGTGTTTCTCATTTTCTAATTAATCTGTTTCCATCAAGCTTAGCATCTAAAATCCTTATTTGCCGATAAAATGTGGCAAGTGGTGAATATATTTACAGGGAAGAGCAGCTAGGATGTTCAGTTCCTCGGAAGAGGAAACTACGACCTTATTTCAAGCGAATATTCACGTATTTTTGTACAATCACTACACCCTTTCTGTGTTCCGTGTTACTCCACACAATTATACTATGAGGTATCTGTATGCGGAAATACGCTAAATGTTTTAAGACGTTATTAGTTTCTACAAGTACCAGAACGTGAAGAGCTGAACTTATCAATTCGAGAAGGCCAATAGTATGTTTCGTGTTCAAATATTCAACAAAACAAAAGTTCAGACATTCTGCCTCAGATTCGGCCAACCACAAGTGCTGAATATAATAGACTACGTATTCTCTTGCCATATGTGCAATATAGTAGCACATTCGTCTATATTCATTCCTTCTGAAACGAAACAAAGCGTCAGAAGTGTGTGCCTGTGAGTTTCACTTTGAGCTGACGCTAGAGTTCAATTATCGTTTCCGTACAGCAGTATTTTTATTGTCGTCACATCACGTAGCTAAAGTTGCTCTTTTACTCTTTTCTGTATTTTTTCACTTTTCACATACAAAAAAGAGAAAAAAAAATCTGTATTGGTTTTGGCATTCTGTTAAAAATGTTTCTGTAACTGGCACTAACATCGTATGTATTGAGAATATTTTTGACAGTGGGCACCCTTGCCCTGTGTGTTGGTAGACCATGGTTTTAACTCTTCCATTTTATCTGATCCCGTGTCAGTGAGATTATTTCCATACATACAAATCTGTTGGATTTAAAGCGGACCCGTTGGTTTTTTCTCGCTGTTCAGAAGTCTCCCCAGTCTTCCAGTATAGTCAGTACAACTGTAAATTCAAATTCCTTAATTCTTCTGGTGATATAGTTAACTGTGGAAATCTGCAAATATTCTTTTAAATTCGATATTGGTTTTGGCATTCTGTTACAAATATTTCTGTAACTGGCACTAACATCTTATTTAATATCATATTTGAGCATGTGCTTTGGAACCCATGTTCAATATGGTTATGTGCCTGTAACTGAAACAGGAGTTTCTGTCTTTCTCTTAGAAAAACTGGACATTCTTGGGTTCACTGGGTACACGGCTGCGGAATTAGAATGTTTAATTGGGTGATGATTACCTGTCGTGTGGCGTGAGGAATGACTCCCATGCTTATTTATTGGGTCCTATCGTGTTCTTTGTACAGTTTCGTTAAATCCAGTTAGTCACAAAATATTGTTTGTTCATTGTAAATATTTACTGTCAATTATGTTCACCAGAACATGTTATAAAATCTCACTGCGTCTCATTTTTCAGAGAAACGGAAAAAGGAACTGTGTATATGAGGACTAAAGCGACAAATGGAACTATGTACCAAGCCCAGGATTCGAATCCCGGTCTCCTACTCACAAGACAAAGTTCTAACAACTACACCTCCCAGGGAGAGTGGCTTTGCACAGCTGCTCCACATACCATAGCATGCGTCCCTCCTCAGTACAAATTCCCATTCATGCCTCTGCCCACTTGGTATTCCCTCTAAACCCGAACAGCCTTTCAGAGGCTCTCCAAATGTACCAGAATAGCACTTCAGTATCAAACGAAATGGGAATCCTGCCCGAAACCCAGGCAGGGAAGCTTTAATCAAACGAAACCATACAGTTCCAGAGACCTTTTGAAGTCTCCAGCAGATGGGAGGCGTGCTAGAGTAATCTTTGCAGTAGCACAAAGCGACTGTGTCAGGATGGCGTAGTGATTAGCGCATCTGTCTGGTGAGTGGGAGACCTAGGTTCGAATCCTGGCCGTGGTACAAATTTTCATTTGTGGCGTGAGTCAGGTTATATAAATCAAAGATGCTGGAGACTTGAAAAGGTTTCTGGAACCATATAGTTTAACTCAAAGAAGATATTGTTTTGCTGTGTCCAATATCCTGTCACTGGAGAGGTCATTTAGTACTTTCGGAAAAGTAGATAAAACCGAAATTTTGGGACGATGTTTACAACTGTCGTCCACCCAGTATCCTAAACAAGTGTGAAGACCTCTAGATTGATTATATGCATGATAATGATTAGTGATAGAACTTCGATAGACAACGGAAACTTGCAAAATAACAGTATACTTGCCAACAGCACGGAGAGATTATGGATACCACTGAAATTTTTTCGAAGCACTTAATAATGATCAACTCTGCAATGGTCCAACGTTTTGACACAGACAAATTTTTAGTGTAAAACGAAAGGACGTTGAGGGAAATAGAGATTAATTGCCGAGCGGAGCTAACAAATAACAGATTAGCGTCAAAACAGAGAGCGCGCCCGTTTGCCAGCAAACGGGCGTGAATTAAAAGCTCCCCTTCTGTTTCCATTGTCCTGCGATAGCCCAAAGTTAATTTCCTGCTGACAGCGCACCTGATCAGCACAACTAATCAGCGGCAATGGGCTGGCGCCCATAAACCAATTTAGCCGGCGCTCGGCGCACCGAAGCGGGCCCTGCCATCTAGCGGCGCAATTTACAACTAGTGGCGGCCGGCACTCGGGCGCCCCCCCACCACGGCGGCCCTGCGCTGGGGCGTGCTCGCGGCGCTCCTTCCGTCGGCAGCCGGGAGAAACAGGGGGGGAAATGGAGTCGTCGGCGCTTTCTGCCCTCCTCCCCCCACCCGCACCAGGTCCATATCAATGGCCGTAAACCCCAATACCTGTCCCGCTTTACGGCCGTGGAACGGCTCCCGGATAGGCAGTAAAAACCTTCTCTCGCACAGCCCGCGCCGAGCATAAGCAAGGAATAGCCGAGCACAAGTGGTGATGCTTTTACTTTCGCCTCTCCCAAGTGATCGCAGAGGGAACGCCGTAGGAAGCCATTCCGCCGTTCAAGAGTCGATACGCTACCGAATGTTATGTATCAATGCGCGCACGCCGCTGCGCATGCGCAGACGGTGCGTCACGGCGTTGGGAAGGAGGGGGGGACGACATAGTTCAGCCGTTTGCCGAGTAGGTGGCGGCGCTGTCGTCGGCTAAGCTGTTGTGCTCTCTGGCGGGCTGACGGCGCAGTAAAACAAACGCCAACACCGCCGCTGCCGTCCCATCTCGCGGCGAATTATTTAACTGCCGCGGCGCCACTTACTGCTCGTAGAGACAACTACCGCCAGATAAGTGAACTCCATGCTCGCAGTGTTAAAGGTCTTTTACCCTCCGCCTGGGTTTCTTTTTTTTTATTTTTTTTCTCTGCCTCTGCCTCTTTCTCGCCCGCTATTTTTCTCAGGCTCCGTCCTTTTCCTGGGCTGCAGCCGGCGGTATTGATAGAACAGAGAAAGGAGGCGGAGTCATGCGCAGGACGGCACTATTTTCATAATGGCGAGACGGCCTGCTCGCTCTAGCGACATGTAGGGGGAGCAGTTTAATGGTTTGTTTTGATGGCCCTGTTAAGTGCCGAGAGCTGGTTTCCGTTAGGAGATCACTGGGCCACCAGGGCAGACGAGAATCCAACAGCTGACTCGTTTACAGATGAGAAAAAAAAAAAGAATCGACGTATCATTTCAGTGAATCATTGTGTATTTTTAAAGCAGGATCTACACGGATAATCAGCTTTTCTAGCATTTATGGTGTTCAGTAGCACTTCTCTTTCAAGTCCTACATTATATTAACGTACTAAGGTATGGCTTTCGGATTTTGATGCCGACTACGGGCGATACAAAATAATGGTTTCAAAACCAGCTCATTTTCCACTACATGCGTAAGAGTGGGTTTCTTTAGTGCCTGAACGTCCCACTCGTAGAAAATTCCGCTCAGGTTACTACAGGTTGATAAAATATTACAGTCAAAAATTATGGAAGTTAATATGGGTCTTTCAACGTAACAAATCTGAAACAGTATTTGTTCTTCGTATTTACGTTCTCCTCTTCCAAACTGCTCTGCACATCATCATGACTTTTTATGAGGAAAGGAGGAATACAATACATATGACAGTAATTTCCCTTCTTGATCACTATCTTTATTTTGTAAAATGTAAGTTACACCTGGTCACTCTGATAGGACGTCGATACTACGTGGGTTCTGGCGCTGCAGTCTGGAACCGCGAGACCGCTACGGTCGCAGGTTCGAATCCTGCCTCGGGCATGGATGTGTGTGATGTCCTTAGGTTAGTTAGGCTTAACTAGTTCTAAGTTCTAGGGGACTAATGACCTCAGCAGTTGAGTCCCATAGTGCTCAGAGCCATTTGAACCATTTGATACTACGTGTTTTTTATATTGATCTGACAATTACTTCAGTGACTTAAGCCTAAATATGATAATTTAATGTATTATTGTTCATTCATCCGCGTTAAAGTGTGTAGTGCAATAGCACACTCCCATATAATGCTTTTATGCCATATTTCCGACAGTGCACTATGGAATTCTGACTTCTACTGCAGTTAGAGGTACTTTAATAAGCATTTTGTGGACAGTCTGAACTGGTGATCGACAGTAGCAGCAATGACAAACGTGTTTCAGATCGGAAACTCAACAGCGATAAGAATTTTAGGGACACCATCCGCTCGTAAGTCCTAGTGTACGAGGGGTGATCTAAAAGTAAACGGGAACTTCTTAAACTCGTGAGATTTATACATCAGATTTTAACTTATTTTTCGCCATTGTTGATACACATGTTCCTGATGTATGTCTGCATTTTCAGCTGTTTTGAATATACAGTTTATTGTCGTCAGGCGAAAGGTAATACGTGTTTAGGAATGCTCAGTGAATTTCTACTTTCGAAGAAGATGAATCAAATAATTCGTATTAAATTTTGCTTGAAAAATGGAGTGAAAAGCAGTACCGCATTAGAAATGTCGGCACTCCGTTTCGGCGAATCTACTGTGAATAAGACAAGAGTTTACGAGTGGTAAAACGTTTCAACGACGGCCGATAAGACGTCGAACACGATGACTACTGCCCTGGCGCTACAATTACCGCCGGCAGTGTGGAAGAAGTGAAGAAAATGGTTCCGGAAGATCACCATTAGTAAGGTTTCTGATGACGTCGGCACAGCGTTTGGCTCTTGCCAAGCAGTTCTTCGGATGTTTTGGGCACGAAACGTTAGCATAGTTTGTTCCAGAATTGTTGAATTTCGACCAAACAGGACGCCGCGTAGACACCGCCGAAGAAGTGCTGAATGAAGTCAACAACGATCCAGAACTTCCAAAGAAGGATATAACAGTTGACGGAACGGGGCTCTACAGGCATTGACATCGAAACACAGACCCAGGCGTCACTATGGAAACTGCTTGAAGGGTCAAGACCAAACAAAAGTCGACATGTTCCATCACATGTGAAGGTCCTACTGGCTGTTTACTTCGATTGCAATGGATAATGCATCACGAGTTCCTGCCTTACGTCATACAGTCAATAAGGAATGCTACCTGGAAGTTACGCGCCGTTTGCGTGAAGCAATCCGAAGAGATCGAACACAATTGTAGCAAAACCACTCGTGAGTGGTGGCGTTATTGCCATGTAGTTTCCACCATTCAGTGCATGTTGGTGACACTTTTGGCAAAAAAAAAAAAAAAAAGCCGTTGTGTTACCTCAGCCACCGTATTTGCCGGGCATGGCCCTCTCGAAGTGGCCGTGCGGTTAAAGGCGCTGCAGTCTGGAACCGCAAGACCACTACGGTCGCAGGTTCGAATCCTGCCTCGGGCATGGGTGTTTGTGATGTCCTTAGGTTAGTTAGGTTTAACTAGTTCTAAGTTCTAGGGGACTAATGACGTCAGCAGTTGAGTCCCATAGTGCTCAGAGCCATTTGAACCATGGCCCTCTGCTACTTCTTACTATTCCCGAGGTTGAAGAGAACCAGGAAAGGACGTCGTTTACCACCAACGATGAGACGAAAACAGGGTCGCTGATGGAGCTGTACACCATAACGAAAAGTGAGTTCCAGAAGTGCTTCCACTGTTGGAAAAAGCGCTGTCACAAGTGTGTTGTTTCAGAGGGCGATTACTTTGAAGAGGCGTTGAATGAATAAATAACGAATCTTCGAGGAAAAAAGTTTCCGTTGCCTTTCGATAGTACCTCGTATAACAGGAAAGACACAGCGTAATATCACTGCTTCAGTTATACACTACTGGCCATTAAAATTGCTACACCAAGAAGAAATGCAGATGATAAACGGGTATTCATTGGACAAATATATTATACTAGAACTGACATCTGATGTGCGTTCACGCAATTTGCGTGCATAGATCCTGAGAAATCAGTACCCAGAACCACGACCTCTGGCCGTAATAACGGCTTTGATATGCCTGGGCATTGAGTCAACCAGAGCTTGGATGCCGTGTAGATTCAACACGATACCGCACTTGATCAAGAGTAGTGACTGCCGTATTGTGACGAGCCAGTTGCTCGGCCACCATTGACCAGACCTTTTCATTTGCTGAGAGATCTGGAGAACGTTCTGGCCAGGGCCGCAGTCGAACATTTTCTGTGTCCAGAAAGGCCCGTACAGAAACTGCAACATGCGGTCGTGCATTGTCCTGCTGAAATGTAGGGTTTCGCAGGGATCGAATGAAGTGTAGAGCCACGGGTCGTAACAGATCTGAAATGTAACGTCCACTGTTCAAAGTGTCGTCAATGCGAACAAGAGGTGACCGAGACGTGCAACCAACGGCACCCCATACCATCACGCCGGGTGATACGCCAGTATGGCGATGACAAATACACGCTTCCAATGTGCGTTCACCGCGATGTCGCCAAACACGGATGCGACCATCATGGTGCTGTAAACAGAACCTGGATTCATCCGAAAAAACGACGTTTTGCCATTCGAGCACCCAGATTCGTCGTTGAGTACACCATTGCAGGCGCTCCTGTCTGTGATGCAGCGTCAAGGATAACGGCAGCCGTGGTCTCCCAGCTGATAGTCCATGCTGCTGCAAACGTCGTCGGATTGTTCGTGCAGATGGTTGTTGTCTTGCAAACGTCCCCGTCTGTTGACTCAGGGAACGAGACAGCCATGCGGATAAGATGCCTGTCATCTCGACTGCTAGTGATCGACGGCTGTTGGGATCCAGCACGGCGTTCCGTATTACCCTCCTGAACCCATCGATTCTATATTCTGCATGACATCGTTTCACCAGGCAACGCCGGTCAACTGTTCTTTGTGTATCAGAAATCGGTTGGAGACTTTCCTCATGTCAGCACGTTGTTGGTGTCGCCACCGGCGCCAACCTTGCGTGAATGCTGTGAAAAGCTAATCATTTGCATATCACATCATCTTCTTCCGGTCGGCTAAATTTCGAGTCTGTAACACATCTTCGTGGTGTAGCAATTTTAATGGCCAGTAGTGCACATATGAATAAAAACATTTTGTGTGTGTGTGTGTGTGTGTGTGTGTGTGTGTGTGTGTGTTCCGGGATGGTTCTGTAAGTGGTGGACAATTTCAGCTTAACTTGGTACACAAAAATGCTTAATACTATGAGGCAACTACCGTGGTGTTACGACATCACTGCTTGTGGAGGTCGGATAGCGGTGATTTGCAAGCATACTTCAGAAACTGCCGGAAGAATTCCGACCTCGCTCGAAAAATTTCAGCCTGAATGAGTGTCGATGTGGGTTGCTGCGTATAATAGCAAATACTGTGGCCGGACAACACCCATTGCACACCTGTTTGGGGTTGGTGGGGACGTGGGCGTTCGCAGCCGGATGCCAGATGAGGCATTCACCCCGTGTCAAATGTGGGAATATACACTTAAAAGTTACTAAAAAATTGTGAGCATTCATGGCAGTAGTTGTCTGTGATCCTACACTACCGGCCATTAAAATTGCTACACCACGAAGATGACGTGCTACAGACGCGACATTTAACCGACTGGAAGAAGATGCTGTGATATGCAAATGATTAGCTTTTCAGAGCATTCACACGAAGTTGGCGCCGGTGGCGATACCTACAACGTGCTGACGTGAGGAAAGTCTCCAACCGATTTCTCATACACAAACAGCAGTTGACCGGCCTTGCCTGGTGAAACGTTGTTGTGACGCCTCGCGTAAGGAGGAGAAATCCGTACCATCACGTTTCCGACTTTGATAAAGGTCGGACTGTAGCCTATCGCGATTGCGGTTTATCGTATCGCGACATTGCTGCACGCCTTGGTCGAGATCCAATGACTGTTAGCAGAATATGGAATCGGTGGGTTCAGGAGGGTAATACGGAACGCCGTGCTGGATCCCAACCGCCTCGCATCACTAGCAGTCGAGATGACAGGCATCTTATCCGCACGTCTCGATCCCCGAGTCAACAGATGCGGATGTTTGTAAGACAACAACCATCTGCACGAACATTTCGACGACGTTTGCAGCAGCATGGACTAACAGCTCGCAGACCATGGCTGACGTTACCCTTGACGCTGCATCGCAAACAGGAGCGCCTGCGATGGTGTACTCAACGACGAACCTGGGTGCACGAGTGGCCAAACGTCATTTTTTCGGATGATTCCAGGTTCTGTTTACAGCATCACGATGGTCGCATCCGTGTTTGGCGACATCGCGGTGAACGTACATTGGAAGCGTGTATTCGTCATCCCCATACTGGCGTATCACCCGGCGTGATGGTATGGGGTGCCATTTGGTTACAGATCTCGCTCACCTCTTGTTCGCATTGACGGCAATTTGAACAGTGGACTTAACATTTCAGATGTGTTACGACCCGTGGCTCTACCGTTCATTCGATCCCTGCGAAACCCCACGTTTCAGCTGGATAATGCACGCCGCATGTTGCAGGTCCTGTAAGGGCCTTCCTGGATACAGAATATGTTTTTACTGCTGCCCTGGCCAGTACATTCTCCAGATCTCTCACCAATTGAAAAAGACTGGTCAATGGTGGACGAGCAACTGGCTCGTCACAATACGCCAGTCACTACTCTTGATGAACTGTGATATCGTGTTGAAGCTGCATTGGCAGCTGTACCTGTAAACGCCATCCAAGCTCTATTTGACTCAATGCCCAGGCGTATCAAGGCCGTTATTACTGCCAGAGGTGATAGTTCTGGGTACTGATTTCTCAGGATCTATGCACCCAAACTGCGTGAAAATGTAATCACATGGCAGTTCTAGTATAATATATTTGTCCAATGAATACCTGTTTATCATCTCCAGTTCTTCTTGGTGTAGCAATTTTAATGGCCAGTAGTGTACTATTATACAGCTGTAGCATTATCAGTCGCGATTGGAAACATTCTGGTTTTAAAGTTTATTTCTCTTTCTAAACTTTCAGAAGTATTAGTCCCTCGTTTTTCCCTGATTCTTTTGTTGTTATTTAACAAGATTTTCTCAGTGGTTCTGATTTGTTTTATATAACTGAAGATTGTAATTTTCATAGGCCGCCAATCAATGTTGACACAAGATTAAAAATACAGCTTTTCAGTAAGTGATTGAATACCCGGGATTTAATCGGATGCAAGATGACATATATGGAGGTAGAATGAGATCGGTGGTATGTGTATGTATCTTTAAAATACAGACATAAGTACTTGGCATATTAATGAAATATGTTTATCATATCTACTTAAAAAATTTAGTTGCTACATAGCAAACGTTTAAGAGCGGACGTTCATGAAATTGACCGAACATGTAAGTTTCTGTTTATTAGCAGAACTTAAAGGCAACAAGTTTATAAAATTTAAATGATAAAGTCTCATCCGAAGTGCCAGAAAAATAATTAAATATCTGAATATTTTTAGCATAGTGCAGCAGAGTAGGCAACTGTAAAATATAATTATATTAAATTTCAGCCTCCAGTAACATAAGCAAAAAAACTTTACCTACCTTTCGGCTATAATAATGAGCTTTCTTCAGAATGTCACAATGTAAAATTAAAGATGTCAGATATTGGCCTTGTCAAACTTAAAATGCTGGTGCTTCAGTACATCGTCGTAAGATTGCGTCACTTCACTGGAGTTACGACTCAGCGCCCGCGACCCACCTGTCTGGCCCGTTGGTGTGGTCTATCGGCAAAACATGAGGTGCAGTACAGTTTTGGACTGTTAGGGAACTGAGAAGCAAGGAAGAAGGGATCTGTCGATCTGAGGATGAAGTGAGCCGTAGGTTAGGAGGGGAGTGTGTTTAGGAAAGTGTGTGGGCTAAAAATGACAGGGAAGGAAAATTCGGACCAAGCTGTTGAATAGGGTGGGACAGATGTGGCTAGAAGGTACGAAAAGGAGGAGGAGTGATTGATGTCTCTGGAAGCATGGCCAGATCTGTGGGTGAATCTCGTGGTCAGTTAGCCCTTTACGACATGAGGAATTTTAAAAAAGTGATCCCATTACCCAATGGTTTTTCTTATTTGTTTAGCTTCAAATGTTACTAGTAAAACAAGAAAAAATTGTTGAGTCAAGGGGGGGGGGGCAAAAGAGGGGTGCTAGTCACGATCGTGAGAGTCAGGTAAATACTAATACAAAATACTAATACAAAATTTATTGTGCTTGCAAAAATGTACATTATTTAATTTTGAAGTCCAACTTTTGTTGTAGCTGTTCGAAATGCAAATTTATCTTCTTGGTCTTCAATTAGGAGAAGCGTGAAAATCCTTAAAACATGTCTTGCCCTTAGACAGTCACAAGTGTACATCACACTTTTCGCACCGCATTTTGCTGCGACTTTTTCATGGCTCGTATCAGCAAGTATTTGGTGCTGGAATATCATCAGCACTTGGAAAATGTTCATATCCATCATAACGCTCATCACCGCATGGAAGTTTAGGATGTGGATTAAAGTGTTTACACCTTTTGGCCGCAGGAAATTCATCTTAATTTTGTTCAATCTCACGTTCACTTAACACTGTTCTATCCATAGCCGGAACTTAAAGCAGCCCTTCCGCCACAGAGATATATGCGACCATAATAATATCAGATTACATATGTGTAAACATAAAATAATTTGGTGTTTCAAATTGCCCCCCTACATCTAACTTGAAGTGCAGTAAATCGTCCTGTCCTTGTCTTTGATTATTATTTCCTTTGATGCTTGTCGTGGACTGCTTCCATGAACTTACCACGCAGTTAGGTCCAAAAAGCGCAAAAACGCTTTCCATGTCCATGTTTTACTTGTGAACCAGGGTCTGTAGCATTCCATCTGCTCGTGACAGACATCAACTCCACCCCTTGTTTCGGTTGTCTTTGCTCACCACAAAAGTGGCAATCGACTTCCGAGGGTTTATTTTCAGATAATGGCTCTGAGCACTATGGGACTTAGAATCTATGGTCATCAGTCCCTTAGAACTTAGAACTACTTAAACCTAACTAAGGACAGCACACAACACCCAGTCATCACGAGGCAGAGAAAATCCCTGACCCCCGCCGGGAATCAAACCCGGGAAGTTTATTTTCAATTTTGGACCGACGTTTCACAGGCTCAGTCGGTTCGGAGCCACAGTAGTTTGTAGCCATGACTACTTTGTTGCTTTCTTTCCACTCTACAGCTAATAAATGGCTCTGAGCACTATGGGACTTAACATCTATGGTCATCAGTCCCCTAGAACTGAGAACTACTTAAACCTAACTAACCTAAGGACAGCACACAACACCCAGCCATCACGAGGCAGAGAAAATCCCTGACCCCGCCGGGTACAGCTAATAAATCGTGATTCTGAGCAACATGATCTAGACATTGTCTACGAGCCATCTTGCTTGCCTAAGAGAGATGCAAGCCTTTTACTCTGTTGATCATAATTGCTCCGTTTCCACAGAGCATTTCAGTGAATTTCTCCAGTAAAGGCAACGATCTGAAATATCTAAGTAGAAAGCTTTCTTGAGGTAACATTTTGTAATTAAATTCTTTTGCATGTTACGTATTTATGCTCGTAGCAGGTTATGAAAGGTTGCTTACTTTCGCTAGCAGGAACTTCTTTTTTACTATTTCTTTTTGTTCCAGCCTGCTGTGATAGAGTATCTTGTGCACATTCTATTTTTTATTTATTTATTTATTTATTTTTGCGACGGAACCTTCTCTGATTATTTTGCGTGTTATTTGATTAAGGTTTAGGCCCATCTAAATTTTCAGAACAATCCCATTACTGATTGAATTTATTAAGATTGCAACCGATAACACAATGATATTCCCTCGGGCAGTCAGAGAAAACTACATGCTGTGAACTAATCTTGTGCCAAGAGCAGACCATTGGTGACCGAGCGGTTCTAGGCGTTTCAGTCTGGAGCCGCACGACCGCTACGGTCGCGGGTTCGAGTCCTGCCTCGGGAATGGATGTGTGTGATGTCCATAGGTTAGTTAGGTTTAAGTAGTTCTAAGTTCTAGGGGACTGATGACCTCATATGTTAAGTCCCATAGTGCTCAGAGCCATTTGAACAATATTTTTTTTTTTTTTTTTTGCCAAGAACTTAAGATTTGGGGAGCGTATCCAGCAAATGATGGTAATATGATACTCATTTTTGATATGTCGAGAAACAAATTAACGATAACGATAACGGAAGTTAGCTTCAAATGCAAAAATTTTTATTTTGACTAATCTTTCGCAGTAATCTTTTTGTATTTAACAGATGGACAAAACATTCATGATACATTTATATAAACGATCCTATGTCTTTTTCACTCGAGAATTAAAAGCCACTTGGCCTTAATCTGCAGAGTCCTGTGAAATACAGACATTCATATGCACTAAATCCTCACTGCAAGCAAGTTGTCGACAGTATTTTTACACAGAAGGATTTTATGCACCTCGTGGCTGGCATCGAGCAGGATTTGGTAGCTGCATATCTTTAGCATGAAGTGCTTTGAAACAAATCGACTCATCTTGCCAAATACACGCTCGATACAGTTTTTCTATGTTTTAAAATGTTCACCACAACAAGAAATAGGAAGGCAAGCTTTAACTCTCAAGGTATGGGTGGAGATTTGAATTTGTAGACCGCGTGGTCGCCCCTAGATATCACATTATTCTGCAACCGATTAACTGAACCAGAAATTAAAACCAGTACCATTGCAAGGACAGCTACGAGAAGAAATTGTTGAGTTTAACACATTAATGACATATTCAAATACCTTTTGTCCCTTGTTCGATACAGCCGTTCTGAGGGAACGTCTGGTCGCTTACCTGTCTTCAGAACAACTCAACCTGTAACCATCGCGCGGAGCTCTCTCCGAACCGCCCGAAGTGCCGACATCATTGTTTGTTGCATCAGATTTCCTCGAGTGCTTTACACATCTCTGGCCAAACCCTCCTGTTCCTGCTCTCTGCCTTCCACTGACACCGTTAGTTTGGTGGAAGATTAAGAAACTCACCACTTCTCTGGCTCGTCTCTTATTACATTCAAATCACTCATACTTAACTACACACTTTCAGGAAGGGTTGTGATGACCTCAATCCACAGGAAAAATAGTTATCAAAATCTGAACTGTGAACTCATCCAAAATTCTAGTTGGAAAACCATACTCTTTGTTATACTTCTCAGTTGGTCACGATCCCACTTTGTTTATGAACTGAAAACTCTAATATTCACGAGAAATTGCTCTGAAATTAACCTGGACGACCGACAAAATTGTGTATATATTCTCTGAAACTTCAAAGACATCTAAGACAATAACTGAACGGAATTAGAAAAAAGTGACAAAATTTCGTTAATCATACACAATACTGTTAATAATTGCATGAACACTGGAGGGGGGGGGGGGGGGGGTGGTTCACCATACATCTACCCACTTTTGAGTATAACCAGTGTCTCTTAATACTACGACTCGTAGCAATACAATATCAAAAACTTTTATTGCTGGGTAAACAGTCCCTACGTGATTTGACAGCTGACATTTATAATTCACGCTCACGTCAGGAAATGCACCAATACGGGAATAGCAGCTTTTACGTTATTGGTCAGAACGCAAGCAATTATGGCGGTCGCCGTAATTTTCGCGCGACGCCATATTTCGCGAGAAAATACTCTTATTAGTCACTGTCATACGTCTGGTCTCATAACAATACATAAAACTACATAAAATAACTACAATAATTTTGACATGCAAGGAGAATTAGTTCTAATGAGAAGAAGTTTATATTTACTGGTGTTTCAACAATGACTACCAGGCAACTTTTAAGTCACTGGTTCTAATTTTATTTTCGTTAGCAGGAAGCAAACGTAAACTAAACAAAGAATTTATTTAAACAGAGTCTGTAATTCTTATACTTTTAATAGAGAAAGTAAGTTTCTAAGTCAGGGGACAGCGTTCGGCGAAATCTCTTTAACTTTTTGTTGCATACGAAGCGTTGCGTTGGGCAGCACGGTGTCGGCGGGCTACGATGATGAGAGCAGGGTGCAGACAGTTCCGCTGGTTAAGCTTCTCCGGCGAAGCGCAAATAAAGTTCCGGCACAGCTGTATCATTAACAAACCACAAGACGCCAGTATGCGAGGCTTCTCTTTCAAAGTACTTGACGTAGACATAGCTTGTTTTTGCACTTTATGCACTGTCCGTGACGCTATCGTCCATAATTAAACAGTTCGTCACATTCATATAGTCTTAGCCACAAATACACTGTTCATAGAATTGTTCTTGTGTGTGAAGCACACCGTAAACAATGTCCACTCTGTTCTCGCATTTCAAACTTCGACAACGTCACTGAAAATCATTTATATTGCACAGTTGATTAAAGTCTTCACTTTCACGGCTTGATAGAATGTGATAGACAACAGTTCCACTACCCCAAACCAATACCAGCAAAGTTCATTCCCATAAAAGCACTGTTCGTGTCGGTCACAACGAAGTATTGTTCACGGCACTTTCAGAGTCCTGTTTGGAGTGGCCGAGCGGTTCTAGGCGCTTCAGTCTGGAACCGCTCGACCGCTACGGTCGCAGGTTCGAATCCTGCCTCGGGCATGGATGTGTGTGATGTCCTTAGGTTAGTTAGGTTTAAGTAGTTCTAAGTTCTAGGGGACTGATGACCTCAGATGTTAAGTCCCATAGTGCTCAGAGCCACAGTCCGGTTTATTTGCTCTTAAAGTTCGCTGTCGATGGCATTACATACCGCAGAATTAACAATCTGATAGATCGGTATCACTGTCCATACAATTACGTATGCTCTTCATAAAACACAGTACTATTTTTCGGTGCACGCTTCACAGACACACCATCCACCATCCCCTCTACTACACAACAAACTTTCTACTATCGATATCACTATCGCTGTCCCCTGTCTATAGATGTTGTATCGTTATCGTAAATTACATAAATCTTTATAAATGTCATTGACTGCATTTTTCATAATTAATAATATTCCAAAAGAGAACGTTACCACAGGTACAAAGCTAGAAACATATTTATCCACTGGCAAACGAAATAATCCCAATTAGATCTTTACATTTAAAAACCACAGTAGAATGTTACATAATCACAATTAGAAATGCCCATATGAACAAAAGAAAAAGAATAGAAATATAAAGAAAATCACGTAAAAATAATTTATATGCGTAATTAGCAATGCCTTCACAGGGTGAAAAACGGAAATAAGGATACAGCACGTGCACATAAGAATGAAAAACAGCAGTATGTCGACACACATTGTTTGTACAGCCATGCGGTTGTTGGGGCTGAAAATAATTAGTTGCATAAAAGATCGACTTAATTTAGATTCTTGTATATCAGATAGTATGAAGATTAGTTTTGGCACTAATTTTTAATCATGTAACGACACGTATTGGGATGTTACAGTTTGAACCATCTTTAATACCACAAAAGGGCCTAATCCACGCTCCTTAGCCCGTAGAGAAGTTGAATCACTTTTATATTTAATAAGTTTCCTTTAATTTACGTCTATGGTCACAAACTTTTTGTTAACTGATTACCAGTTTCGGTCCGTAATGACAATCATCAGATCTGCAGCAAAAAATGGGAAAAACATAAATACACTCGCAGATTGTCAACAGCTTAAAAATAATACATAGACCAAATGAAAATGCAACGGAGTGCTGCAGGGTACGAGGGCCCCTCTGCCGGTCACGTTCCTCCAACCACTTCCCGCCTGTGCGGAATTCTGGCGTTAGCGATATCAGAGGGCGCTGATTGTGTGCAGCACTACGTTTTCATTCTTTTGTGGCTCCTTTAGCGATTTGGTTTATAGTTGTTTAATATTATGCGGGGCACTATCAAAGGTGTTTATTAATAATGTCATTATCTAGAATACTGGAACTAGAGCATATATCAACTACTGCTTAACTATTCCTCTTTTTAGCAGCCTTACTTTTGTCTTGTTCTTTTTATTGCTTTTTATTACTGTAATGCCTTTTATACTTTATAAGCTCATTACAGACTTCAGCTATTGTATCCCCTCTTTATTTTCGCTGTTCAATTAATTATTGAAAACTAGTGTATGCCGACATCAGCGACATCTGGTGAACTTACAACACAAACATCTTGCGACTACAGTACGGCAGTTTGTTTTGAACAGTAGTGCTACTGACAACATGACTCGTGCATATGATGTTATTTATATATATTTGACGATGCTGGTGCTGATTCTGCATTTCGCATTTCACGTTGCCACTATCGTTGCAGTACATTAGGACACTGTTTTTATAAAACAGGCATGCCTCTTCATACTTAAAGCGCGCAAATGCATATATTTGTCAATAGTACATTTCATTATGGTCTATGTATTGCTTTTTAAGCTGTAGATAATCTGCGAGTGTATTTATGTGCCGGCCGCAGTGGTCGAGCGGTTCTAGGCGCTTCAGTCTAGAACCGCGCGACCGCAACGGTCGCAGGTTCGAATCCTGCCTCGGGCATGGATGTGTGTGATGCCCTTAGGTTAGTTAGGTTCTAAATTCTAGGGGACTGATGACCTCAGAAGTTAAGTCCCATAGTGCTCAGAGCCATTTTTTATTTATGTTTTTCCCATTTTTTGCTGCAGATCTGATGATGGTCATTATAGACCGAAACCGGTAATCTGTTACCAAAAAGTCTGTGGCCATAGACGTAAATTAAAGGAAACTTTTTGGATATGCGGGTCATTGTTTTATTCGCGACAATGTCGCTGCTTGTGAAACTTATATATTTCGATCTCTATCCTTTGTTCATCAGCTGAATATGTTACATGATCCCGTGGAAGACTCGGGCACACATTTCTCACGGCATCAATAATTTAGGATACTTTCCACAACTTAACGATTGTCTGCGGAAGAGGAAGAGTGGCATAAATCTAACTCTTGACATGATTGTTGAAACTGGTGTATAGCCATACTCAGAGATATAGTATAATCTCAGTCGAGGAAATCTGATGCAACCCACAATGAGGTTGGCAACTATAAATTACCTAAGTTCATTTGCATGTATTTCGATGCTTTTTCCATGCTTCTACGCACTATACTGATTAACAGGTTCTTCAGCAATCAGAGAATTCATCTGTAAAACATGCAGTAAAATACTGGAGTGTGGTGGACAATGAATCTGGAATCTGAAATTTGATTTGAAAACAGAACGAATTGTATTACAGTAACCCACAGACGAGGGAAATATTGTACCTGCATTCTACAAAAATCCGACCAGCCTGCGTGATGCTCAGGTTTGAATAAATTTATATTGTATTTTTCGCCGGATGGGTTTTCTTTCTTTCTTTCTTAGTCGTGGTGAATTAAATTGTATGAGTGTTTCTGCTTTTGGCTGATTGTCATTCGTTGAGGATCCTGATACAGTTTCAACTCGTATTTCATCTGGATCAGAATCGGAACTCGATGCATCGATTTTCTCTGGCATACACATTTCTTCAGAATTGCCTTCACCACCTGCTTCTAAATCTGACCGATCGAGGTGGCCCAGTGGTTAGCACACTGGACTCGCATTCGGGAGGACGACGGTTCAATCCCGCGTCCGGCCATTCTGATTTAGGTTTTCCGTGATTTTCCTAAATCGCTCCAGGCAAATGCTGGGATGGTTCCCTTGAAAGGGCACGGCCGACTTCCTTCCCCGACCTTCCCTAATGCGATGAGACCGGTGACCTCGCTGTTTGATCCCTTCCCCCAAACAACCCAAACCTGTAAATCTGATCCATCAAGCACTTTCAGTATTTCTTCCTCACCAAGTCCATTCATTATCTAAAAATGTTCCGATACATTACATAATGTACAATTCCGAGACAGTGATCTTTAACTAACTCCATTTGGAAGTACATTCAAATAATTCCATACAACATTATAATATGGCTTTAATCAGGACGCAAGGATTCGAAAAAAAGATAGCTCAGCAAAACTAATCTCAGTAGATGCAGAATGCAGCGGTGCCTAACCCTAAAGAATGTGATGGTGGAGACACCAGGCACAACAGACGTAATAACCACGCAAATTAGATATTTCGGTAATATACAATTACTTAGGGATGTCCAGATACAAATTCAATCGGAGCATTTTTCAGAATTAGACATTAACACAGCTGTTACAGATAAGACGAAGCTATTATATCTCAGGCAACTACGCTGGAAGAGAAACAATTCTAAGAACATCGCAAAGTGGACGAAGCTGCCATCTCGTGCCGGCCTACATGAACCAGAGTAACCCTCACAATAGTACGTTTCCTGCTGCAGTTACATTCGAGTACCAGGAAAAAAAGTATAAAGTTACAACTAAATCTCACGATATTACTTAGAGAGTCGATAGCTTTAAGATTGGACAGCTGAAGATTCCTTTTTTATTTGCTGTTATTTATGAGTGGCGCTCAGTAAGTAATGCAACACAATTTTTTCTGAAAGCTGGTTCCAGCGTCTTGCTGAATGAATAACCTCCGCATCATATACGTATTGTTTCCCGGGTAGTGAGTCCTTCATTGCGCCGAACAGATGGAAGTCGGAAGGCGCGAAATCAGGGCTGTAGGGTGGACGAGGAAGATGAGTAAAATGAAGTTTCGTGAGCTCCGTTCGGGCGCGCAGACTTGAGTGATACCTTACGTCGTCATCCAGAAGGAGCAGTTCGTTTGAATTTTATGCGCTTGAATTTTCTGCGCCGACGAACACGCTAAAGTTGTTTCTTCAGTTTCCTGAGGGCAGCACAATACACTTCCGAGTTGATCGTTGCACCATGATGTGCTTCATCAAACAGAATCACCCCTTGAGAGTCCCAAAAGACAGTCGCCATGACTTTACAAGCTGAAGCTGTGACTTTAAATTTTCTCCTCGGAGGAGATGTGGTGAGCCGCCGCTCCAGGGAACCCATGTTTCATCTCCTGTGACGATATTCCGACAAAAATTGCCACGATCAGTTTCGTAACGCGCGGGCTTCCTCACAGATGGTCCTTCGTTGCCTTTTCACGGGGTCCCGGGTTCGATTCCCGGCGGGGTCAGGGATTTTCACCTTCTTCGAGATGACTGGCTGTTTGTGTTGTCCTCATCATTCATGAACGTGGTGATATTGGACTGAGCAAAGGCTGGGAAATTTTACGGGTGCTGATAACCGGGCAGTTGAGCGTCCCACAAACCAATCATCATCATCATCATCATCGTACGGCAAGAAAGGAAGAATGTACTGATTGTTGGTGTTAATAACGATCATCTTCCTTTACCTCCTCTGCATCGCTGCAGAAGACGTGTCACTGAGCACATTTGTTCTGTGCATTTAGTACACGTGAAGTGCCTAGTTGTTTCCTCTGCACTGTGTGGAAGACGAAGGTTCTGTTATAGTTCACTAAACTGCTGTCTTCAAGTTGACGTCCCCAGCGCGGAAAACAGCACGCGGGTCGTACGTTCTGTATCGTGAGGCTGAAACTGACTATGAGCGTGGTTCTGTCCTGTAATAATGTATCACTTCTTTGGGATGCCACTCGCGTATTTTAATATAGCCACACGAGAAGACCCCCATGAACTTAATACAACACCTTCTGATACAGCAAAGTACGTGATCAAACGCAATGTTTACGAAAATGTATCGTTACACTATTTGTGGCACGTGTCTGTGCCTCATGACTACCGGAGTGAATCACACATCCTGCCACAGACAACATGACTGTACATCTCGACTGCCTAATCCAGAGTGACGAACAGGAACTTAAATAAAAATTGGAAACACATCCTACGACAGACAACACGCCTGTTCTTCTTGACTGCCTAATCCAGAGTGACGAACAGCCCGAAACACTTCGCGCGCCATACCAGAAAAGGCGTGACCCGAACGCTTCCGAAGTGCATCGTCTGCAATTTCGTCAGTCTTTTGTTTTTGATTTAAACTGTTTTTAATAATTCTAAAATGACTGATTGATAGTCAGCTGTTGACAGATATTTATATTAAAAAGTGAAGTCATTCCATTCAGTAGTTTAACTAATAATAATAACTATACTTTAACGTTTTGGCGCCCTTGCTCCGAACACAGCAGCCAATCACAGAGCAGTAGCATTATGCAGGCGGTCTTTCTCACGGGAATGGTACCGAATCTAACACCTGTCACAGGTACCTCACACCACATTTCGTCATCTATATACTAATTGCATCCCCACTGCTCTGGGAACAGCTTCTTGGAGCCTAATATGGTGGATGACTAAGCCAGAAATATTACAATCATCATCATCATCATCATCATCATCATCATCGTTCCTTTTATGATCTTCTGTTAGGCGATGAGGAACCCAGTGGGCACTCCGACTGCTGGACGAGTGTGTCAGCACTGCCAAGACGACGCCCAGTTGAGCTGCGAGGTGTGTCTGATTCTGATCCGTCCATCATCTCGAATGAGTGTGTCCGCACGTACCAACGTCGCAGGACACAACTGTGTGCGGCCGGCCGGCAAGCATGAGATGGACAGGTTTGCGCGATCTTGTTGCGATGATGACAAACGCCCCGCCCAACGAGTCACCGTGCTTTCGTTCACTGCCACGTCTCCCTAGACATTCAGCGCGCAGCTACGAATATCTGCGATGCTTCAGTTTTCCGCTAAAGGAAACTCAATGACAGCTCTTTGCTTGGAACGCACCTGGGTCACAGACGTCTTTTTGAAAGCTACACTCCTGGAAACTGAAATAAGAACACCGTGAATTCATTGTCCCAGGAAGGGGAAACTTTATTGACACATTCCTGGGGTCAGATACATCACATGATCACACTGACAAAACCACAGGCACATAGACACAGGCAACAGAGCATGCACAATGTCGGCACTAGTACAGTGTATATCCACCTTTCGCAGCAATGCAGGCTGCTATTCTCCCATGGAGACGATCGTAGAGATGCTGGATGTAGTCCTGTGGAACGGCTTGCCATGCCATTTCCACCTGGCGCCTCAGTTGGACCAGCGTTCGTGCTGGACGTGCAGACCGCGTGCGACGACGCTTCATCCAGTCCCAAACATGCTCAATGTGGGACAGATCCGGAGATCTTGCTGGCCAGGGTAGTTGACTTACACCTTCTAGAGCACGTTGGGTGGCACGGGATACATGCGGACGTGCATTGTCCTGTTGGAACAGCAAGTTCCCTTGCCGGTCTAGGAATGGTAGAACGATGGCTTCGATGACGGTTTGGATGTACCGTGCACTATTCAGTGTCCCCTCGACGATCACCAGTGGTGTACGGCTAGTGTAGGAGATCGCTCCCCACACCATGATGCCGGGTGTTGGCCCTGTGTGCCTCGGTCGTATGCAGTCCTGATTGTGGCGCTCACCTGCACGGCGCCAAACACGCATACGACCATCATTGGCACCAAGGCAGAAGCGACTCTCATCGCTGAAGACGACACGTCTCCATTCGTCCCTCCATTCACGCCTGTCGCGACACCACTGGAGGCGGGCTGCACGATGTTGGGGCGTGAGCGGAAGATGGCCTAACGGTGTGCGGGACCGTAGCCCAGCTTCATGGAGACGGTTGCGAATGGTCCTCGCCGACACCCCAGGAGCAACAGTGTCCCTAATTTGCTGGGAAGTGGCGGTGCGGTCCCCTACGGCACTGCGTAGGATCCTACGGTCTTGGCGTGCATCCGTGCGTCGCTGCGGTCCGGTCCCAGGTCGACGGGTACGTGCACCTTCCGCCGACCACTGGCGACAACATCGATGTACTGTGGAGACCTCACACCCCACGTGTTGAGCAATTCGGCGGTACGTCCACCCGGCCTCCCGCATGCCCACTATACGCCCTCGCTCAAAGTCCGTCAACTGCACATACGGTTCACGTCCACGCTGTCGCGGCATGCTACCAGTGTTAAAGACTGCGATGGAGCTCCGTATGCCACGGCAAACTGGCTGACACTGACGGCGGCGGTGCACAAATGCTGCGCAGCTAGCGCCATTCGACGGCCAACACCGCGGTTCCTGGTGTGTCCGCTGTGCCGTGCGTGTGATCATTGCTTGTACAGCCCTCTCACAGTGTCCGGAGCAAGTGTGTTCTTTTTTCCATTTCCAGGAGTGTATGTATAGCACCGCCACCTGTCGGAACTACATGAAACTAAAGGGGCTGAAGCGGGAATATTCCACCATATCCCTCAATAAATTCCGCATTTTTCAACCAGAATTGGAGATACAAAAGTGCTGCATTAAAAATTGAACGGCCTTCGCAGATTCCACTCTCCACAGAGAAACATAGCAGTAGATACACAGCCAGTTCCTTGAAAGACAAGGAGAAAAGAAAAAAAAAATTTTAAGGCGTATGAATACGACAATTCACGAAAATTGTCAGCTGAGTCCAGCTTCCCGACGGGGAAGACAATTTCTCCAGGCTTTTACTGGCAAATAAACCAAATAACCAAATATGTGCAAAGATCTATCGGAATGTCGTGTGATTAGGGCCTCCCGTCGGGTAGACGGCACGCCTGGTGCAAGTCTTTCGATTTGACGCCACTTCGGCGACTTGCGCGTCGGTGGGGATGAAATGATGATGATCAGGACAACACAACAGCCAGTCCCTGAGCGGAGAAAATATCCGACCCAGCCGGCAATCGAACCCGGGCCCCTAGGATTGACATTCTGTAGCGCTGACCACTCAGCTACCGGGGGCGGACACAATGATCTATTAAAATTTGTAACAAATGTTATTGCTCTTTATCAGTCCTTAGTTTTTAACGCTTTACGCACGGTAATTCCGCTCCATCCTACAAACGAGATAGACATTGAGTCTACATCTCTCTCTCTCTCTCTCTCTCTCTCTCTCTCTCTCTCTCTCTCCCCGCGCGCGCGCGCACACACACACACACACACACACACACACACACACACACACACACACACACAAAGGTGTTTTGAGTCTTCTTTTGCAGTCGAGCTATTCATTTTCTTCAGTCACTCTGCTAAAGGGAATATTCGTCAGCGGCTTCCAGGACTTCGTCGTTAACCTGTAGGGGGAGAATGTTGTACCTGGGTAATAGTTTACCTAAGAACACACGATTCTTTCGGTCGGTGTTTCAATCTACTGACTTATTCTAGAATCATATAAAGGAATTCATACTAAAGACCACTGCAAACAGCTTCCGCCATTTTTACAGTATTTGGTGACTTTAGACATAAAATAGTGTTTTTTGCAGTACTTGTAAATATTTATATTTCGCATCCTGCACATTTTAATGGTGTATAATACATTACAGCTATTTTGGAATATGTAGTTAGTTCTTCAGGTACCGAATTTTGTGATGAATACAGTTTTTAGAACTATTTAACAGGTGGACAGTTGAGCCGTACTTCGTCGGTCGTGCACCACCTTGTACCTTGAAACAGAGAGTTGTTCCTTCAAATGAACTGAGTTTCTTCTGTGTCTCAATACTTTTACCTGTCTTAAAAACGGAAATTGGTTTTAGTTTCCAGTATTATCTATTTCAAAAAGTATTTAACTTAACTGGTTTCTAAGAATGGCCAACGGCCTTTTGGCAGTGGTAACACCGGGTCCCCTCAGATCACCGAGTCCAGCGCTGTCGGGCTTGGCTAACACTTGGATGGGTGACCAAGTGCTGTTGACAAGAGGGACGCACTAAGCCCTTGTGAGGCCAGTACAGGAGCTATTTGATTGAGAGATAGCGGCTCCGGTCACCAGAACTGTCAACGGCCAGGGAGTGGTGTACTGATCACATATCCCTCTACACCCGCATCCGGTGACACCTAAGGGTGAGGATGACACAGCGGTCGGTCGGTGCCGTTGGGTATTCAGTGTTCCTTCGCACGGTGTTTGTTGGTTTGTTTCAGTTTTTGACAATACTTCTAATTATTTTGATTTCACTTACCGATTATTGGTGTGCAGTAAAGTAACAATGTAACAGATGATTAAACACATCATGATTTTTCTCTACTGAAACGTTATTAAATTTCAATGTAAAATTTGTATCTAGGTACATGACTACCATGTTGTACCTTGGAACATCCTTCGGCATTTGAAAAACTTTCCAAGAGAATTTTTTCTAATTTTAGAAAAAGACAGCAGTCAATAAAAAGCGAAGATCATCAGGTAAAAGTGGAATAAGATCTGTAATAATACATTACAGGCCTACCGTGTACCAGGGTACAACACTCCTCGCTACTATTTTCTTTGCCGGCCGTTATGGCCGATCGGTTCTAGAAGCTTCAGTCTGGAACCGCGCGAGCCGCTACTGTCGCAGGTTCAAATCCTGCCTCGGGCATGGATGTGTTTTCTGTCCTTAGATTAGTTAGGTTTAAGTAGGTCTAAGTCTACAGGACTGATAGCCTCAGATGTTAAGTCCCATAGTGCTCAGAGCCATTTGAACCATACTATTTTCTTTCCGGTATGTTGGGTGTATTTTAGTGCAGCCAATTTTCCGCTCCACTTTCAGCTTGCTGCATTAAGTTCCTCCCTTCGCTGTTGTAGCTCGCTCTGTGCTAATGACATACACCACACTTGTCTGCCACCTGCAAATTAAAATACTGCTGCATTCCATTATCACGTATCCCTTATTTATTTTCGTAGTTAGGAAAGGGCAACCGCGCAAAAAGTATCAACCCATTGGATCACAGTAGTGGGAAGTGTCACACAAGTGATAACACGACCAAAAAAGTTTCGAGATAAAGCGCAGAAGCCGCCACAGGCATAGGCACCCGTTGTGCGAAGCGCGCTCAGAATCTACAAAATGCTTTAACTTACCAGGAAATATGAGTACCAACGTAATCGTGTGCAGTTACTTTGCTTGAAAGGGCACTTCAGCAACAGAGAGGACAGATGGCGAATAAACTAGTGAAGAAGAGTGTATGGGAAGGTCGGTCACTCTCTCTCTCTCTCTCTCTCTCTCTCTTTCTCTTTCTTCCTCTATTACACTACTTTATCACACTGGCACACTGGCTTCTATATCTACAGCCACGCTCTGCAAACCACTTTGAAGTGCATGGCGGAGGCTACTTACCACTGTACCGCATATGAGTGTTTCTTCCAATAGCATCTGGATATTGAGAGTAGGGAGAATGGCTTGTTAAATGCCTCTGTACGCCCTGTAATTGTCCTAATATAATTTTCGAGATCCATACAGAAGCGATTCGTAGGGGGATATAGCACATTCGCAGATTCATCATTTGATACTGGTTCTCTAAAACCTGTGAGTTCGCTTTCGAAGAATCGTTGACGTCTATCTTCAAAAGTTTGCAAGTTCAGACATTTCACCATACCCGTGACACTCTCCCGCAAGTGACCATTCGTGCCGCCATTCTTTGTGTATCTTCCTGTTCGGTATTGGTCTCATATACTCGAGCGATAACCGAAGATAGGTAGCACGAGTTTTTCTCTACGAAAACTCCTTTCCACACCCGCTACGTTTTCCCAGTATCGTAAAAATATTGCAGGTTTCCTATAAATGAACAGAAGTCTGTCATACACACTGATCAGCCAGAACATGATGGCCATCCCCCACTGCGACGTTGGATGCCGCCTGGTGGCGTTGAGGGTACGTGACGCGGCAACAAAAGTGCGTACGTGGTCCAGACACGGACGGGGGATCACACTAGCGAAGGTATGGGCTGGAAACGGGGAAATCCATTGAGACAGGCGACTCTGACAAAGGACATTATTATTATGCAGAGGCTGTGAAGGTGTATCTCGAAAACGGCGAAGTTGGTCGAAAGTTGACGTGCTGCTGTCGTGAGCGAAACTACCACTAGGCGCCAAATAATTGGATGCCTCCATTGTGACCAAGCGGTTCCAGGCGCTTCATTCTGGAACCGCGCTGCTGCTACGGTCGCAGGTTCGAACCCTGCCTCGGGCATGGATGTGTGTGATGTCCTTACGTTAGTTAGGTTTAACTAGTTCTAAGTCTAGGGCACTGATGACCTCAGATGTTAAGTCGAGATCCAATGACTGTTAGCAGAATATGGAATCGATGGGTTCAGGAGGGTAATACGGAACGCCGTGCTGGATCCCAACCGCCTCGTATCACTAGCAGTCCAGATGACAGGCATCTTATCCGGATGGCTGTAACGGATCGTGCAGCCACGTCTCAATCCCTGAGTCAACAGATAGGGACGTTTGCAAGATAACAACCATCTGCACGAACACTTCGACGTTTGCAGCGGCATGGACTATCAGCTCGGAGACCATGGCTGCGGTTACCTTTGACGCTGCATCACAGACAGCAGCGCCTGCGATGGTGTACTCAACGACGGACCTGGGTGCACGAATGGCAAAACGTCAATTTTTCGGTTGAATGCAGGATCTGTTTACAGGATCGCGATGGTCGCATCCGTGTTTGGCGACATCGCGGTGAACGCACATTGGAAGCGTGTATTCGTCATCGCCATACTGGCGTATCACCCGGCGTGATGGTATGCGGTGCCATTGGTTACTCGTCTCCGTCACCTCTTGTTCGCATTGACGGCACTTTGAACAGTGGACGTTACATTTCAGATGTGTTACGACCCGTGGCTCTGCCCTTCATTCGATCCCTGCGAAACGCTACATTTCAGCAGGATAATGCACGACCGCATGGTGCAGGTCCTGTATGGGCCTTTCTGGATAGAGAAAATGTTCGACTGCTGCCCTGGCCAGCACATTCTCCGGATCTCTCCCCTATTCAAAACGTCTGGTCAATGGTGCCCGAGCAACTGGCTCGTCACAATACGCCAGTCACTACTCTTGATGAATTGTGGTATCGTATTGAAGCTGCATGGGCAGCTGTACCTGTACACGCCATTCAAGCTCTGTTTGACTCAATGCCCAGGCGTAACAAGGCCGTTATTACGGCATCCAAATTGCGTGAAAATGTAATCACATGTCAGTTCTAGTATAATATATTTGTCCACTGAATACCCGTTTATCATCTGCATTTCTTTTGGTGTAGCAATTTTAATGGCCAGTAGTGTACTATCCGGCGGCGCTAGGAGTCTTTCATAATCGTCTGCGCAGGGCATGGACACCCTCCGGCGTATGTGTGCGTTGCGTGTTTCCTATAACAGTCATCTGCTGCGTTTGGAAGGGTGTAGGCTTAGCAAAACTAAGGCTCCTGATTGGTTTGTAAAATATCTTTCTCTACTTGGAAAGACTCATTTGTAAGGTTTTCTGCTAAATCACCGTAGCAATTTACTGGCGTAGGTAACATGCAGCACACGAGGATAGGTCTTTTTAGGGTTCAGGGTCTACTAAGGTCCTGTGAAATACAGATTTAGTGTCAATACGGTGTAGATATGACGTATACGGTGTGGCAAGGGCGGGTTAGTTGGCTGTGCCGTAACGTCCATTGAAAAGGCGTTTACAGGCTGTAAGTGCTCTCTGCTACGCGTGGACCGGTCCATAAAGCCGCCTCTCGCGACAGAGAGAGACTCTCGTCGCTTTCGCCTCAATTAGGCGGGGCGCGAAACGGCCGGCCGTCGACGGCGACCACTTCTTAAACGGCGGACGGCGCGACCCGTCGGCGCCGCGCAGTGTCGAAGCCGGCGCGGGTATTTATAGGCTGCTAATTCGGGTATTAGGGCCGGCCGGGGCGGGGCGGGGCCTTATCGTCGCCTCGGCCGCCGTGGCGTCCGGCGCGGGCGACCGCCGGCGTGTAATGCGCGCAAAGTGGCGCGCAGATGAAACGGACCCGGGGAGCAACGGGGACGGCCCGCCGGTAAGTCGGATTTAGTGCCCGCCCGCCGCCCGGACAGCCATCTGCGGACAATTAATGCGGTCGCGAGGCTGATTTAGTGCCGACCATAAAACCCGAAACTAGCGCGGCCAGCGGCCGGCCGGAGACGTCTTCTTCTTCTGCTTCTTCTCCTTGCCTCCCCATCCTCCCTCCCTCCCGCCCACTACTCCTACGGTGGTGTCGGGCGCCCGTGGCCGCTATGGAAATGCAAACAGCGACAGCGCCGTAAGTTATGTGCTCGCCGGGCGTCGCTCCCGAGCAGTCTGTATGGAAATTTATTGGCGGCCGAAAGGTTTATGGTGGCTGGTCTCTCTCTCTCTCTCTCTCTCTCTCTCTCTCTCTCTCTCTCTCGACCTCGCCCTCTCCCCCCTCTCTCTCCCACCCCCTCTCCTTGTATCCTACCCCTACCCTCTACCTACGCCAGCCACTTTCGCCCCATCTCTCTCTACTGAGGCTGTGGAGAGGGGGTTGTAAATAAAGACGCGAAGCCGAGGCGACTCACGGAGACAGGATGGGGAATTGTCGGGCAATTGCAGCGTCTGAATCCGCGCTCTGACGTAGCGGAGGTACCCAGCTGTCTGATGGGGAGTTGAACGAACTCACGCAGGACCTGCGTCCAAACCTACCGAAAGCAGAATGGTACTGTAACCTCCCCCTTACTAATCGACCTATCCTGCTTGCGATATACAATATGCCGCGCGGAATTAGCCGAGCGGTCTCAGGCGAGTCTTGGACTGTGCGGCTGGTCCCGGCGGGGGTTCGAGTCCTCCCTCGGGCATGGGTCTGTGTGTGTGTGTGTGTGTGTGTGTGTGTGTGTGTGTGTGTGTGTGTTTTTCCTTAGGGTAATTTAGGTTAAGTAGTGTGTAAGCTTAGAGACTGATGACCTTAGCAGTTAAGTCCCATAAGGTTTCACACACACACACACACACACACACACACACACACAAAATATGACTGCGGATCGCGTGTATACCTAATGGAATTTTTCTAATTGGATAAGGCCATGTTTCCCGAACAAGTAATACCGTTAAATAGGGGAAAGTGTAAAACCGATCTTTCTGATAGAAAAGTCTACTAAAAATAAAAAAGTAATTAAACCGAACAAGGCTACAATTTGGAAAAAAAGAAAGTTATTTTGCGCATTCACTCACGAACAACACTGGAGAGAAAAGGGGTACCACTGGTCATGAATTCAAAAGTTACACTAATGATCGAAAAGGAAATAATTACGGTCGCCAGCCCACTAGGGCGATTTACATCCAAAATCCTGCACAAGATGATGGGAAAGAAAAACGTTTATTATTAAACACTGACGTGGCAAGTGAAGGTTGTCATGTTTTTTGACACTAATTTTGAGTATGTAATGATAAAGAAAACTGCAAAGTCACTTTTACGTTAAGTTTGTCACTAAATTTTGAAAAAGGCAATCGAGTAATGGTTTGAAAATATCCACTTAAACTGTATGGCAGTACTGAACTTCGTTACGTCAACAATGACTTTCAGAGACGTTGTAATGTTGTTGCATTAATTTGTTCTGATTGCGGTGCTGCTATTCAAGACCATGAAAGTGGGTTAAAAGCTGTGAGCTGTGAGCTGTCGGGGGAAGTTAACCTTGCATTACTGAGCAACTGTTTCACCAGGTATCCAGTCTAGCTTACCAAATTCCCAACCAGACTTACGTTAATTATAATCTTTTAATAGTCATTCGACAACCGGTGATACATATATATAAAAGAGAATTTAAATAAAAAGAAATAAGTCAGTTTATATTTGGAAATTTATTTTAACATTGATCATTGAAATTTCAGCATATTAAACTTGATTCATAACTAAACTGGTGCCTTATTTAGGATTGTGAAAATGTGAGTTTGTAATCTTACGGAACACATCAAATATGGAGCCAAGATTGGGAGACTGCATACAACACTGCAGTCATAAAATAACACACGAAGAACGTTGAAACATATGCAAGAAGAAATTAACCACAACCAACCGATTCAATTTTCACCCAAAGAAGTTACTTTCGTAGCACAACCCTGTCCATCATGTAATTACCACACACTGGTATACTAAATTCATACTAACTCTCTGTGAAATCTTCCCGAAAAGAGTAGCTGAGTGCTACTTTGATGATTACACCACACGCTTCAAGTGGTCAACTTGGTTTACACAAAGAGTGTAACTCCACAATAATTTTGATAATTAAAATAAATTACATCGAAAAGCAATTTACTAAAGAAAAACCTCGAACTGGTTACTATCGTCTTACTATTAACCTGATGGGTCAGACAATTGTATAAGCACGGGGTACTGGTCTCACAAAGTACACCCCACGTGGGTTGAACATAAAGAAACGTTGCTATATTGAAAAATATTGTCAAGACGAGACGTTATAATCTCACGCACATTCGCATTGAAGATTGATGATCTTAGTTAGTTACTGATCAACACGTGGTTCCACTTTACTCACAAAGTAGTGACAAAGCAACTACCGGAAGATATTCTGAACTTCACACGCGAATTACACTGCGTTGCAATATAAGATAACATTAGATATTTTAGAGCTAAACCTGAAATAAAGGTGATTAAATCTTCAGTTAGGCTGAACTTAAGAAATCCATTGTCCTACGGACTTAGCAGACACGCGCTTAGCCGGAGATCTTACCACTTCAGACGCTCGCCGCTGACAGACTGCCGTGGTCCCTTCCTGAGGGGTGGCTCACAAATACAAACGGAAGTGGCCAGAGGGGCAGCTTCCTATACCAATATGACAAGGGACGGACAGGACCATACTAAGGCTAGAAACCTCTTTACTTTTAGAAAGCGTAGCTACCTGTTCCGACGTTGGTCCTACTGTTGTCTAGCAGACAGGCTTGTCTGCTAGCATCAAGCATGCAACAAGAAATACATTTGCTCATTCATCCTCTCACACAGAAGGGAAGGGGGATGACAGTATCTTATCTTATACAATATATAAAAGAAAGCAGATGTAGGTTACGTATAAGACTGTGTGACATGAATTACATGTAAACTGTGTTTTAAAGTGTAGTAGTGTGACAGATCGTTCTTGTTTATGTGTAAAAGTAACACGTTCCACTACTCAGTCTCCTCCCAGATAGTCAGAAACACCACAGTAAATTGAGAAGAGGAATTTATGCCGTGAATGACAACAGATTTAAGAAATTAACATGAAAGGAATCCAACAGAGACCTCTCAACGTTAACATAACGGTATCAAAGAAATTCAGAGAAAGGCAAGCACCTTTTACTTTGCAGTTACTTAATTTTCAAATTGGATTTCATATTATTGTCTAAACAACTGAGCCTTTTTTACTGACTTGAACAGAATTAAATACTAGAATACGTACCAAACCAAACAGTCATGTGTGCCAAGATTTTACAACGCACAAGCACTGCTATTATCGTTGCTAGTCGATGCAAATAACAATTCCTTTGGCTTTTTCCCAGAGCTTGTAAGTTTCACAGTACAACACAGATAAATACAATAAAACGTCGACAGACTTCTACCTAAATGTACACATACAGTGAAGCAATGTCCTTACTTATTAAAAGAAAGCATTTATATTACAAATATTAAATGCAATTCAACAAACAAATTATATATCGGTAGCAGGTGCCATGCATCCTGCATTTTCGGTGTTACAGTACAAGCTCCATTTCATTTCATAGCAGAGTAGGAAATACATGTAATCCTAGTTTAACAAAAGAAATTTATTTTCCACGCTGACACATTACCTACACCTTCTGCAGTGGTCAACCTGCCCCGACTAGGTGGAACTAGCTGGAACAGCTTTCGTGGTGGTCGATGGTGGTGTGGATTTTAAACCCGTTTTCATTACATTGTTGTAAAATATCGGAAAAACAGGATATTCCAGCGTCTTTGTTGTTAAGAAAAATGATGCACTGTTCATCTATGTCTACAGCTACATGGATACTCAGCAAAAGTGCCTGGCAGAGGGTTCATCGAACAACCTTCACAATAATTCTCTATCATTCCACTCTCGTCCTCAACCCGGTAGATGAATGGTCAACGCGACAGAATGTCAATCTTAAGGGCCCGGGTTTGATTCCCGGCTGGGTCGGAGATTTTCTCCGCTGAGGGACTGGGTGTTGTGTTGTCCTGATCATCATCATTTCAGCCCCATCGACGCGCAAGTCGCCGAAGTGGCGTCAACTCGAAAGACTTGCACCCGGCGGACGGTCTACCCGACGGGAGGCCCTAGTCACACGACATGTACACTTATTCCACTCCCGAACAGCACGCAGAAGAAACGAACACCTACAGCATCACGTGCGAGCTGTGATTGCCCTTATTTTATGATAATGATCGTTTCTTTATATGTATGTTGGCCTCAACAACATATTTTCGCATTCGGAGGAAAAAATTGGTGTTTGAAATTTGGTGAGAAGATTCCGCCGCGACACTCTCTCCCCTATTTCTCGACACTACAAAACGTGCTGCTCTTCTTTGAACTTTCTCGATGTACTCCATCTGGTAAGGATTCCACAACGAGCGGCTGTACTCATAAGAGGACGGACAAGCATAGTCTGTTTAGTAGATGTGTTACATTTTCTAAGTGTCCTGCCAGTAAAACATAGTCTTTGGTTTGCCTTCGCCACAACATTTTCTGTGTGTTCCTTCCAGTTTCTGATTCCTAGGTATTTAGTTGAATTGACGCCCTTCAGATTTGATTGATTTGGTTCAAATGGCTCTGAGCACTATGGGACTTAACTTCTGAGGTCATCAGTCCCCTAGAACTTAGAACTATTTAAACCTAACTAACCTAAGGACGTCACACACATCCATGCCCAAGGCCGGATTCGAACCTGCGACCTTAGCAGTCCATCGATTCCGGACTGAAGCGCCAAGAAACACACGGCCACCACGGCCGGCTTTAGATTGATTTATCGTGTGAGCGAAGCTTAACGGATTCCTTTTAGCACTCATGTGGATGACCTCACACTTTCCATTATTTGGGATCAATTGCTAATTTTTGCACCATACAGGTATCTTTTCTAAATCACTTCGCAATTTGTTTTGATGTTCTGATGACTTTACTGGATGATCAACAACAGCATCACCTGTAAACAACCTAAAACAATTGCTCAGATATTCTCCTAAATCTTTTGTATACATCAGGAACAGCAGAGGACATGTAACGCTATCTTGGGGAATGCAAGAAATCACTTCTGTTTTACTCGATGACTTTCCGTCAATTACTACGAACTGTGACGTCTCTGACAGGAAATCACAAATCCAGTCACATAACTGACACGATATTACATAAGCACGCAATTTGATTGCAAGTCAATTATTAGGTACAATGTCAAAAGCCTTCTTAAAATCAAGAAATACGGCATCAATTTGAAATCCCTTGTCAAAACCACTTAAGTGACTGTCTGTAAAAAGACCGTTCTCTTCGAGGTAATTCATAATGTTCGGACATAATATATGTTCCAAAAGCCTGCTGCATATCGACGTTAACGATATGGGCGTGTGTGTGTGTGTGTGTGTGTGTGTGTGTGTGTGTGTGAGAAACCTTATGGGACTGAACTGCTAAGGTCGTTACAGACCTTCTGTCGAGCGAGAGGTTGTATTTGAGTGTTAAGTATGGCGCAGGTGTATCAGCATACTCTGAAGGGTACGTAATTGATACAGAGTCAGGATTGCAAGATGTCCTTTCATTAAATGACTTGCTTCACTACTGGATGATCTCTACTTCTGAGTTACTCGTGTTGGTAGCTGACCTTGATTCCTTCTGACATGCATGCATGTCCGAATGAACAGGCTCTGCAGCGACTACAGCCGTTATGAAATACATTAAATGTATTAGCAATTGCGAGTATGAACAACCATTAGCTGTATAAGGGAATGACGACAGCGGAAATTCGTGCCGGGCCGGGACTCGAACCTAGATTTCCCGCTTATGGCGAGTGGTTGCTTTCCCATTGTGCTACCCCAGCACGCTTCACGGCCCTGCGCACATGTCCGCAGTGACATTGTATCGTCCGTCTGAACAACACAGGCGCTACAATACTGCATTTATCTGCCGATACCGGGCAACCGACTTCCAGTTGAAATGTCTCCCCTGTACGGGAGTATGCAAAATGGTTGTAAGAGTGCAATATGTATATATATGGTGTGTGACATAAGCAAGTTTGGGTCTGGTCGTGAGTCGTGGATGGAGACCCGAAGGTGTTGAAGGGATAGTTTGCGTAAAATAGGAAAGCCAGGTTCGAGTCCCGGTGAGGCACAAATTTTTGTCGTCTTCATTCCCTTGTTGGTACTGGCAACTGCGAATAAATTTCAAGTGTGACAAAACAATTGGTAAGCAATTATTATTAAGTATTATGGAAATGATCGTGTGGCGTGATTGGCCGGGAGACCCCTTACGGGGCAGGTCCGGCCGCCATGGTGCAAGTCTTATTACATTCGACGCCACTCTGGGCGACCTGCACGCCGGATGGGGATGAAATGATGATGCAGACAACACAACACCCAGTCCCTGAGCGGAGAAAATCCCCGACCCAGCCGGGAATCGCACCCGGGCCCGTAGGACGGCAACACGTAACGCTGACCATCAGCTATCAGGGCGGACATTAAGTGCTGTAATTCGCTGTGACTATGCTTAATAAATTTTATAAAAGTAAAATCATTTCACTACTTTATAAATTGCCATTATTGCGTAACCTGTGGGCAGTCAGAAAATTTTACTGCTAGCAGAAATACAAAACTGGGCGGTAAGTAAACAATTATGGCTACACCTGGTCTAAAAGTTTCGAGACTGATTTCATTCCTGGCGTGCAAGCGACGTCGGCGCGGTAATTTACGGAGTCAGCTTGGAGTAACAACTGTAAACAACGTACCAGTCAGTTCTTGGTAGTAGTGGACGTGCGAGCGTAGTGTATCAGCGTGCTTGCGTCACAAATCGCAGTGGAGCCACCAGCTTACAAATCAGATGTTGTCAGCATCAGTGTATCAAATGTCGTAGATATCCAGAATGCTTTGAAGAAGAGAAAAACGTATGCAAAGAGTAAAGGTTTTTTTAAAAATTACTTACCAGTCACAAACTTTGTCGACTATTGTACTACTTATTTATTTAGCGACATGTTTCGAGGGAATACCTCATCTTCAGGCTAAATGGCATTACAACAACTACTACTTTACAACAAGGTCATACTGATGTTACATAGTCTTTTCGTAAGTGCTGTGGTCATCCTGTGGAAGAAGACAAAACTTAGTAAGAGGCGTTGTCACTTTGGAAGCTGGACTCATGTTTGCACGAAAATGTTTTGTAACGGTGACTCACTTTATTCTTCTGGCGTCGCAGTCTCGTCGTGATGCGCTGAGGTGTTTCCATTTCCGTGGCTGTCTTGGTCACTGTTCACAAATTGTCACTAACATAGTAGTAACTTGGAAACACGATCACAAACACTCCTGAATTTCAGTGGACGAGATGGCGGTCGAAATACAGCTCGTTTCGATATGACTATCGATTTCCCGATGTATGTGGTGTCAGATGTTTACATGTCTTCTGCACGTCTTGCTATGGAATTAGAGATGTAGGTTCAGGAAATACATTACAAATTGAGCACCTGTTATATATCGTGATATTAACTATTTATTTCACATATTTCTAAGCTATTTGTGAGGCTAGAGTAAAACGACTGTCTTGTTATGTATCTCTTATTCTAAGAGTACTGTAGTGAAACTGGAAAAGAAATGTGAATTTTTGAAGTCTGTCATTTCATTCAGAATCTCGTTATTCCCCATGTGGCCATGGATGAATATTTCCATTGTAACGTATTAGTATCTTCACACGTTTCTCATCGAGCCATATACGTTATCTCGCATTTCTCGCTGCTTCTCTCACACAAATAATGATAAAAATTCAGAAACTCTGGGTCGCCACCAGCCCAAGCCCTTCCTAACCATTTAGAAAAAACGGAGCTGGAAAATTATTGGTTTAATTACTTTAATAATTTAATTAAAATTACGAAAAGTTCTTTAAGCAGCCAGATAAATAGCACTCCATGTCGTGCATAAAGCATCTTGATTAATTCAGAAATGGAAATCGGAGTAAGCACAATCGACAACAAAGAATTTATCTTTCACGTAAATTATTTATTGTAACTAAATATTTGATCGCACATCCTAACTACACATAACTGGTGCCTGACTCGAAATATTTAGATAAGAATTACGTGAGAACGAAACAGAGCACAATTTAACTACAGCAAGAAGAAACACAGAAGACGGGTCTGGGAGACAATTCTACTATCATCTCCTTTGCATTAATACCATAAAAATATCTCAGTAAGATTTTCATTACGATTCTACGCATGCTCCATTCTGGACGGAGGTTTAACCAATACACAAGGCT
Source organism: Schistocerca americana (assembly GCF_021461395.2). Classification (NCBI taxonomy): domain Eukaryota; kingdom Metazoa; phylum Arthropoda; class Insecta; order Orthoptera; family Acrididae; genus Schistocerca; species Schistocerca americana. Next base: position 131,115,970 of record NC_060128.1, read on the forward strand.
TGCGATAATTATTTAACATACTAACGGCGGCTGCTGCTTGCAAACGGCCGAACTAGAGCACCTGGTGCATTCTGACTCAAACTGTTGTGCTACTTTGTAGAAGGCTCACGAAAGAACAGATATTCTTGCAGAAATTGTAGCTCATTAAAAAGCAAACTGTTAACATAAAGCCTATTGCGGTGCCGTGGTGAACCAGAAGGGTCATTGATTACCAAACACGTGGCACAAAATCGACACACAAAGACAAAAGCAATTTCCACAAAATATAAGATTAAAAATCATTAAAAGAAAACTCGATTCACACGCTTCAGATAAGCTAAAGTCCTTAAGTATTTCACCAGTTAAACATAACCGAAGTCCTAACTCAACCAGCTTCCTACCACCTGAAACCCCACTTAAGAGCTACGATCCGTACTCACCAAGCGTTCACCGACGAGCGCAGCTTTCGAGATCACCTATCTCCCCGTGCAGCGGAAGCTACCAGAGGGGTAGCCCTCCGTCACCAACCTCACACACAAAAACCGCCTTCGACGCAGCCTTCGACTAAGATGGGTAAACCTCCCTGTTCAGGTATTGGAAACCTAAGTTGGTCATCCTGCGCTCTCCTTTGAACGAGAAGCAACATCGTCTGCTGGGAGCAGACGATGACCAATTCAGGGTTTCTCACAAAACAAAACCGAAACCCACATTAAAACACACATATAATAATCAATAGGCCTTATTTGAGTACTCAGTCTTTCTGGAAGAGTTCATGAATTGAGCTAAAATCAGGTGGTAATATGAATAGGTTGTACCGAATTCGACAAGCGTCTTATGAAACGACTTCACAGAGACGTTTCACCCCCTGTTCAACCTCTCAGTTGTACCTACGATGTAAGCGATAGAACAGTGGGTGCGTAGCGAAACATTTTCTGGCAGCACGGTAGCCGCCAACCTGTTGATACTAGGGTCCCCGTATCCTGCCGCGGCAGTGACGCGTGTGTGTGTGTGTATACGCTGGCTGTTGCACGCAGCGGCCGCGCACTCGAGCCTCTCCGGGAGCCGGCCGCGGACGCTGTAGTGTAGCGCAGTGTAGTGGGCTTGGAGGGCCGTGTAGTACCAGCTCGCCACAGCAGAGTGGCCGCTTCCGCTGCTGCTGCCGCCCGTGTAACACGTGTCGTCTCGCTACGGCCCTTTCCCTGCGTCGCACAGTGGCCACAAGTGACTGGTGACACGTTTTAACTCCCCTTCCAACAAAACCTGACACCATTGTAGCTCCCTCTCTGTACTCTGTACACTGTACAAACGAAATGAGATGATCGTAATATTTATTTATTTAGTTATTTAACCTGGCAAGATTAGGGCCATCAGGCCCTCTCTTACATCTAACCAGGCATTCTACTTATTTTACATTCATATGTTTTAGTAGGCATGTTAAATGACATCTAGTACAAAAAGTGAAATAAACAATTAGAAAGGTACACCTGGAAAAATACATACATATAGAGTTTATATTCGTAGATCATAAGTAGTGTTATAATCAGACATTATTGAAGAGACAGATTTTAGATAGGAGTGCTGGCAGCAGGGAGTATGAAGGAGACTCATTGTGAAGCGAGGAGAAGAATAGAGAGAAATGATGAAACATAATGAAGGAAATATAAAGGAAAAGAAGATTGCGTGGCTAATAGACAGATGAAGGGGAAGGCATCTCAGGAGCAAGATAGGAGACGCTAGCTTTGATATTTGACAGATGAGAGGATTGGCCTTGCACATTAATTTTGTGGAAAACTTTATGAGGATGATAGTAGGAAATGCTTCAACTTCTTCTTAAAAGCAGCAGGAGATTGAATTTTGCGCAAGGTAAGGGGCAGTTTGTTCCAGAGGCAGACAGCGGCAACTGAGAAGGAGTTTGCAAAAGTTTTTGTTTTGTGAGTGGGCACAGTTAGGATACCAAATAAGAGTGACCTCGTGTTTCGATTATGATGGCATGACAGGTTTTTAATCTCTGAAGCAAGGTACTGAGGTGCTTGCGCGACGAGGAGTCGGTGAAGTAGACATAGAGTGTGGTAGTCACGCAATTTGTCCGGCCGCAGCCACCCTAGCTCGGAAATATGAGGCACTAACATGATCATATCGACGAATGTTGCAGGTGTAACGCACACAGGCATTCATGGTTAGCTCTAACCGTCTTTTGTTTTCACTACTCATGCCTTGTTGAATCACATCACAATAGTGGAGGTTCGGTAGAACGAGTGCTTGCACGAGCTGGCGTTTCAAGTCCTGTGGAAACATGTTCCGAAACTTTTTGAGAGCATAGAGACAAGCAGACGTCTTTCGGCACACTGCGACTGTATTCTCCACCCAGTTGAGATGCTCATCCAAAGTTACACCCAAGTTCTTCACTGTTTTCTGATATGGTATTGGAGTACCGTCGAGCAGAATAGGAGGTAGCCGTTCGCGGAAATCTGAACTTATTAATTTCTGATGGGCTATTAAGATTACTTGCGTCTTTTTTGCATTTAGTTTAAGCCCCAGGTTTTTCGCCCACGTCACTACTGAAGACAGATCATCATTCATCTGAGCGATTGCAGTGTTTACATCTTCAGGTCTGACGCTTAGGTAGAGCTGGAGGTCGTCGGCATAGAAATGATATTTACAGGAGGACAGAACCGACGAAATATCGTTGACATATAAAGAAAACAAAAGTGGTCCTAAGACTGACCCTTGTGGCACTCCCGAGGAAACATGTTTCCAGGAAGATTTTTCATTTACGCAGACAACACATTGCTGTCTGTCTTTTAAGTAGCTTTCAAACCATCTCATTGCACAATCAGACAAATTAAGCTGTTGCATTTTTCTGAGCAATATGTCAAAGTTAAGTGTCAAAAGCTTTGCTGAAGTCCAGTAGCGTCAATATTGTTGCCTTCCGATTGTCGATGGCATATTTCAGGTCATCAGTTACTTTAATTAGAGCAGTGTTTGTGCTGTGATGTTTACGGAAACCGGACTGAAATTTGTCATATAGGCTGAATTCATGCAAGTGTTCAGTGATTTGGTCATGAACAATATATTGAAGTGCTTTGGAAACAGCAGGCGGTATGCTAATTGGTCGGTAATCACTAGGCAGTTGCGGGTTTTCGATCTTAGGGATGGGTCGAATTATGCTTCTTTTCCATGCAGTGGGGTATATTCCGTTCACGAGGGAAAAATTAAATATGTCAGTTAAGACAGGTACTATGATATCGGCAACATTCTTAATCATGGTTATACCAATCTATCGTTGCCTATTGCATCAGAAGAGATTCTCATTATTGCTTTTCTTGCCGTATTTGTTGTTACATGTTTTAGATGGAAGGTATCGTTGTTAGTTATCCTGTTTGGGGATTCTTGTGGACGGTAATTATCAACTGTGCGGGAATTCAGAGGTGCAGAGAATAATTCATTTAATTCGTTAGCTGACACATGAAAAGTAGTTTCCAATTTTGCCTTTCCGACCCCCCAGCTACGTAGATTCTTCCATAGAGTCATGGGCGTCAGATCGCTGCAGACAAGGGAGCGAGCGTGCCTGATTTTAGCATTGCGAATGCATTGTTTCACTCTGTTCCGTAGCTTTCTATATTCTTCGAAACGCTCGGGTTTCGGATCTGCCTTGAAACGCCTGTGGGCAGCATCCCTATTAGACATCATTTGACGTAATTCAGCTGTCAGCCATGGAGCAGGAGATTTTCTTACACGGATTGTGCGCACAGGTGCATGTTTGTCATAGAGGGCAGTGAGTTTATCACCAAGTTCATTAATTTTGCCGTCGATTGTAGGTTCTCTGATTATTTGATGCCATGAGATTTCTGAGCAATCGGCTGTTAGAGCGTCAAGGTCAATACGTTTCATGTTCCTACAAGTTATGTAACGCGATTTGATCCTTGGGGGCTGAAGAGAGTAGGCCAGGAATATTACATCATGTGCTGAGAGACCAGGGGCCGATGTTTGACCAACATCTCTTACTTTGTCAGTCTGTTTCGTTGCGATTACGTCTATGAGAGTATGACTGTGCGCCGTATGGTGTGTAGGCACTGACGACCGGGATACACAACCTGGGGTAGTCGAATCGCAAAGTTGCAAGTCTCTTCAGGTGACGCCACACTGGACGACTTGCGAGTCGATGGCGATGAAATGATGATGACGACACAGGGCCGGTCTCCGAACGGAGAAATTCTCCGACCCGGATGGGAATCTAACCCGGCCCGATAAATGGCATTGAGACGCGCCGACCACTCAGCTAAGGAGGCAGACACGCTGTAAAAACTATGCGCTAAGGAATAATGATGGTGATAAATAAATGAACTGAAGAACGTGCACTAGTCCACTGAGCTACATCGAATTATTATCAAGTTTCCTTGGACCGTGCGAGTCTTATCTGCTTGCCCATGGAACGAAGGAGAACAAAGTTTACAGATTGCTGATCAGAAAATTTATAACCAAAGAATTAAAATAATTAATAAGCCACGAAAAAGAAGCTACCGCAAAAGTGGGCGAGTTCGTGATAACTAGAGCAATTCCTGAAAAATAACCTTATACGAATATGTATCGCTACACACAATTTCTACATGTATGAAATTTCGTAATTTTGGCCTTTAAATTTCACAGAAATAGAGGTATTCAGAATATGGAATATTGATTGTCATAAAGTTAACTCCCCAGCTCAGGACAACATTGTAAGCTAAAGTCTTAGACAAAATAGAGTTACTAAATTTGTGCATCAACGACGAGCTGATCTAGTGTTTCTTTATGACACACGGTTGTAGCTTTGTTAAAAAAAAAAATTGCCCGGTTATGAGTTCCGTTTTACCGAATCGCAGAGAGAAACCTTTGTTACAGATTTGATCATATTTATTTTTTAATTTACTTCAAATCCAAATAATGATTGCTTTTCGTCATTGACACAAAAAAGAATTCAAAGAAAGTAAACTGAATTAAGGAAGGTAGTCAAGCAAAAATTTTACGCACTACTTGCGCATCTGTTCATCCGCTTTTTAAAAAATCATAAATATCATTTTATTTGAGATACGTGCGTGATCAACGTACTTTTGGAAAGAGCAAACTTTCGAGTTATACTTGGTTCCCGCTAGGTAGCAGCAGTGTGCGCCCACTTCAGTTCTAGTTCAAATGGTGTCGTAACAACAGAAAGCATTTTGCGCAGAGCTAGTCAGTAATAACTGTCTAGAGCGACTGTCGTACTTGGTGTAGTGGCACAGAGCATTAGACGATGGCACGAACAATTCCTAGCAACACGTAGTTGGTGTGACACAGACATGGAACGCATCCGCCATAGTTTCACGAGTAGTCCGCGGAAATCGGTTCGCCGTGCAGCTCAACATGCCCCCCGATCTCCGACTGGCGTGTGTTGACGCTTAGTGTTCAGTGAAGAGGCAACATTCCATCTAAACGGAAAAGTGAACCGTCATAATGTGAGAATGTGGGGTACGGAACGACCACATGTACAAAGAAATGGCTCTGAGCACTATGGGACTAAACAGCTGTGGTCATCAGTCCCCTAGAACTTAGAACTACTTAAACCTAACTAACCTAAGGACATCACACACATCCATGCCCGAGGCAGGATTCGAACCTGCGACCGTAGCAGTCGCGCCGTTCCGGACGGAGCGCCTAGAACCGCTAGACCACCGCGGCCGGCGATCACATGTACAGCATGAGACCGACTCTCCTAAATTTAATGTGTTTAGTGTAGTTTCACGGGAAAACTGGTACAGGAAGGGCATATCTCGATATGCTTCAGAACTTTATTTTCTCACAGTTGGAGACTGATTCGAACGACTTAATTTACCAACAAGATGGGGCACCGCCACACTGGCATCTGGAAGTGTTAATGAAGGATGGATCGATCGCACTGGACATAAGGATTCAGCCTTACATTACTGGCCTCCAGGGTCACCGGACCTGACTGTATGTGACTGTTTCTTGTGGGGGTGTGTAAAAAACTCTTCATGTGCCTTCGTTACCAACAACAGTGAATGAACTGAGACATGGCATACCAGCAGCTGTGGAAGCTGTAACTCGAGACTTGCTCGCTATACTGTGGAACAATTTGAATACCGCAGTCACATAGGCCGTGCATCTCAAGGATCGCGTATTGAACCCCTATGAAAAGGCATGAAAAAAGAAACGTTTTTGAGTCTCTCGTTAATTAAAAAACAAAACTCATTGTATATGCTTATTATGTTCAGAAATACAGGCGTGCCAAAACGGACGATTGTTTTTTATACATTCTGTGTCATACCACAAAGCCGGCCGGTGTGGCCGAGCGGTTATAGGCGCTTCAGTCTGGAACCGCGCGACCGCTACGTCGCAGGTTCGAATCCTGTCTCGGGCATGGATGTGTGTTATGTCCTTAGGTTAGTTAGGTTTAAGTAGTTCTAAGTTCTAGGAGAGTGATGACCTCAGATGTTAAGACCAATAGTACTCAGAGCCATTTGAACCATGCAGTATTTTGATTTTTCACGTTAACAAAGCCGAAATTACGTTGTTCGCCACTATTACGCAAAAATACGTCCGACCAAATCAGAAGCAAGCTACCACTCCCACACTCCGCGGAAATAACAATATTCTGAAGGGTTTACAATTTTTCTTAACAAATGGATTCCTACTAGTTTTCGTTACATTATTAATTTCGATTATTATTTCATAAATGAATCCAGAAGTAAACACAGTAAACAGTTCAGGATTGCGTAATTAATAATAGAAATTTCAAGTGCGCCAATAATTCGTAATTTCAAATGTTTATAAAAAAACAAAAATTTAACTGTATATTGAGAACCAGTACTTATCGATTATAACATCGAAACTAAATAAAATATTTTATAAAATAAGTCCTGTTCGTAAATTTTAGCTTGAAATATAACATACTGCGTATAAAATTTTATGAAAGTTTTCAGGAAAGTAAATGAGTTAATACTGACCTGTCCAAAATTCAAAAAATAAAATACTGGTATCGACAACTACTGATGAGAAGTAACGCAAGATGTAGATGTCCCGTTACAAGGTTCTGAGTGCCACGTGTGTGTGTGTGTGTGTGTGTGTGTGTGTGTGTGAGAGACAGAGAGAGAGAGAGAGAGAGAGAGAGAGAGAGAGACGACTGCTTGTGTACGCCTGCAGACACTGAGCAGCAGCCAACTGGTGTTGGCGTCGCGTAAACCTCAGACGAGGCAGCGGCTGCAATCTGTTGCCAGAGCGGACCACTGCGGCACCCACAGGCAGTGCTACCAACTGTAGCGGCCGCGGCCGGTAGGCGGACTTTTATGGCCTTTTAAGTGCAATCTTTACGGTCGTGTTAATGGGGGGCCATCATCAAGATAAGCCAATCGCCGCCGCCGCCCTCTCAACACTTGTTAGCACCGGCGCGGCTACACACACACACACACACACACACACACACACACACACATACACACACACACACACACACACAGGCCGGCCGCTCGCGCCGGAGTGTTTTGCTTGCCGTTAGTGGCTGGGAGAGTGGCCAATAAACTTTATGACCGTAAGGTCGGGTTTCCTCCGCCCCCGCCCTCCCGCTGTCCCGGCTAAGCAGTCGGCCACCGCCGCGCGGAGTGACTTTTACCTCGCCCACGCCTCTTGCTCCCCTGCCTCATTTCCTTCCGCCTTACCGTTCCTCTGACGACTACAGTGACCATGCTGTCTATGTCCGCGTGTGGATGGAGGGCGGAGGGTAACCACTGTACAACATCAACAGCAACTCACGTCCTAACATCTACTGCTCCAGTCGACTACATTATGTAGGACACTTGAAGAAGGAACAAAGAAAGGGCAGAAATTGTAGGACATACCGTCCGCCTCCGTAGCGTAGCGGTAGCGTTACTGCCTACCACGCAGGGGGCCCGGGTTCGATTCCTGGCGGGGGGACTGCGTGTTGTGCGTCCATCATTTTCATCATCATTGACGCCAATGTGGCGTCAACTAAACAGGACTTGCAATACGGCGTCCGAAATCCCCCGCGTGGTACCTCCCGGCCAACAGTGCCATACGATCATTTCATTTCATAGGACATACCGCTACAGACAACACCTTTCTCATTAACAAATTTGAAGGTGAGGTATTACGCTGGAAGCCACCAGAAAAACAATTTCAGGACCTCAAGACCGTGACAAAATGCAGAAAATATGTGGGGACCAGAGGAGTATGAAATAAGAGCCAGAAGGGATGTTTATATTTTCTTGTCTGGATCGCAATGTCTGTTCAGATATTGCGTTTCGGAGTAGCGACAGTCCATCTTCAGATCTCTCCCTCTGGCATGTGGAGACCGGCTGCTAGAACAGAGGAGCCACTTTGGAGTAAGGATTGTCTGTAATCCGAAACAGATAACTTCGACAATTTCCAAACTTTAAGCAGTTATTGTCATCTTCCTTTCACCATTAAACTTCCCTGAAATTCTAAAATGGTGACAAACTACCTAGCGGGAATGAAAATCATTCAAGTAGCGAACGTGTTCAAATGGTTAAAATGGCTCTGAGCACTATGGGACTTAACATCTGAGGTCATCAGTCCCCTAGAACTTAGAACTACTTAACCCTAACTAACCTAAGGACATCACACGCATCCAAGCCTGAGGCAGGATTCGAACCTGCGACCGCAGCGGTCCCCCGGTTCCAGACTGAAGCGCCTAGAACCGCTCGGCCACCAGTGGCAGGCTAGCGAACGTGTAATTGTTTAGGTAATATCTGACTGACTTTGCGATGACAGACGACAAAATAAAAACCTGTGTGTCGACACAACTGTCACGGTTCGCCTTAAGACGTAAATGTGGTTAACTTATGTGTAGAGCTGGGAACGAAACGCTCGACCAAGTTGTAGCATTTATACCTAGTCCAGGGGTGGTTTTTCCGCGGTTTCCCTAAGCCTGATTAGACGTACGCCGGGATGGGTCCTTTGCAAAGACGCAGCTGTCCCCTTTTCCATCCTCGTCCACCCCGACTTTGTACCCGATCTCCAGTGAACTCGGCATCAACGCAGCTTCAACACTGACCTACTTTCTACTCTTCACATCACCAATATACTTGGCAGTATACAAGGTGTCTCCAACAAACGCCGACAAGCTTTAGGGATAGGTTGCTGTACCGTCTCTTGCAAAGCCTCCTAAGGCCGGCCGCTGTGGCCGAGCGGTTCTAGGCGCTTCAGTCTGAAACCGCGCTGCTGCTACGGTCGCAGGTTCGAATCCTGCCTCAGGCATGGATGTGTGTGATGTCCTTAGGTTGGTTAGCCTTAAGTAGTTCTGTTCTAGGGGACTGATGACCTCAGGTATTAAGTCCCATAGTGCTCAGAGCCAAAGCCTCCTAAACAACGCAGTAAAATTTTAGGATAATCACAAGTGAACTGTGTCAATAACGAACAAAACTACACATGTTTATGAACATAAATATGCTATCAATGATCGAATATTATTTTGGAACGAGAATAACTCTACAGCTTTACGTGTTTTAAATACAAAAATACTAATAATAAATACTCATCTGTCTAACAAACACTGAGAATAACAAAGACTATGAGCATTTTATGTCATGGAATTTCTATGTAATTGTGTGATAAAAAGGAATAAAATGATCACTGTGGTGTCAGTCCTGCAACGTATTACACGCTTTTGTACGACGTAGATTCAGAACTCACGATTTTGTTAACTGTACGCAAATTTCTTCAGAATATATTTGTAAAAAGTATTTTTTCTTCTAATCTCATTTCATACCTCTCCCTCCATGTGGATCTAATTCATTTGAAATGATTAATTTACGCTATAATTAAACTTTTGTCGTTGGCAATCTGCCATTCTTTATTTGTAGTGGCGTACTGGCAGCCATCACGTGACATATAATTAATCGCATTATCTTCGGTCTTCACCCACAAGATATTAGGAAAACATATTTTAAATACTTCCGCTATGAGAAAAGACAACATTTTTTGCAGAAAAGTTTTCGTTAAATACACTGTGTGATCAAAAGTACCCGGACATCGACAAAAACAGACGTTTTTCATATTAAGTGCATTGTCCTGCCACCTACTGCCACCTACTCCATATCAGTGACCTCAGTAGTCATTAGACATCGTGAGAGAGCGGAATGGGGCTCTCCGTGGAACTCATGGACTTCGAACGCGGTCAGGTGATTTGTTGTCACTTGTGTCACACGTCTGTACGTGAGATTTACACACTCCTAAACATCTCTATGTCCACTGTTTCCGATGTGATAGTGAAGTGAAAACGCCAAGGGACATATACAGCTTAGAAGCGCACAGGTCGACCTCGTCTGTGGACTGACAGAAACCGTCGACAGTTGAAGAGGGTCGTAATGTGTAATCGGCAGACATCTAGCTAGACCGTGACACAGGAATTCCAAACTGCATCAGCATCCAGTGCAAAGACTACGACAGGTAGGCAAGAGGTGAGAAAACTTGGATTTCATGGTCGAGCGGCTGCTCATAAGACAAACATCTGGCCAGTGAATGGCAAACGACGCCTCGCTTGGTGTAAGGGCGTTAACATTGGATGATTGAACAGTGGAAAAACGTTGTGTGGAGTGACGAAGCACGGTACACAATATGGCGATCCGATGGCAGGGTGTGGGTATGGCGAATGTCCGTGGATCGTCATCTGCCATCGCGTGTAGTGCCAACAGTAAAATTCGGAGGCGGTGGTGTTATGGAATGGATTGGATTGTTTGGGGGAAGAGACCAAACAGCGAGGTCAACGGTCTCATCGGGTTAGGGAAGGAAGTCGGCCGTGCCCTTTCAAGGGAACCATCCCGGCACTCGCCTGGAGTGGTTTAGGGAAATCACGGAAAACCTAAATCAGGATGGTCGGACGCGGGAGGTGGTGTTATGGTGTGGTCGTGTTTTTCATGGAGGTGGCTTGTACTTCTTGTTGTTTTGCGTGGCACTATCACAGCACAGGCCTAGATCGATGTTTTAAGCACTTTCTTGCTTCTTGCTTCCCATTGTTGAAGAGCAATTCGGGGATGGTGATTGCATCTTTCAGCACGATCGAGCACCTGTTCATAATGCACGGCCTGTGGCGGAGTGGTTACAGGACAATAACATCTCTGTAATGGACTGGACTGACGTGAATCCCATAGAACACCTTTGGGATGTTTCGGAACGTCGGCATCGTGCCAGGCCCCGCCGACCGACATCGATACCTCACCTCAGTGTAGCACTCCGTTAAGAACGGGCTGCCATTCCCCAAGAAACCTTCCAGCACCTGATCCAACGTATGCCTGCGAGAGTGGAAGCTGTCTTCAAGGCTAAGGGTGGGCCAACTCCATACCCAATTCCAGCATTACCGATGGAGGGCGCCACGTACTTGTAAGTCATTTTCAGCCAGGTGTCAGGATACTTTTAACGGTATAGTGTATACAGGTCGTACGCAAAGACAATAAGTACTAATACGAAACTGAGACTTGTTTATGAGTAAATCTCTGACTGGTAAGAAATCTTGTTTTCACTGCCGTAAATAGTATTTACACGGTAATTAACAGTATAAGAGGTCAGTACTTAACAATGAATTTACGTAACATTGAGAATAATAGTGCAGCTACGTAGGTGATAATATCGTGACTCTCCGTGTAACAATATTTATTTATCGGGCATTAATTGCTACAGTATTACGCAAAGAAAGCGTATTTTTTGAGGCAGCTGTATATGTTAACAACAGAAGTAAATTGTAGCAACCCAACTCAGAATTATTTGCCTATTTAACAACATAAATGGTTGTTTGCATATGTTTTAGTCGCTACTATGAGTGTGCGAAATATACGCGACCTCACGACTAATAAATCGGGGCCAAGGGAATACCCAGCTCCTACAACGAACTTGTGACGTCACACCAGTAGGCTTGTCCGACACCCCTCGCGAACGTTCGGTTCCGTGCAGAGCCCACGGTAAATCAATATGTAATAGAAACGGTACCCACTAAAAGTCTTAATTTTGTCTTGTGCTATCGAGAACTTGGCACGTTTAAGCACGCAGTCTAGAATTATTAAACTCCTCTGGAATAGTTGTGCGCTTCCCGCCGGAGACGGCAGCTGTTACTCGTTGAGACCTGCAGTGTCACGTGGTGTGACGTACACGCCACGGCCTCGATATAAATATTCTCATCCACGGTTCCAAACATAACAGATAGATACCTTTCATATAAAAAGAGTGAGAGAGACGATATATTCCTTACATCAAAACAAAGAAAAACAGTCGTGTAAAAATTGGTTCTAAAATGCGTATTTTGAAACACAAGACCACTTGTGAATCTTCAGGAGAAGGAAACATATCTACCGAAACAAGTGCTCTTTGCTCTTAGGGGATGCACGTGTCCGTAAAGGTTTGCGGTTTTCCTTTATATCCTGTATGTAGAAAATGAAACCACCTTTTCCTCACAGTGAGATGGTGCGTTTGATGGGTGACGGCTTCTATGCCCTACGATATAATTACAGCTAGTTTATGCTTAGAATGCACAGCCCCACTTGTTACTAGTTTCTCTTCACATACATATTTCCGTTGAAGCTGGAGATCGAGACATTTCAATTTATACAGTTAGTATAGCACAGGAGACGACATTATACTAATATCAAATAATTAATTTTGAAGTAGCTATTGTGCGGTTCTAGGCGCTACAGTCTGGAACCGAGCGACCGCTACGGTCGCAGGTTCGAATCCTGCCTCGGGCATGGATGTGTGTGATGTCCTTAGGTTGGTTAGGTTTAATTAGTTCTAAGTTCTAGGCGACTGATGACCTCAGAAGTTAAGTCGCATAGTGCTCGGAGCCATTTGAGGTAGCTATTGACATTGAAAATCTATCAGAGACGACAAAGGGCTTGGAAGATGAAGCGAGTGAATGGACAGAGCCTGAAAAGGGGTTGTAAGATGAGCATAAACGAAAGTAAAACTAGATTAACTAAATGCAGTCGAATTACATCACGTGGCAATGAAGGAATTAGGTTTGGAAACGAGACACTAAAAATAGTAGTCGAGACACTTTTATCTGAGCAGCAAAATAAGTTAGGATATTACATGTAGACTCGCAAAAGCAGAAAAGTGTTTCCCGAAAAGGAGCAGTTCTTAATTTATAATGCAAATTTAAATGTAGACACTTCTGTCGAGTGTAGCCTTGTAGGGGAGTGAAATGTGAACAGTAGACAGTCCAGGCAGGAAGGGAACAGAAACCTCTGAAATGTCGTGCAACAGAACAGTGCTGAAGATTAGATGAGTAGATCGCGTAACTAATGATGTTTTCCCCGGATCTAATTGGGGAAAAAGAAATTTGTGTCACAAACTGACTAAAAGAAGGGATCGTCTGATACGAAGCGTCCCGAGGGATAAAGGAATAGGCAACTTGGTAATGAAAGGAAGGGTGGGATGTAAAAACTGAAGATGGAGAGAAAGGCGCGAATACAGCATGCAGGTTAAAATGAGTGTAAGTTGGTTACAGAAGTTTCGTAGAGATAACAGAATAAAGTACCTCAAGAAGTTCCATCAAACCAGTGCGCGGAATCAGCACCACAACAGCAACAATAATTAACACACTGGTTATTTTTCCTTCCTACTACTAAGACAAAATACAGATTATTATTCCTCAAATGAAGCGCTATCGTTTCATACACATGACGCCTGCTTTCTGTGGTGTTTTTATTTCGATGTTACGGTAAATATTTTTTTTTTTAAGTTAGTACGGCTACCATCTTTATATGATACCGGTTCAATAATTATATTACACAGAGGACTTGCGGAAATAAAGAACCAGCAATTTGTGCTGTACTCCCTTGTACATTATTGACCACTGAAATACGCAGTTATTTGGCCTTCAGCCTAGAATAACTATGTAGCAAATTTTAACTAAGGAGCAACGATGAACGACAATAAAGTACTGAGACTCGTTGAAAAAAAAACACTTTTATTCACATTTAATTTTAGGGATAGAAACAGAGGTCCTGTATCTATTGGGGGTGAGACAACGATGTCAAAACCCAATGAAAAAATATTCTCTATCCAGATGCCAGATTTCATCACTTTGACATTAAAACCTGTCAGTCCTTTTCCTTCGGCGTTTGCCCACTGAGTGAATGAGAAGGAAAAGATACAACATTATTCCATTCTAGTCAGGTTTATTCTGTCCTATAAGGGCTTCGCTGGCATCATCAAGGGCGTTCACTTCTACAGTTTTAGGAAATTTGTGGCAAGGGCTTATGGGACCAAACTGCTGAGGTCATCGGCCCCTAAGCTTAAGCACTACTTAACCTAACTTAAACTAACTTACGGTAAGGACGACACACACTATTTTATTATTGCAGCCAGTATCGTGATATCTCTATGATTGAAATAAGAGCATAAAATAAATAGAAACGCAGAGAGTATTTTCAAGTTAATTGTGTAGTAATGTAAAATACTAACATAAAATCAAATCAGGACTGCTGTAAACTGAAGTAATAAATATCATTATTACATTTCTTTTAACTTACAAAATGATAAGTTCATACGTTATTACAGATAATCGAGCACACATATAAACAATCGATATCCAATAAGCAAATTCATAATGAAGAGGAAGAAAATGGCAGTGTATTAGATGCGAAAGCACAGTTACAACTGATTCTCTTATACTGAAGGGCCAAAGAAGTTGGCACAGGCAAGCGTCTTCAAATACAGGGATATGTAAAGGGGCAGAACACGGCGCTGCGGTGGGCAACGGCTATATAAGCCAACAGGTGTGTGGCGCAGTTCTTAGATCGTTACTGCTGCCACAGTAGCAGCTTATCAAGATTTACACTGTGTGGTTAAAAGTATCCGGACACCTCCCTGAAAATGACTTAAAAGTTCGTGGCGCTGTCCATCGGTAGGTTTGGAATTCAATATGGTGTTGGCCCATCCTTAGCCTTGATGACAGCTTCCGCTCTCGCAGGCATACGTTCAATCAGGCGCTCGAAGGTTTCTTGAGGAATGGCAGCCCATTCTTCACGGAGTGCTGCGCTGAGCAGATGTATCGATGTCGGTCGGTAAGTCATGGCACGAAGTTGGCGTTCCAAAACATCCCAAAGGTGTCCTATAGGATCCAGGTCAGGACTCTGCGCAGGCCAGTGCATTACAGGGATGTTTCGGAATTTTTTTATTCTGTTCATAATATCAGTTAACGCATTACATGTCACGCTTATTCCTCCGTCGACTGACCTGCTTTGCTGACGCAACTTGCCTCCCACTGCCACGAGAGGGCTCCGAATTATTGGTCGGTTGATTTGGGGAAGGGGAGGAAACAGCGGCGTCATCGGTCCCATCGGATTAGGGAAGGATGGGGAAAAAGTCGGCCGTGTCTTTTCACAGGAACCACCCCGGCTCCTAATTGTAGCGTGTAACACGGCAGCGTAACGTAAGTATGTTGGAAGGTGGAAACACACAGAAAACTGAAAGCACGAATTCGAAAAGTTTGTCCACACATGGAGCGCCTTCTTCAGCATTACAATGCCAGGCTGCACACGAACTCGGCGACGGAACAATCCGGCGCCTTGCCATCACTGTCATGATTATCCCCCATACAGTCCTGATTTGACCCCATCCGATTTTCAAAAAAAAATTGCTCTCGGCACTATGGGACTTGACATCTGAGGTCATCAGTCCCCTAGAACTTAGAACTAAATAAACCTAACTAACCTAAGGACATCACACACATCCATGTCCGAGGCAGGATTCGAACCTGCGACCGTAGCAGTCGCGCGGTTCCGGACTGAAACGCCTAGAACCGCTCGGCCACAGCGGCCGGCATCCGATTTTCATCTGTTTCCAAAACTTAGTAGAATCCCTCCGAAGGGTTCATTTTGATAGTGATGAAGAGGTGCAAGGGAAGGTGAGGTTCCGGCCGGGGTGGCCGAGCGGTTCTAGGCGTTACAGTCTGGAACTGCGCGACCGCTACTGTCGGAGGTTCGAATCGTGCCTCGGGCATGGGTGTATGGAATGTCCTTAGGTTAGCTAGGTTTAAGTAGTTCTGTTCTAGGGGACTGATGATCTCAGAAGTTAAGTCCTTTAGTGCTGAGAGCCATTTGAACCATTTGAAGGTGAGGTTGTGGCTCCGTCAACAAAGTCAAAGGTTCTACAGTGACGGTATCAACAAACACGGCTCTCACTTGGAGAAGTGTGTTAGTCTGGAGAGTATATCGAGAAATAAATGTGTAGACATGAAGAATAAAGACGGAAGTCCATAAAGTCTGTTTATAAAATGCTTCAAGAGTATTCACATATAAAATTCGAAGGCATTTTTCAGCTCGCCCTCATGTATAACAGCTGTCGGCATTCATCTACAAAGTATGTTCAAACCTTTTTTTATATTTCCCTTACTTCCACGAACAGGCGACTGGAGCTCTGTTTCAGACGCCAATAATGTGATAAATACATCGAATGGCGTACTGAGACAGTGATAAAACGCTAATGTTGAAAGCGGCATTAATGCGTGTTAACACTCGTTTCTTCTTAACAGCACTATATCGATCGTGGAAGTGGCTCTTGGCGACTGCTCCAGTTTGTTTACATCGCTGCGGGAGTCGCTTCAGCGGAAGGAAGCAAACGAATTTACCAACACTGGCCGCAGTAACAGGTTTTATCGCCCATAACTGTCGTTGCTTATGATCGTGTAAGCGCTCGCGAAACGACGTCTGTAGTGCCTCGCTTGTTTTACGAGCCCGACAAGCGCTCCTGGGAACGGTGTTTATCGCGAAACAAAACCCGCCACTCAGGCGCTCGTAAAACGTGTGACGTGCAGAACGAAAAGGGGGGGGGGGGGGGGGGACGGAGAGCGGGAAGGGGTTTCTCGAAACGTGTTAAAACGAGCGCACGAAATCCAGTGCGCGATGGCAAATGGCTGAGGGGAGATACGGAGGGTTCGGAAAAAAGAGAAAGAAATAGGGTGAGTGAGTGAGAGAGTGGAAGAGAGAGAGAGCAGTCGTAAATGAGACGTAACGATAGGCCAGGTTGTAAAAGTACTACCCGCAGCGCACTGAATGGCCAGTGGACGAGTGAATGAATAAGCGGATTGGTGAATGAATGGGGGCAGTTAGGAGAGGAAGGGAGGAGTACAACATTAAACGAGCGGCAGTAAAATCTTAGTGGCCTCGCCCTCGTGGCACAGTTTAGAGGTTGTGGCAGCGCGGCGGAGGTGTCAGGAGAAAGGGCGGGGTGCAGCGAGAGGGGTAAGGTCTTTGGCGGGAGTCAAAGATATATAAACAAGGTAGTTAGCATCAAGTTTACGAGCGCCGGGGTAGCTAGCGCGCCGCACGGCCGGCTGTGATCTTTTATGGCTTTTTAAATGGAGTCGCCGCCGAGGTTTACGGGCCGTATAAGAGTGAGCGGTCTTGTTTATAGGCAGCGGGCGACGAAGGAGCGCGTCCGTCCGCCTGAATGGCCGCTCCAAGGCATTGTGGGTGGCAGAGGAGGGATCGCCGATACACTGGGCTGGTAATTGGCTGCCCGCGTTACGCGTTTTATGGCTCGTTAAATACTATCGGCCACTCAAGAGCAACAAGTGTGGCGTTTCAGGTCAGAGGCAGGGGAAAAAAAATTCGTATAATATGTATCTCCAGTGATCGGCAACTCTGGAAGACTGCATTTGGAGGCTCCAACTTCCATCCCTGCACAGTCGACGAGTTTTTTTTTAGACGATTGGAACCTAGCCCCCTTAATTTCGTAGGAAAGACCGACGCCATATGTAATCGATCATCGAAATAATTCAGGGGTCAAACCTGAAAATTTGTGCCCGACCGTGACTCCCACCCGAATCTCCTGTTTCACGCGAGCAGTTGTCTTAACCGCCTCGGCCATCCGGACACGCTTCGCGAACGACCGAAATTCTCAACTTGTCACTCGTGAGTAGTGTCTACTGTCCAATCACATACTTGTTCGCAAAGAGTCCCGCACTCCCACATCAGCCTCGGACGCTCTTGAATAACCGCATTGAAGTTACCAAGGCCACCATACTTACATATATACACTACTGGCCATTATACAATTGCTACACCACGAAGATGACGTGCTACAGACGCGAAATTTAACCGACAGGAAGAAGATGCTGTGATATGCAAATGAGTAGTTTTTCAGAGCATTCACACAAGGTTGGCGCCGGTAGCGACACCTGCAACGTGCTGACATGAGGAAAGTTTCCAACCGATTTCTCATACACAAATAGCAGCTCACCGGCGTTGCCTGGTGAAACGCTGTTGCGATGCCACGTGTAAGGAGGAGAAATTCGAACGATGACGTTTCCGACTTTGATAAATGTCGGATTGTAGCCTATCGCGATTGCTGTTTATCGTATCGCGACATTGCTGCTCGCGTTGGTCGAGATCCAACGACTGTTAGTAGAATATGGAATCGGTGGGTTCAGGAGGGTAATACGGAACGCCGTGCTGGATCCCAACGGCCTCGTATCACTAGCTGTCGAGATGACAGGCATCTTATCCGCATGGCTGTAACGGTTCGTGCAGCCACGTCTCAATCCCTGAGTAAACAGATGGGGACGTTTGCAAGACGACAACCATCTGCACTAACAGTTCGCCAACGTTTGCAGCAGCATGGACTATCAGCTCGGAGACCATGGCTGCGGTTACCCATGACGCTGCATCACAGACAGGAGCGCCTGCGATGGTGTACTCAACGACGAACCTGGGTGCACGAATGGCAAAACGTCATTTTTTCGGATGAATCCGGCTTCTGTTTACAGAATCATGATGGTCGCATCCGTGTTTGGCGACATCGCGGTGAAGGCACATTGAAAGGCTGTATTCGTCATCGTAATACTGGCGTATCACCTGGCGTGATGGTAAGGGGTGCCATTGGTTACACGTCTCTGTCATCTCTTGTTCGCATTGACGGCACTTTGAACAGTGGACGTTACATTTCAGATGTGTTACGACCCGTGGCTCTACCCTTCATTCGATCCCTGCAAAACCCTACATTTCGGCAGGATAATGCACCACCGCATGTTACAGGACCTGGACGGGCTTTTCTGGATACAGAAAATGTTCGCCTGCTGCCCTGGCCAGCACATTCTCCAGATCTCTCACCAATTGAAAACGTCTGGTCAATTGTGGCCGAGCAACTGGCTCGTCACAATACGGTAGTCACTACTATTGATGAATTGTGGTATGGTGTTGAAGCTGCATGGGCAGCTGTGCCTGTACAAGCCATCCAAGCTCTGTTTGACTCAATGCCCAGGCGTATCTCAGCAGCAATGTCGCGATAGGCTACAATCCGACCTTTATCGAAGTCGGAAACGTGATGGTACGCATATCTCCTCCTTACACGAGGCATGACAACAACGTTTCACGAGGCAACGCCGGTCAACTGCTGTTTGTGTATGAGAAATCGGTTGGAAATTTTCCTCATATCAGCACGTTGTAGGCGTCGCCACCGGCGCCAACCTTGTGTGAATGCTCTGAAAAGCTAATCATTTGCACATGACAGCATCTTCTTCCTGTCGGTTAAATTTCGCGTCTGTAGCACGTCATCTTCGTGGTGTAGCCATTTTAATGGCCAGTAGTGTACCTTCCACAGTGTAACAGTAGTCATGATCACCTCTAAGCTGGCACGTCTCGTTGATTCACCCGGACTACGAATCTAACACTGCCGAACTTGTTCAGTTCCTGCGTCCGAGACTGCAGGTCGACCCTGACTCGGCGTCCCGTGTGACATACAGCCGGTTTCGTTGAAACGATTGAACCAATTAATACTAGTTTGTCTTTAAGGTGGTGGCTTTCGGGATTTAGTCCTGACTTGACTCTGAATTGTAGCAGCGGATTTGAATTCATGAAACCATAAACAACGCAGAGCGTGCTCTGCACCGGTATACAACTCCTTCACGGCCGTCGGACTATCTCATTCGCGCATACCACCTAGCGAGAATGTCGGGACCTAACGGTGTTAGGCGGAAATAAAACTTGAAGACAAATTACATGCAATCCTGCGTCCGGCCATCCTGATTTAGGTTTACCGTGATTTCCCTAAATCGCTCCAGGCAAGTGCCGGGATGGTTCCTTTCAAAGGGCACGGACGACCTCCTTCCCCATCCTTCTTTAATTCGATGAGACCGATGACCTCGCTGTCTGGTCTCCTCCTCCCAAACAACCCAACCCCAAATTACATTCAGTGGTGTATCAAACGTATGTCCAAGTTATTTACCCTTTTGTCAGTTAAAGGTTACTTTCGAATGTACCTAGTTTATAAACATTCTGTATACTCAAACTAATACCTAGTAACATGTATCGCACTTTAACATAGAGCCTGCCGCTGTGGCCGAGAGGTTCTAGGCGCTTCAGTCCGGAACCGTGCGACCGCTACTGTCGCAGGTTCGAATCCTGCATAGGGCATGGATGTGTGTGATGTTTTTAGGCTAGTTAGGTTTAAGTAGTTCTAAGTTCTAGGGGACTGATGACCTCAGATATTAAGTCCCATGGTGCTCAGAGCCATTTTTTTTCAAGAAAGAAAACAAATTCTCTGTGTGTCTGTGAGCTACCTGCAAAAAGCCGCTTATTCGGGCGAGAAATACAGGATGTGCAGAAATGTCTCTCTGTAAAAATGTGACTCAAGGCGAGTGCTGCAACCCTCACCTAAGGGGCTGAACGAAGAACGAGTATAGTCTGCCCAGCATGGCAGATGTCTCCCCAAGAATATACGGAGGAGCAAATAAACCCCAATTGCAGGTAATATTGTGCAATGAAATAACTATCATGTCAAGGAAACTGCCACTTAAATTACCTACGTGAGCTTACAGAGTGTAACTGGCTGATATGTCTAAACTTTAAGTAATTTCATGGGGGTGGTTTACAGCTCACGAAGTCTAAGAGTCGGTGGATGCCCCTTCTGGGGGTCGGAGTCGGGTGCTACTGAACGCGAGTGGTGACCAGGATTAACTTCCCACTATGGAAAGTCTACGAAAGATTCGGATGTGTGTCGCTGTGCTCGGTGTGGAAGTTTGCTTAGGCATTTTCTGGTTTTCTCTACAACTTGTGTTTAGCGAGTATGTACATTCTCAGAGGTTGCATACCCGAAAGTACACTCATGCTCATAAACTGAGGATAATTGCAGAATGTAGTGCCACACAACGTGGCAATACACAAAACTGGCGCTAATAGTAAAGGCATATAGGAAACACACGCGACACAGATCTGTAAGTCCACGGTACCGGTGAAAAGTTGAGAAAACCGTCCCGAAACACATGTGCTACAAAAAGCCACTTTTTCCTGCGCATGTACTCAGACCGACATCAATATGGGATATGATCAGCATGCGCACGTACATAGGCCGCATAACGGGTTGGCATACTCTGGATCAGATGGTCGAGCAGCTGCTGGGGTACAGCCTCCCATTCTTGCACCAGTGCCTGTCGGAGCTCCTGAAGTGTCCTAGGGGTTTGAAGACGTGCAGCGATACGTCGACCGAGAGCATCGCAGACGTGCTGGGTGGGGAGGGGGGGGGGGGGGAGGTTAGGTCATGGTGAACCGGCAGGCCACTCCATTCGCCTGATATCTTCTGTTTCAAGGTACTCCTCCACGAGAGCGGCTCGGTGGGCCGTACGTTATCATCGATCAGGAGGAAGGTGGCACCCACTGCACCCCTGAAAAGGCGGGCATACTGGTGCAAAACGACGTCCCGGTACACCTGACCTGTCAAAGACATGCAGGGGTGCACGTGCACCAATCGCAATCCCACCCCACACCATCAAACAGCGACCTCCACACAGGTCCCTTTCAAGGAATTTAAGGGGTTGGTATCTGGTTTCTGGTTCACGCCAGATGAAAACCCGGCGAGAATCACTGTTCAGACTATACCTGGTCTCGTCCGTGAACATAACCTGGGACCACTGTTCCAATGAGCATGTACTGTGTTCTTGACACCAGGCTTTAGGGACTCTCCTGTGACCAGGGATCAGTGGAATCCACCTTGCAGGTCTCCAGGTGAATGAACCATGTCTGTTCAGTCGTCTGTAGAGCGTGTGTCTGGAACAACTGTTCCAGTGGCTGCAGTAAGGTCCCGAGCAAGGCTACCTCCTGTACTCCGTCGCCATCTGCGGGCACTGATGGTAAGATATTGGTGTTCTTGTGATGTTTTACACTGTGAACGTGCCGTACTGCACCGCCTGGACACGTTTCCTGTATGCTGGAATCGTTGCCACAGTCTTGAGATCACACTTTGTGGCACACGGAGGGCCCGTGCTACGACCTGCTGTGTTTGACCAGCCTCCAGTCGCCCTAGTATTCTACACCTCATAACATCAAAATGTGTTCTTTGAGTCATTTTCAACACACGATCACCATTAGCACGTCTGAAAACGCCTGCACACTTACTCGCTGCACCGTACTGTGACGTACACCAACACACCTCTGCGTATGTGGACTGCTGCCAGCGCCACTGTGCCACGACCGCAGGTCAAACGCACCTCACGGTCATACCTCGAGGTGATTGAAACCCGCAAACCGCCGACCAGAGCGTTGTTTCACCATGTATCAGCATTATCCTTAATTTATGGGCATGAGTGTAGACTGTGGTGCCAAGTTGCTGATTGAACAATGTGTACAAGTTCTGGTTTCAGCAGCCTTCACACGCTGTCCAGTCACATTAATCCACGCGACCAAAGCCTGAATTAGTACCTTTTTCAGCGCGAGACGTGTAGGAAGAGTGTCGCTTAGGTTCTGGTAGGTACCGACAGGGGTGTGGAGCCAGCGCTGTAGCCAGCTGCGGCAGGTTTCTCGGTTCAGGGTGCAGGCTGGGAACAGCCCGACCGAGGAGGACCCACAGACTCTCGATTGGGTTTAAATCCGGGGAGTCGTGTGGCCAGGGGAGTGCTGTACAGCAATCGTGATGCTCTTAAAACCACGCACGCACACTGCGAGCTGCGTAATACGCTGCATTGTCCTGATGGTAGATGCCGTCGTGCCTAGAAAAAACAAAATGCTTGTCTGGGTGAACATGGTCCCCAAAGATGGGTTCATACTTCATTTGATCCAATGTGCCTTCCAAAATGGCCAGACCACCCAGGGAATGCTCTCCAGCCTGGGCCCTTCTGATGGTTTTTGAAGGGCGGAGGATGTTTTCACCATGTACACACCAATGGCCGATGGAGCATAAAAAGTGATACATCTGAAAATAAAACCTATCGCTACTCAGGGGGCGTCAAATTTCGGATTGTGGTGCAAATTCCTGTCCTCGTCGCCGATGAAAACAGTCAACTTGGGTAGATAACAAGGCACCTGGAGCAGTACAGGCCAATACGCATCAACGTTCCCTGAACGGTCTTTGAGGAATCACTGTAGGTAGCCAGCCCCTTGCTTCGTCTGTGGTCAGTTACTGAACAGTTACATGTCTATTCTCCAGTACACATCTCCGAAGCCATCGTACACCTTGTCATCTATGGTCCGTAGTGCATCTCAGTTGCCTGGCACCGATTCTGGATAGCCCCATTTCGCCATGTTTTAACAGTTTACTAGCTTAGCCGTTTCGGGAACGCTTCCAACATTCATCCGAAAGCCAGTGACCATGCCGTTTTGTACGTCAGACAAATAGCTCCGTTTCAAATGGTTCAAATGGCTCTAAGCAGTATCTGACTTAACATCTGAGGTCATCAGTCCTGTAGACATACAACTACTTAAACCTAACTAACCTAAGGACATCCACACACATCTGTGCTAGAGGCAGGATTCGAACCTGCGACTTTAGCAACAGCGCGGTTCCGGACTGAAATGCCTAGAACTGCTTGGCCACACCGGCCGGTAGCTCCGTTTCCACGTTACGACAATCACTGCACTGTTGCCCGTGTCTCACGGGCGCGCTTTATACAGGGTGATTCAAAAAGAATACCACAACTTTAGGAATTTAAAACTCTGCAACGACAAAAAGCATGGCTAAGCACTATCAGTCGGCGAATTAAGGGAGCTATAAAGTTTCATTTAGTCGTACATTTGTTCGCTTGAGGCGCTGTTGACTAGGCTGAAAACCAAACTACCCGAGGCAGCCCGTGACAGAGCACTTCATCACTGGCCTCCAAGAAGCCCTGATCTTACCCCCTGCGATTTTTTCTTATGGGGGTATGTTAAGGATATGGTGTTTCGGCCACCTCTCCCAGCCACCATTGATGATTTGAAACGAGAAATAACAGCAGCTATCCAAACTGTTACGCCTGATATGCTACAGAGAGTGTGGAACGAGTTGGAGTATCGGGTTGATATTGCTCGTGTGTCTGGAGGGGGCCATATTGAACATCTCTGAACTTGTTTTCGAGTGAAAAAAAACCTTTTTAAATACTCTTTGTAATGATGTACAACAGAAGGTTATATTATGTTTCTTTCATTAAATACACATTTTTAAAGTTGTGGTATTCTTTTTGAATCACCCTGTATACTCTCCACTGCCAGTGCTGCCACCTACCATCGGTGAATGGTTATTGCACATTCACGTGGAACATATGTGATTGTCATACAAATGTGACTGCACCGCGTACCTACCGCGAAGATTTTGTCCTTAGAGCGGTTTATAAAGCAGCATTAAGCAGGAAACGTAATAAGTTGTGCGATCTACCAGTAGCGGATAGTACTATCAGTCAGACTTTCGTGGGAAAGATCGCCCGAATTGTAGTCCATCAATGTGATTGGCTGCTATGTTCAGATACAGCGCGCCGAAGCGCTAATTTTGTATCATTAATATTATTAAAATGCTTTTCAAATA
Organism: Schistocerca americana; assembly: GCF_021461395.2. Lineage (NCBI taxonomy): Eukaryota > Metazoa > Arthropoda > Insecta > Orthoptera > Acrididae > Schistocerca > Schistocerca americana. The sequence continues at coordinate 131,140,711 of NC_060128.1, forward strand.
AGCGAGACTATTAAATTTTATTACGTCCAGAACTATTTTCAGTTCGATAATTAATTCTGTTTATAAAGAGAAGGATTACCAATGGGATCCCTAGTATCTGAAACCACTGCAAACACATTCATTAACCATGTAGAACAGATTATAGTTACCAAAATAGTGCCAGATAGGTGCTACATCCTATACTGAATCAGATATATGGATGCCTGATAGATGAACCAAGCAATAAAGTTGACCAGTTACACAAAGACATAAATTCTCTTCAGGATACGATACGTTTACCAATAGGGAAAGAGCAAAATAGACAGTTAAGTTTCTTGGATATCACCATTAAGATTCAAAACAACCAACACACATTTGACATACACCGAAAACCGACAGTGACAGTTATACGTGAGACATCACAACACCCCTGTTCTCAGAAGCAGGCAGTACTCACATACAAACTGCACAGACTAGAAACGTTACTATTAGATACAATTACAAAAAAGAAGTGAATACCATAATAGAAATATTCACAAATAATGCGTACGAAAGGAACTTAGTAACAAAGCTGAACAAGAATATCAAGAAACAGAAAAGAACAAACAACCAGCTATCATCAACACACGGACAAAATCACACGCATAAAAATATACAAAATAAAAGAATAGGAACAACGCAGAGTGTAAAAAACGAGAAGCAAAAGATGGTACACAATGATATGCAACCACAAATACACATACAATATAAAATATTTTCAAAAAACGAGGCATAAAGAGAGTCCAACAAACCAACAACTCAATTGAGAAATGCTTCCCAAAAACAATAGCGAGGAATGGTCTATATAAGAAATCAGGAATACACGAACTTAAATGCAAGCCAAGTGATGGAAGATAACATAGGTCAAACCAGGAGGATATTTGACACCAGATGCAAAGAACATGTAAGAGCATGGAAGTATAGGATAAATCATTCAACTTTTGCTGAAAACTCACACCAACATCAATATAAAATTACAACCAGGAACGCAAACATGGAAACGGTAACGATAAACAGCAACAAAAAACACCACATCACCTTACAAGAAAACTATCGCGTCCTTTTAGATGTAGTCACAACAGAAAAGAAGTAACTCACAAATGATCAGATCAACTTGTCAAACCACACACTCTATAAACTGATACACACACACACACACACACACACACAAATAGTTTCACAGGTTGGCAACACTCACAACGTGAACGAAAACAAATGAGTAGTCGTAAACACTGTTACTGTGCGGTATGAGAAACAGTTAACAAAAGTAAAGTGTAAATATTCAGCGCAAGAAACAGTGCAGAATGGCAAAAGCTGCCACGTCTCAATGTGAATCGAATTCTTTCGACGTCAACCGCTGCTAGCAAAGAGGGAAGAAGCAGAATAAGTAAGTTGCACATCAACTTCATACACAAAACATAGTTTTTAACCTGAAAGAACCAAAAATGCACGAACGTATGTATCAAATTTGCAGAATAACCACGGAAGATGCTTTATAAATAAAAGCGAAACGCGTCTGGTGTAATTCTTTTTAATTAAATTGCAGTCAGCTCAAGACGCATAACCAATAATAACAGGTATTGAGTTTTAATTTGAGGAACAATGAAATTATTCACAACATTATTTTATCAATTTTTCTGGATGTTGAACTCTGTGGCCATGGGTTACATTATTTTGATAAATACAGCAATCATCCAGTTTCGTGTGTACTTTTATTGAAGCTAATATCCCTTGCAATCTTTCACACATTTTCAGTTAGCGTATACGCTCCAGCTGCCCTGAAGATGGGTGAAAGCTTAAATGAAAATAGGCAACAAAGTGGCTCGTTACCATATTTACTAAAATAATAAAGGCTACTTTCTACCATCTTGCAACAACGTCGAACGAGGCATTCATATTTACTCTATACGCAGTACGGATGTCTTCTTGTTCTTTGTGTACGAAATAAACACGTAAATTGTTAGTTGTTCCTATACTGTCGGGCCGGCGGCTAGGCAGTGCGAAGTAGCGATATCTGTTACGGAACTGCTGAATGACTTACCATTCCACTCGCGCCTCTATCCACCTGCTGGCGAGAAGTAGAAATAAATGGAATACTGGCTTTTAAAAATGATACCAGACCCGTAGCAACCCAATCTGCTAAGCGAAAGAAACAGGTTTACAGTGCATGCACCTAACAAGCAGGGAATTCCGAGAGGCTGTTGGTTGCAGAGCTAGAAGAGGGACGTGTTATATGGTGCGTGCATATTCGAAGTTCAGACGTAAAATATTTGAAAACATTTTCGATTTTACTTGTTGAGATCAGCTTGAAATCAGTTTTGAAAAATTATTGTAGAATGTTTTTGTAGTCTCAGCCTTAGAGCCTTAAATTGACACTTCGCCACTGCTCGTGATTTAAGAACGCGGTGACTGGTACGGTAGGTTCCACTTTCTCTGGTTTCTCTACGATGGCGTGGCGCCTTTCTTGATTCTATGCAACATACTTATTGGAACTCTGCCGGGAAAACCTGGCTCGAATCGAACAGCTTTTCCGAAAAGTGCATAGAAGTTTGGAACAATATACGAATGAATATCCAGGTGGGACTAATATTTTCCATGTGCTCAGAATCTTCTGTTTTCAGGCATTCACTGCGTGACAAAAAATGAGAAGCACCAAAGAGACGTGACTGCACATCAGTGTAACTCCGTATACGTGCACACCATAGGTGCGATTGTGAATAAGTACAGTTGATAGCCAAGAACGAAGTGCGCGGATTAAAAGGGGTGTAAGACAGGAATGCAGTCTTTCGCCCCTACTGTTCAATCTGTACATCGATGTAGCAATGAGGGAAATAAAAGAAAGGTTTAGGAGTGGAATTAAAATACAAGGTGAAAGGATATCAGTGATACGATTCGCTGATGACATTGCTATCCTGAGTGAAAGTGAAGAAGAATTACGTGATCTGCTGAATGGAAACAACAGTCTAAGGAGTACAGATTATGGACTGAGAATAAATCAAAGAAAGACGAAAGAAATGGGAAGTAGTAGAAATCAGAACAGCGAGAAAATTAGCATCAGGATTGATGGTGGCGAAGTAGATGAAGTTAATGAATTCTACTAGTTACGCTCCGTCCAATGACGGACGGAGCAAGGACATCAGAAGCAGACCATCATTGGCAAATAGGGCATTTCTGACCAAGAGAAGTCTACTAGTATCAGACATAGGCCTTAACTTGACAAAGAAATTTCTGAGAATGTACGTTTGGAGCACAGCATTGTATTGTAGAGAAACACCGACTTCGGGAAAAGAATCGAAGCATTTGAGATGTAGTGCTACAGACGAATGTTGAAAATAAGATGAACTGACATGGTGAGGCATGAGGTGGTTCTACGCAGAATCGGTGGGCAAGGAGAAGGGTCAGAATGGAACTTCCTGACAGATTAAAATAGTGTGCCGGACCGAGACACGAACTCGGGACCTTTGCCTTTCGCGGGCAAGTGCTCTACCAACTGAACTACCCAAGCACGACTAACGACCCGTCCTCACAACTTCAATTCTGCAAGTACCTCGTCTCCTACATTCCTAACTTCACAGAAGCTCTTCTGCGAACCTTGCAGAACTATCTCCTGTGAGAAGGGGTCGTGAGTCGTGCTTGGGTGCTTGGGTAGCTCCGTTGGTAGAGCACTTGGCCGCGAAAGGCAGTGGTCCCGAGTTCGAGTCTCGGTCCGGCACATAGTTTTAATCTGTCAGGAAGTTTCATATCTGCGCACACTCCGCTGCAGAGTGAAAATCTCATTCTGGAAACATCCCCTTGGCTGTGGCTAAGCCATGTCTTCACAATATCCTTTCTTCCAGGAGTGCTAGTTCTGCAAGGTTCGCAGAAGAGCTTCTGTGAAGTTTGGAATGTAGGAGCCGAGGTACTGGCAGAATTGAAGCTGTGAGGACGGGTCGTGAGTCGTGCTTGCGTAGTTCAGTTGGTAGAGCACTTGCCCGCAAAAGGCAATGGTCCCGAGTTCGAGTCTCGGCCCGGCACACAGTTTTAATCTGTCAGGAAGTTTCATATCAGCGCACACTCCGCTACAGAGTGAAAATCTCATTCTGGAAGGGTCAGGGTGATAGGACATCAGGGAATGACTTCCATGCTACGAGAAGCAGCCGTAGAGCGCAGAAAAAGTAGAGGAAGACAGAGATTGAAATACATCCAGGAAATAATTGAGGAAGTAGGTTGTAAAAGCTACTCTGAGATGAAGCTGGCACAGGAGAGAAATTCGTGGAGTGCCCCATCAACCCAGTCAGAAGATTGACGAGTCGAAAAGAAAACAGTTGCAATTCTTTGCGACAGCTAGAACTACGAACAGAATGCATTTCTGTTGTTCGTATTTAGTGTTATTGTTAGGCCTGGTAGATTTCATAAGAGGCGTGAACAGTGTCAAATGTTGAGAGATCACTGTGAAGGACACGGAGACGCCGCGTATTCGTGCGAGACAGCGTTATCAGCAGTTAAGAGTGTGAAAGCGGTCTTAATGAAAGTTTCCATTTGGCCGGCTGGTGTAAGTATCCAAATTCGAAGGGTGTTCGGTTGTGAAAGGGGCCTGACTGCTTGGGAATGTGAGGGCAGGCAGACTCGTCATCAAGGTTCTAGGAACTCTTATCCGATCTCTGTAAAGGAGGATCGCCATATTCTGCACCGACCTTCTGCAACATTGTGTTATGCCGCACCATTGGTCAAAGACTAGCAGCAGGTGTTTTGGGAGTTGCCGTCCCATGCGTAGGATGCCATTAACACCATAACACAAAATGTTCTGTTTGGAATGAGACAGTGACTGTGAAGCTGATGAATGGCGTCGCATAGTGTTCATCAATAAATAGCAGTTCTCTATTATGCCAGATGAGCGTTTTCAGCAAGTATTGGGTGTGGTCCTACTCGTCGAATGTCTTGGAGAGGCGTACAGGTGTTACTCCTGGCTTCATGGTGCTTGAAGACATCGGATATGACTTCTGATCATTACTGGCAATGGTTGATGCAACAATGAGGGCGCAACGATACTTCACAGACATATTTATTCCTAATCTGTTACTTTTCATGTGACAGTATGTTGGTGCCAGTGTGTCTACGAACTGTCTAGGTGCCAGTAAGATTCCCATATGTGCCTTCAATAGAACATGTGAGGGTCAAGCTCGGGCGTCATGCCCATCCCAATGTGTCCGCAGCTCGTGGTCTAATGGCTAGCGTTCCTGTCTCTGAATCACGGGGTCCCGTGTTCGATTTCCGGCCGGGTAGGGGATTTTCTCCGCCCGCGGACTGGCTGTTTGTATTGTCCTCATCATCATTCGAGAAGAGCAGAGATTGAAAATGGAATGATTTGGAACCTGTACGGGCGCTGATGACCACGGTGTTGAGCGCCCCACAAAACTTCATCAATTACAAGCCGAATAACTGCTTGCATTACGGCCAGGTGTGGACCAACGCGTTACTCACTTGCTCAAATTGTGAAGCTTTTTCTTTTTGATAAATCAACTAATTTTACTGAAATTGTAATATGTTTGCCTGTACATGTACATCACGTCTACCGATTTCCGCCCAATTTGGATAATTACTTCAAGGTGTTTTTTTCATGGAGTACACTCCATTCAATCAACTTTTTGCCGTACGTATTAAGCAACAACAGTCATGTCGCACTTCATTTCGTCTCCTTTATTATTGTTTCCAATTCCTTAAACACAACTTTTTTTACCCTCTCAGTATGTTATCTATTCGTTCATATAACTCCTGCATGTTATAAGTCTATTATTCAGCTTACTGACTCTGAAAGACATTGGTGGACTAAAAGCTTCAAATGTGTGTGATTCAATTCTCCCTCAGCACTATCTTTTTTTCTGCTATTCATTACTTTTTTCAGCTCTGGCAATGATTTATTGAGGAACTCTACGAGCAAAGGGTCCCTACAGGCGGAGAAGGAAGTCATCATGACCTTACCAGAAACTGTGTGGAACAGCTTTGGAAATTTTTGGCGGGTGAGATGCGAGGAATCCGGTGGACCCAATGGTGCGTGCCCGCTGAGCCACGGCTTCCGCAGCTCTACACCACGAGTGCTGTCCGGTGTCGTGATACAGTATGGCCGACGGCAGCCACTCACTCCATTTGTACTTGGACACTATTCACTATGACATCATTGTTCGTGCTTAGCACAGTGAGCCTCTTCCTCGTTGACACTGTGGCAGGTGGAGTCTGTTTCTTGCTGTGTTGTATGTGATGAGTCTTCGTACACTTGGGGAAATGCAAATTAAGTAAATGTTCTGTTTGTTGTGGTAACTTGTTTGCTATTCATTATTGCACCTGTCTTGCTTTCCCACGAAGCAAGGTGGCACAGTGATTAGCACACTGCACTGGACCAGCATTTTGGAGGACGACGGTTCAAATCTGTGTCCAGTCATCCTGATTTAGGTTTTCCGTGATTTTCCTACACGACTTCAGGCAAATGCTAGGATGGCCCCTTTGAAAGGGCACGCCGATTTCCTTCCTATCCTTCCCTAACCCAATGGGACCGATGATCTCACTGTTCGGCTCCTTCTCCGAATGAGCACCACTCTACAGCCCACGTCTCCTTACTGTTGAGTACAAAATCGTACACAACAGTTTCCATTGCGCTCGGGCTGTTGGCATGCTGTCGGGTGGAACCTTCCTGTTGCACAATAACGATCGCCCCCGCACTGGCGCTCAGTCGAAGGCCACGCTTCAGTGATTTGGTTGGTAAACACTGAAGCATCCTCGATGCAGTCGGGATCTTTTACTGTGTAATTTTCACATCTTTGACGATCTGAAGAAAATTATGGCTGGACGTCGTTATCAGTCAGACGCGGAAACGCGAGAGTGGCTGCGGTTGTGGATCCGTCAACGGTCGACAGCTTCTACGAAACAGGTATTGATCTCCGCGTCTCGCAGTGGGATTAATGTGTTTGGTGATTAGTTTTGACTGGGCCAGTCCATGGTCCGACAGTTGCGGGTGTTTGGTTTTCATTTGACGGCCCCTAATTTAATATTCAAATCTCTTCCGTTAACAGGCTCACCACGAATGAAGGGTTATGGCGCGGAACAGGAGGGTGGGGGTAGAGGCGTAGGATCCACGTTTAGAGACCGTGCTGGCCAATAACACAGCAGTGAGATTTGCTCCTACTCCGTCGAATTCATAAAAATAAAAAGGGTAGCCGAGCTGCGTTTGTAATAAAATAAAAGAAGTTAGCGCGACCGGTCTGTGTGAACTGGCGAAGAACCGGAGCGTGGCGTGGTGTGGCGTAGAAAGAGGTTCGAAAAACGTTGCCGCGGCAACTGTTCCGCTCCGGCACACACACACACACGCACACACACACACACACACACACACACACACACACAAACACTCACACTCACACGCACGCAGACGCCTCACAAAGAGCCACAAATCACTCGGCCCGCGACAGGGCACCTTAGCAAGTGTACGAGCACACCTAACGCCGCATGCCTAATCGATATACGGCAGAGAGAGAGGGCAGGAGGCTCGACAAACGAACTCGTATATATTCACAGACGGCGGGCCGGCCGCTTATTTACGAGCCGCAGCCGCGAGGGAACAATGGTGATACATTGGACAGCGGCCGCAGGGGGCCAGTGCGAAGCGGGGCGGCTGCGGTGTGTGGCGGGGGGTGCTCCGTGCGACGCACTCATCGCTTATTCCGGCGGCGCGGCGCGGCGGGTTTTCTGCGGTGTCGGCCGCGTCAAGGAATTCGGTCGCCGCGGGGACGGCCAGCCCGCCGCCTGAAAATGCCGCCGTTCGGCGCGTTTGAAACGTCTTTGGCCGCCGGACGGTTTCCCAGCGCCTGCGACAGTAGCGCCGCATAAGAAGAAACATCCCGCTGTAAGCGGCCTAATTGCTTCTGACTGCGTGGTCTTAGCAGTTTTCTGTCCTCTCCGGAACGGTAGTAACATTTTCCTCGACAGGTGGACGCGTGCGCCTATACCTCCCACGCCGGACGTTAGAGAGCACGCAAGCAAAGGGCTGTAAATGTAACTCGAAACAGGCTCATCAGAATAACTCACATTTGAGTCGAGTCACACAAATGGTTTAAACGGCTCTGAGCACTATGTGACTTAACTTCTGAGGTCATCAGTCCCCTAGAACTTAGAACTACTTAAACCTAACTAACCTAAGGACATCACACACATCCATGCCCGAGGCACGATTCGAACCTGCGACCGTAGCGGTCGCGCGATTCCAGACTGTAGCGCCTAGAACCGCTCGGCCACCCCGGCCGGCTCTATTCACACAGTTCAGACACAAGCCACGTTGCTTCTGTGCAGTACTGCAACTTCACTCCACCACACTTCACGTCACTGGAAAGTCTCCAGCACCTACGCAAGTCTGGAAGATTCTGACCACAAAATTCAGCATGCAGCCAACACACTTTGCACGGTTTAGAGAAAACCAATTCCTACTCACCCGGTGAGATCCACCATCTTTTGACAAGTACAGATTTGCCATTTCAACAATGTAAAACTCGCATGGAAACAGGGTGTGATGACTGAGGACCGTGTTGTCCAGTCGCGAGAAAAAAATTTAATAGGCGGTACTTATCAGATCAAATGAAAGGAGAATAATTGAAACCTCATGAAATTAGAAGTACCAGAGTTTAATTGGGAAACCATAGTAGAGGATATTTGTGAAGGGAAAGAGATAAGTCGCATAAGATCGATACACGCGCATTAAGACACTATTTGAACCGCAGTGAGACGTCGGCAGAAGTTTACCAAATGTTACGTAAAGTAGGGACATCAAGTAGCAAGTTGGAACACGGATTGAACACGTGATGGATCTATTTGAGGTTGCGCCAAGAGTCACAAGCCCGGACGCTAAGGGAAGCTTTCCAGTATACGTAAGTGGTAACATCGATTGGAAACGTATAAGAGAGAGGAGCCTAAAGAGAAGGAGCCAGGTAATGGAAATATCTCGAACGGATCTTATAGGTCAGCGTCGATTCAGAACGGTATACAAGCAAGAGATTCTGAGAGAGGATTCAGAGGGAGAGCGGAAGTGGCCGCTTTGAGGAGCCACCGAGTAGCTACGACAGGCAGCAGCAGCTGCGGAAGTATGCAGAAGTAATATTCTCAGTGAGAAGTAGGTGATCAGATCTGGTGACACATCAACTGCAAGATAAGTAATCATTATCTATTCTGGAGAATAGCTTTGAACATAAACGATCTGTCTTTGTCTCAAGGAGTAGACAGCATTTGTAGTTTCGTAATTAACAAGAACAATTTACGTAATAGTCATTGTCTCTTGTAAGCTTGGGCGAGCGGCCTGTTGATAAGCATAAACGAGTCTGAAATTTATTAAAGAAGGGGTTAGGAACTGGCACCTCTCTTATAAGTTATCAAAGAGATAATAAATGAATTACTTAAATAAATACTGAACTCTTTAGTACACCCATCCTGACATCAATCCCAAAAGATAACCACCCAGTTCCATCTCGGAGAGCTTTCTCCCTCAGCCGGCGGGAGTGGCCGAGCGGTTCTAGGCGCTACAGTCTGGAACCGCGCGACCGCTACGGTCACAGGTTCGACTCCTGCCTCCTGCATGGATGTGTGTGATGTCCTTAGGTTAGGTTGAAGTAGTTCTAAGTTCTAGGGGACTGATGACCTCAGAAAATAAGTCCCATAGTGTTCAGAGCCAAGCTTTCTCCCTCTCATCTCCGACAACAAACGTGGATACCCCAGCAACCCTGAGATTGTTGTCAACGTCCCTATTGCACTACAAAGCTGTGCTGGGACGCGACGGTGTACTGAACAACATTACGTCAGTATTTACCTCATTTGCAGATTAATAATTTTGACTATTAAAAGTCCTATGTTTTTAAGTTGGATAGAACCTGTAGGTACACGCGGCAGGAGCAAGGCATTAAGGCTTCTTTTCCCCTGGCCAGCAGGTCAGGTGTTGAAGTATGGCTGCATCGATGCAAAACGGTTAGTCTCTATTGTCAGGCGTAGTCCAGTTAGTGATGCAGTTACGACCGTGCAGGAAACATCAGCTGCTATATAAATCCTAATGTAATAACTTTTATTTTATCGATATACGATCCAGATTTCGGCATTAGGCCATTTTCAAGTACAAAAACTTATTTACTTGTCAGAAGGCATATAAATAACTTCTTTGCACTTGAAAATGGCCAAAGGCAAAAATCTAATCGTATAGCAATAAAGTAAAAATTATTACACTCAAATGGTGGCAACGCCGTTCAAAAAATTTACCGTAATTGTAGCTTTGACCAAAATAAAAATTATCGGCTCATATAGTTCGTGACGTGTTGTGGGACGACGGTTCGACACAGAGAAGAAACACCCAACACACTTATTTGTGTACACATTAAAATATCACATATAAAAAAATCTTTCCGTCACCTCAGTGCAATAGACTATTGAAACTGGATGTACGCGGTTATTTTCGACAACGATTTTTGCCAAGCTTCTTACTTAGCTTGAACACAGATGTATGTTTAGCCTTTTAAAATAGTTGTATTGGCACAGACGACCAGCTTGAAATTACTGACTCATGTGTTTCAAATACCAGATTAGAGAACCTCTCACGCATGTACTGAATTATGACCATTGATGCCCATTACCGTCCCATCCTGATATCTTTTTAACAGTTTCTGTATGTTACTGTAGCTTGATTACATTTTTTTTTGTACTCATTGCACCCTTCCAGCTTCCATACCCCACTGTGATAGTTACGGATAAAATTAATTCTTCTCACGCTTTAAAACTTGCTACAAGACTCAGTATCTTTATACCATCTTCCTGGCCACTGACAACAGAGAACGTCGGGCAGGAAACATCATCTTTACGCGGCCGCACTAACTGTAAGATCATAGTCAAGAACGCTAATCCCGCACAATTTGTAAAGGATATAACCGACCAACATAAACACCGTCGCAAAGGCCACGGTTGGCTCAGCAGCGATAAATTCGAGCTAAGCAGACAGATTTATTGCCGCTTCTCGTACCGGCAGATATTTTCACTTAATCCCACGAAATATGACCCCAGCGCGCGGATGTGATACACGAAATCTCTGCGCTGCTATCTTCATCCACAGAGCAATGCCTCATTTGCCGGAGGCAACTTCCGTACGGCAGAGCCGCTCGTATTTCACTACTTTTCTTTTCTTTGTTGTTGCTATTTTTTTCAAATGCCAAGTTTAGATTTTTTCACCTGTGCCCTCCCATCTCTAGTTCTAGTTCTTATCACGGATCTGACCAACATTATTCGTTACGTTTCATGTACGTGGGAAGCTGTCCTGCAAAAGCAAAATAGGAAATGACTCGGCACGAGTTTAAACCAGCATGTTCATCCCTCACTTCCATTTCTTCCGTAGTAATTGGCTTTTAGTACACTGCAACATTTCTCTTCGCAATTCTTTAGGCTTACCTCTCAGCTTCTATTAATCGATTTAAGAACTGCGAGGAACTTCTCTCGGATGGCTGCTGAGGCGATTTCGCATCTTTGGGAAATCTGTTTTTCGATCTACGTCAAGCCCTCGCGGGTCAGAAGTCACGAGGATGTCATTGTTTTGAAACAGAATTCGCCATTGTGTTTCTTTGTCGAAGAATGCTGTTCTGAGTTCCGACTGCTGAGATTGGCCAAGTCTGATGGCGATCCGCACTGATGTGGAGGTTCTACATCGTTGAAAGGATTGGGTGAGACCGTTTCAGTTACTTGTCGCTGTGAAGCGTACGTAAAGTGGTTAAGCTATTTCGGTATTGATTATTCACGAATTACTCTGCGGCTAGGTAGGCTTATATACTCCTGCGTGTGGTGAAACGGAAACTTGTGGGTTGTTCATACTCAATTGAATGAAAGCTGATTATTTATTAATATGAGTCACCACTTTTCTGACTGGTTTGAAGCGGCCCGACACGATTGCCTCTGTTGAGTCAGTATTTTCCTCTCAGAGCAGCACTTGTAACCTGCGTCCTGAATTATTTGCTGGATGTATTTCAATCTCTGCCTTCCTCCACAGTTTTTACCCTCTACAGCTCCCTCTACTAAGATAAAAGTGAGTCCTTTATTTCTTAACAGATGTCATATCATCCTGTCCCTTCTTCTTGTCCATATTTTCATATACTCCTTTCCTCTCCGATTCTGCGCAGAACCTCCTCATTCCTTACCTTATCAGTCCATCTAATTTTCAAACCTCTGCTGTAGCACCACATCTCAAATTATTCGATTCTTTTCTGTTCCGGTATTCCCACTGTCCATGTCTCACTACCCTACAATGCTGTGCTCAAAACCCACATTCTCAGAAATATCTTCCACAAAATAAGGCTTATGGTTGTTACTAACAGACTCCTCTTGCGGCTTTACGATATCGTCCATTGTCGTTCTGATACAGACTAGTAAACTTTGCTGTAGAATTTGTTCATATCCCTCAGCAGTTGCCGTTCTCCTGAGCGCTGTAAGATACCCACACCCTAACCATGAATATATGCTAATAGTACCCACTATACTTCTGATTGGTTACCACTGATGCCATACACAGAACGGTGAGCGGGTCTAGTGCTATTTAAGGCCATTCCCTGCCTATCCATTTAGCAGTCAATTCAGCATCGTGGGTCGGCGCAGCTTGCTCCATGGAAGTCCACCTGCCGTTCTGGGAATATGTAGTTTGTAATTGTATTTCAGTGTATATACGATACTATATGGATCCCTCTATCTGTACGTATGTCATTTCAGAGTCTGAAGATGATCCTTAAGGATTGAAACCGGTCACTCCGATTAAAAGAAATTTGCGATCAAGACTGTTTTTAATTATATATATTTAATGTACATAATCACTAACCAGCTAACTTAGTGCGTTGGCAGCACAGCATCAACTGACTGATGTAACAGATTGTTGCATGGCAATGACTAGTGTCAACGTCACCATCACTGTCTTGCAAATAGCAACCAATCGTTTGTTTAAAACAACAATCGAGATCGCACTAACATTGGTTTACTGTGACCGGTTTCGGCTTACGTTAAGCCCATCCTCAGACTTTTGGGCCACCTGGTGCTGGCTGCTCCTCCACCTGGTGCTGGCTGCTCCTCGTTTTTCACGTGACATCACGATCTGAGGATGGCTTTAACATAAGCCGAAACCAGTCGTAACAAACAAATGATAGTGCGATCTCGACTGTTGCTTTAACCAATATATAGCACCAGATCTGTGCGCACCATGGACAATATTGTCGAAATTTATGCATCCATTTAGATGTGCGCAGTTGAAACGTCCCCTTTTGGACAATTATACATGACTGTGCTTAAACTGACACACAATATTTTGTTAGCGCAACGCAATCTGACTTTCAAAATTCCCTACAAAAGAATGGCCCTGACTAACATTAAACTATACCTTTCACAAATCACTTACCTCACAAAAATCTTCGCTGCTCAAGCTACTGCAATATAGCGAGCGCCACTACTGGCAGCTAAATAAAAGATTCAAACTATGGAAGGCACTAACTACTGATAGGGATAGTTAACAAATGAAAGATATTAATAGAGAACAAACAATGTATTTACCTTGATATCATCATATATAAATATAGCAGTTCATGACAAATTTCAAAACTCCGCCATCTCTCTCCCCACATCCACCACTGCTGGCGGCTCACCTCCAACTGTGCAACGCTACGCGCTGTTCACATCCAGCTGCCGCTGCCCAACACTACAATGGCAGACAACAATGCAAACTAGCCACAGACTGCACACAGCACAGCCGGTGATTTTCATATTGAGCGCTACGTAACGTTGCCAATAAGAAAACATAAACAGCCTACTTACATAGAGAAAACATAAACAGCCTACTTACATAGCCCCCATGCTCCCCACAAAAAATTTTACAAATTTTTTTTGGGCAGTGGCCAATAATGATTTGATAAAATTTTTCATAATTACAATAACAAAGAAATCAAATGCACACACTTATTGATATTATGTTGGTCAAAAGCTCAAATTTTCTCACAGTCTATAAAGACAGTCCTGATCATTCTTCACAGTGAAACTGCCATTTCTTTTCTCAAAGTCTGAGCAGTAAAAGACAATGCACACGGAAGTAGTGGATTTCCATGCAGTCTTGAAGAAGTAGTGTTGTCCTTCCAACGGAAAGACAGTGCTGACTCTTGACATGCAGGCAGGTAATGGGCCACAACAGAGCAAACCCACAGCAGAGTCATTCGACGTTTTGAAGAATATTGGTAGGTAGGTCATCACAGAGCAGACCCACTGTAGTCCTGGTAGAAATAATGGTATTGGTGGGTCATCAAAGGTACAGACCCACTGTAGTCCTTGTAGAGATGGCCAGCAGCCATCTGTTGCAAATGTGCAGGTGCACAATCACCATCAAAGAGTCTTGCGGACAATATAGCAAGTCCATAAACCACCACTTGTCCACTCACAAAAAATTTGTTTGACCTGTCCTTAGAACCAGCAATGCTGTTATCCAGTCCCTTGCTGAATCATTAACACACGTGCAAACACTATCAGTCCCTACTTCTCACATATTGTCCATATACTATGACCAACAGAAACGTGTGCAGTGAAATGTAACTAACAAGTTAATAATATCATGAACTGGTGACAATTACAATTTTATAACATAAGAATACAATAACAAAGGTACAAAATACATCATTAAAAACATAACAATACAGATAACATTTGTAGTACCGGCTTTACAAAAGAATCGAAATAACATATCCATCAGAGTTACAGGAATTGTGACATAAGTAAATATATAAAATAATGAGAATAGTTTTCGAAACATTAATTTCACACATGAACATTGAAACAGAACAGAATTGTAAACAACTTTACAAAGAAAATAACATATTATTAATGCAAATTATATTTGAGGATAACAGTATTCTTCCTCGTAGTGAATATAGCTCAGTACTAGAAAAATTCTACAACATAAATCGTATTAGCTAAACACATAAAGACAGGAAAAACACAAATACACAAGAGTACACACACATATAGCGGAATAATACAAAAGGAAAGGACAGGGTTTGTTTTACTGCAGTATTTTGCATGGAGATCTCCCTTTGTTCATCATTATTCCCAAAAGTACTATCTATACCTGCTTTCTGTACTTTTTTCGTTTAACTTCTCAATGCATTTCTTCCAATTCATCGCAACTCATTCTCTTATATAGTCTACCCCCTCTTAAGCTAACTTAAATCTACTGAGCTCAGATGCTAAACTAAGGGACGAGGCAATGCAGCAGCACAAAATAAGTAACACAAACAGCAATGACCAAAAAAATGGAAAATTGCAAAGCAAGCTACAGTAAATTTAAATTACCAAGCAATGCAACATTACAACTAATATGAGCCAATGTGCAGCAACAAGAAAAATAAATGAGTAGTAAAACTGGCTTAGTAGAGTAACACAAAGTCAAATTCAGTAACACTATGCCTGGCAAACAGCAGTAACTTATACCTAAACATGACATAGCTCAAGCAGAAAAAATAGTACACTAAAGATAACAATGCAGATAAGGGAAATGTATAATCACATCTTAATATCTATGTAATTAAAGTGGTGCACCAACAACTTATTGTAAAAAAAATATTACCATGTACTTGAAAAGAAAATTATGTGTCCAGTTACTGTTACTAGTCCCTTCTTATTGTTCTTTCCTTTCCAAGTGCTCCTTTTTTTAAAGAATGTGGATTACAAAATTATCATTTAATAGATCTGTTGACAGAAAGTGTTCACATTAGCAAATGCATCTAAGTTTATTTTATAAAACTAATGCTGTAACACAGCTGGAAAACAGGTATCAAATGAAATAAGCAATTACGCAAACCAAAGCATAAAAATATCATTCAATAGTCATGTGACATTTCATAAGTTAGTAGATATTCTCTCAACTCTCATAGAAAGACGCTTGTCGTAATCAGGTGTGCAGATGTAAAAATATTTCTCATCATTTCATTAGGCATTTCAGTAAATATCATAAATTACGAGCTCCACAGTATGCTTTCAACAAGGAAATGTCAATAGCGAGGATAATGGCCTCCCCCTTTTTTTTCTACCTGTGCTTCCGGAAAGGCACACCCTAATGGCTTGTTCTCCAGGTGTCTGACACAGCGGTGTGCCGACGACGCATGTGCAGGTGGTCACTTAACTTTCTTACGGAAATATTTACGACAGCAGTTTCCGCTACAGTGACAGTCTCATATAAAAATTTCACAGGTCGAGAATTTACGTTGCAAATGTGTACAAACAAAATCCTATGAATATAACAGTGTCCAAAAATATTTTCGCCGGCATTGTGATACATTCACGCATATACACACATTTCATAACTCTTAAAGTACGATTCTTGGTTTCCAACAACCTTTTTCACAAGTCAAGAGTCCCTAACTTCTATTCATTATTCATATACATATAAACACATAATCACATTCCTCATATATGGTAGCATCATCTTATTGACATAAACATACCTCAACAGCATAATACCCATCGTCATCATAATAATAACATCATAACAGATCAATCACATCTCAAAATCGTCGTAGCTTTCTGAATATTTTAAACCTACAAAAAATTCTCTGCTCATTTCAAAAGTGTTATCTACCTCAAATGCACTTTAAAAATCATGATCTCATACCAAATACATCATTCAAAGCTCTCATAGTATCACAATGGTTCCGAAAAAGTATGAGCATTTCACAAAGTACAGACAAAATACAATTTCATAAGTGTGAAGTTATCCAACTGTGTAATTGCATAAACATCTGTCACTGATGTAATAAAAAACGCTTATCTCTCAGTTAAATGATCAGATAGCTGTATAATTTGTGTGTTAGAGAAATATGGTACCAATGTGTAAAGTTGTATAAGCAAATACCATATTAGCTAGGGTTCCTTGTGGTTTCCACACACATGGTACACAAAGTAAGCGTGTACCCCCCTGAGGATTAATGTAATTATACCCTCAGGTGTTACAGATGTATCACGGAAAATGTATCACGGAAAAACTTCGTATCATTGTACTTCAAATATCTTTAAAAATAAATGTTTTAAGTACAAAATTAATCACTGAAATGCATGTCCTGTAGCGCTAAATGTGCATCTTGTTGTAAGATAATCTCTGTGGAAGCATCGTAGTTATTTTCCTCCGAAAGCTAAGTTCTACAGAAGCCAATGTACTTACCTCATGATAAACAAAAGTGAAATGCTTTGCGTAGAGATATCTTAGTTATTACGCTTATTGTTGTGATGATGAAAGTACTGTGCTGTAACGTATTGTTGTGCTATGGAAAAGGCTGTCTCTTTGTAGCTATACCACAAAAGTTACTAATAAAACATGTTTTGCTTTCCAGAAGAATTCAGAAAAACTGTGCAGATATAAAGCAGATACACCGCAAAAGCAGCATTGTAAATTGCCACTCATTAGTACCGTCGTGATAAAATCGTGTAGCTGTCACATAAACTAACCACTGTGTCATCTGGTATCTCACTGAAAGTATTTTAAATCCCAAATGTATTTTCAAGTAAACCAAAATGTTGCATTAAAATCTCATTAGCAGTACTGGTAAATGTTCTAATTGTGCAACTAACAAGCAAGAATGTACACACACAATTACACTGTGTCATCTGTTCGCAATAACAATGCATTCGTAATGTCTGTTTAAATAAGTTTTCTTGGTTCTTGACTGGATATTTAACTTCAAACATTGTTGCATGGTAACAGTTTCTGAAGCATACTAGTAACGTGAAGTGAAACGTTTTATGGCAAAGACAAAGTTAAAAAGCAGAATATCTTTCAATAAACGGTTTTACATGTGAAATGTGGTGTAAACCTTTACTCTTCATAGTACTCAGAGTTTGAACTTGAATGCAATTGTCATGCGGTATACGTCGGTAAAGAATACTGGAATTTTTCTCAAGGTTAGCGTCTATGTTATTTTTCTCTGAGCCAGCGGGCGCAAGCGGCTGCCTGCTGTGCGAGTCATTGTCTGTCTCTTTGTTGGCGCGCGCCGTTATTGGGATTAGGAGACCTAACTTCTACAAATTCACCGTAACGAGAGGGCCCTGCTCTGTTTAAATCCCGCCAGTTCTGATGCAGTTCAGGTCTGTTGTTACGATCATACCGTCTGTCGTCATGGCGTTAGATTCCATAGTTTCTTTCTTGTCGGTCACGTGGTGGAGAATTTCTCCCTGAGTCGTAACTGCGCGCTGGACCGTTGCGTCTAAAGTTATTCTGTCTCCCCTGGTAATAATTGTTTTGGTTCCCATATTGTCTGTTCCTCTGATTGTCTCTGTGATAGTCATTACTACGGAAATGCGATCTTTCTCTGTAACTATTATTACTCTGGCAGTGGTTGTCATATGGGTGGTGTCTGTTTTGGTCACGATTTGCGTTGTAAGAATAGCATTTTCGTGTCCAGTTATTATTTCTTTCATCGCGGAATTGCGACTGATGTGATCTGTAATTGTTGTGCTCCTGCGTTCCGCGATTGTCAGTGTCACTTTCCAGTTCTTGTAACAGTCCCTGAAAAGCTTCAATGTCGTCTTTGCAACGTCCTGCTAAAATAATGTGTCGTAAATGTTCAGGTAGGTTGATTAAGCAAATGCGGATGAGTTCTGAGGGGCTGTATGGGTTTGACAGGTACTGATTCTTGTGCAACATGTCTTCAAAATATTTCATAAGACTGGAAAATTCAGATTGTTCGAAATGTTTCATCATTATGATGCCATGTTTTACTCGGTCTTGTGTGGCTTGAGACCAATATGCTGAGAGGAAGGCATGGTAAAATTCTCCTTCACTGTGGCAATCGTGAATGACCGATCACATTCTTACAGCTGGTTCATTCTCCAAGTAGCCACACATAAATTCTAATCTGTGTTCTAACGACCAGTTGGGAGGAAAACAATGAGAGAATTGATGGAGCCATGCTTGTGGATGAATGTCGTTGCCAGAATTCTTAAATGTTTTGAATTTACGTGTAGTAATGAACAGCTTATAGTCAAAATCGTCATGTCGGCGAGTCGCATGTCGGTCATTGTTACTTCGTTTCGGCGGCTCCATCTCAAAATCCAATGCGCCTTGCCAATTTCATTCATAATTTCTGAAATGCGCTGTGTTATTATTTTGTGGCTGTTCCGTATTTCTATGTCCCTCTTTCCGTGTTGGAGCGCGAGTGTCCTCTGAAATATGTAATTTTTGTATTACTTGTGCCAACTGATATTGTCCTTCCCGGATTTCTCTTTTGTGTTGCGTATTAATTTGATTCTGATTTTGTTTGAATTTTCTTATTTGTTCATACGCTTCTGTGTCAGTGAAGGCTACGGGTCTTGTGTCATTCAGATCATCATCTACCTTTGTAGATAAGTTAGTGACCTGATCCAAAAGTTCGGCTACTTTCTCCGATAGTGTACTTATTTCCTCCATGTGTCTTCCTGAACCAATTTTCAGGGTATCTACTGTGTCCTTTAAGTTTTCCTGAGTTCTTGCAAGTTGCGTAACCGAATCGGTAGATGCAACTGAGTCAATTTTAGCTTGCAAGGTCTCATGATTTTCATGAACAATAATTTGCAGTTCTTTTATGGCTGCTTCGTGATTCTCTAATACATTTTCATGACGCAAAAAAATAGGTTGGAAATGCTCACAAATTTGTGTTTTTACGTCATTACAGACTTTTTGACATTTCGATTCAATGTGATGTAACTCAGTAGTTAAATCTTCACGCATTTGTTCAAGAGTTTGTTCCAATGAGTCTAACTTTTGAAGCTGTTGCTGTGTTTGTCTTTGATTTTGTTCCATTGTGTCTAACTTTTCAAGCTTTTGCTGTGTTTGTCTCTGATTTTGTTCCATTTGTTGCATTAATTGCAATAATAATGTATTAGTGTCTGGAATCTGTTTCTCTACGCTTTTCGGCAGTGCATTTGCACCGGCAACATTCACATTTTGACAAGCAGAAAATGTGTCTTGACTTATTTGAGAAAACGGTGATGACCCAAAACCTGAGTCTACAGTATTTGCAATATTGTGTTCTGTCATTCCCGATTCCTGAGGCAAGCTGTTGCCGACCGGTCGGTCGATAATGCTTCCCTGTTCACTAATTGTTTCACTGTCTACACCATTATTTGCCGCCCGCTCCATTTCCCTATGCACAATTGCCAAATTACTACTTTGAACATTAGTTAATTCATTACACGGTGGCGCTAACACATTGCTTTCGTCTTCACTGTCATTTCTCAGTTTACTTTGGAGCCTAGTATTACGTTTTTCACACGCCATTATTGTCACATAGCACTGAAAATAATATCTAGTTAATTGCAAGCGCAGCTGCGAAATACTTGGTGCAAATCTACATGCATGCCACAACTGTTTTACAGTACAACAATGAAAAACTACAACTACAAAGGAAATTCTCTCTATGATTACGCGCTAGCAATAAACAAAATCTACACTAATTACACAAACTACAAGAAAAAATCAGAAGATTCCAGTGAGGCATCCTCGGCTAAGGGTCGACATATGAAACGTCCCCTTTTGAACAATTATACATGACTGTGCTTAAACTGACACACAATATTTTGTTAGCGCAACGCAATCTGACTTTCAAAATTCCCTACAAAAGAATGGCCCTGACTAACATTAAACTATACCTTTCACAAATCACTTACCTCACAAAAATCTTCGCTGCTCAAGCTACTGCAATACAGCGAGCGCCACTACTGGCAGCTAAATAAAAGATTCAAACTATGGAAGGCACTAACTACTGATAGGGATAGTTAGCAAATGAAAGATATTAATAGAGAACAAACAATGTATTTACCTTGATATCATCATATATAAATATAGCAGTTCATGACAAATTTCAAAACTCCACCATCTCTCTCCCCACATCCACCACTGCTGGCGGCTCACCTCCAACTGTGCAACGCTACGCGCTGTTCACATCCAGCTGCCGCTGCCCAACACTACAATGGCAGACAACAATGCAAACTAGCCACAGACTGCACACAGCACAGCCGGTGATTTTCATATTGAGCGCTACGTAACGTTGCCAATAAGAAAACATAAACAGCCTACTTACATAGAGAAAACATAAACAGCCTACTTACACAGTTAACCGCAAAAGTAAGACCGCCTACGCCATCGAATATTACACGTTACGCGTCAGAAATAAAACGACGCGTATCTGTATAAGTGTTGACTTCCAGACATTCAGGGTGAAACAGCTGCCCCTACAGACATCGTTTTTATGCAACCCGCTATGTTATTCCTGGCCTTCAGAAACCACGCGTTAGGTTTTCATATTCTCTCTCTCGTTACGCGGAAACTATTAGTGAAACAGAAATGCTGAGCAGGATTTTTTTATAGGAAACTAGCAAACCTGGCAATACTCGCCAATAAATATCTATGGAAATCGGATTTAAGTCACTATCTCCTTCTGCCCCCTCCCCTCTATCTTTCTCCTCTTCCCACTCTCTTTGTCCATCTCCTCCCCTTTCCCCTAATTCTGTCCATCACGTTCTCCCACTCCCTGTACATCTCTTATCCCTTCTCCTTGCCCTGATCATATCCTCCTTCACCTTCTTTATATCCATTTTCTCCCCCTTCTCCGTGCATCTCCTCGTCCCCACTTTCTCTGACCTTATGTTTTGTTATTGCAAACGGAATGTTGATGGGGCATAGAGAGTAAAAGTAAATGGGTAAATAAGTCAGTCAGTTGGTCGAGGATGAATTCACCCAACCGAATCTTTCCCTGAATATGTGTGAATTGAAACAAAACAACTTCAGTGAGATCATGAATTCAGTGAAAGGGAATAAATCGGATTTTATTGTTCGGGAGTCATAATGGAACGTGCTTGAGAAAGTCAAATTCAACTTGCCTCCAAACTGTGTCTACGCTGTACGTCAGTCTCATTGGCTCTAGTATCATGTATTTGGCCTGCGCACGGCCTACGCCGACCGATATTTTCGAAAGAAATAAACCACAAACTGAAGTCAACTAAATGTTTGCAACACACCAAATTATCACGAACTGAAATTCAATCTTTGGAACACACCAAATATTTTATCACCACCGATAGCACGATGAAATATCGCTTTCAGTTGTACTCTTTTCGGCAAAATATCAATATCCAATGAGTTTTTTTTAAGAAAACATGTGACAGCAGAACCGTCAAATTGAACGCCACATTTTTTCATTGAGATTTTCATACAAAAATATCATAAAAATTTGACACTTTCGCGTGGATTTTCAAAAATTTTCTTTCATACAGCTCTTTTCCATACAGCTACAAACCGAACAATAACAACAAAAATTAGCGATATCGGTCGAGCCGTTCTCAAGTGATGCTCTTCCATATAACGGCAACTGATTT